>NC_057827.1:67641842-67944473 GCF_910594005.1 Cervus elaphus | reverse complement strand
GTTGAGTGTCACAGGTAAACTGTGACAGATAAGCCAGTGACGGCTTTAAAACATGTTGCCTTTGGAGGTGAATTGCTGTGAGATGTGCAGACTGGCGCGGTGTGGGGACAGCCGTGGCCGGAGGGCCTTCACTTGCAGGCAAACTGGCTTCCACTGTGCCCTGGCTTGATGGCAGTTTCAAAAACCACTTCTTTCATTTGTTTTCTCTGCAACTCATGGCACTGGGGCAGGGGCGTGGCTGGCACTTATGCTGGACCATCACGTTCCCTGTCCTGTCGCCCTTTGGCAGGACAGCTTGTGGGCTCGTTTTGAACCCCAGACCCTCCCTCCCGGCCCTGCCCATGGTATCAGACTGTGAGCTGTGGGTGGTAGTCTCCTCTCCCAGGAAAACTTTCTTCAAAAGGGGGTCCCATCACTTTGCTAGAACTGGCCTTCCCGACCTTCCTTTGTTTGAGTGACATCTTGGGGTGTCTTTGAATCAAAGGGGCTTGCAAAATTAATTTTTAAAATTTACTTATAAAATACAGTAAGTCCCCTGCTGCTGCTGCTGCTGCTAAGTCGCTTCAGTCGTGTCCGACTCTGTGCCACCCCATAGACGGCAGCCCAAAAGGCTCCCCCGTCCCTGGGATTCTCCAGGCAAGAACACTGGAGTGGGTTGCCATTTCTTTCTCCAATGCATGAAAGTGAAAAGTGAAAGTAAAGTCATTCAGTCATGTCCAACTCTTCGTGACCCCATGGATGGCAGCCTACCAGGCTTCTCCGTCCATGGGATTCTCCAGGCAAGAGCACCGGAGTGGGTTGCCATTACCTTCTCCAGTAAGTCCCCTAAATACGAACAAATTCTGTTTCAAGAGCACATTCATAAGTCCAATTTGTTTGTAAATCTAACCAAGTTAGCCTAAGTACCTAATTAACACAGTCGGCTATATAGTACTGTGCTGTAATAGGTTTATAATACTTTGCATACAAATAATACATAAAAAAGAAACAAACATAAAAATAAAACAGTTTTAATCTTATAGCATAGTACCTTGAATAGTATTCTTGGGCTCCAAAATCACTGTGGATGGTGACTGCAGTCACGAAATTAGAGAATAGCGATGACAAACCTAGACAGTGTATTAAAAAGGAGAGATATCACTTTGCTGACAAAGGTCTGTATAGTCAAAGCTATGATTTTTGCAGTGGTCATGTATGGATGTGAGAGTTGGACTATAAAGAAGGCTGAGCACTGAAGAATTGATGCTTTCCGGCTGTGGTGCTGCAGAAGACTCTTGAGAGTCCCTTGGACCGCAAGGAGATCAAACCAGTCAATCCTAAAGGAGATCAGTCCTGAACATTTACGAGAAGGACTAATGCTGAAGCTGAAACTCAATACTTTGTCTACCTGATGTGAAGCGTTGACTCATTGGAAAAGACCCTGATGCTGAGGATGACTGAGGGCAGGAGAGAAGTGGGTGACAGAGGATGAGACGGTGGGATGGCATCACCAACTCGATGGACGTGAGATGGAGCAGACTCCGGGAGATAGTGAAGGATAGGGAAACCTGGTGTGCTGCTGTGCGCAGGGCTGCAGAGAGTTGAGCATGACTCAGCGGCTGAACTGCAGCCTTGAACCTTGCCAGGACAACAGCTGGCATCCAGGGGCTGGTACTGAGTCAACAGCCAAGAAGGGTGATTGACTGGAGGAGGGAAAGGAGGTGGGAGATGGTTTGTCAGGAGGAGACTTGTAAGAGAGGCGTGCACGTGACAGTGCACACCAGACCTGTAAACCAGCTTACGTGATTGGACTTGGAGAATGCATCTTTGAAAGCTTGTAACTTGAAGATTCTTAGTAGGGGACTTACTGTATCTGCAGTTTGAAAGAAGGATACATGTCCTAAAATCAAACAGAAGGTGCTGGGCTTTCACTGGGGCAGCTTGAAATTGTGGGATGATTAGGGATCGGACCTGTCTTAGAACTCTGGTTCTGTCACTGCATGTGACTTGGGCCAGTGGCTATACATCTCTGTGCCTCAGTTTTGTAATCTGTGAAATGGGGTGATAGATAATACACGACCGGCAGTGTCTGGAGGAGGACTGAATGAAGTTGGCTGACACATGGGTTTGCAGGCATGTGCTTTATACAAGGTGACTTTTTTGATGATTGTTACCAACAATATTGCAACCACCCTGAATGCCTGTCCTTATTTAGTACACAGTGGGCTTCCCTGGTAGCTTAGTGGTAGAGCATCCGCCTGCCAATGCAGGAGATGCGGGTTCCATCCCTGGGTCAGGAAGATACTCCCGGGGAAGGTAATGACTACCCACTCCAGTATTCTTGCTTGGGAAATCCCATGGACAGAAGAGCCTGGTGGGCTACAGTCCATGGGATCACAAAAAGAGTCGGACATGAGTTACTGACTAAACAACAACAACAAACCTGCCCCAAATTTCAGATTCTGAAGACACACTCTCACATACTCAACTGACTGGATGAGAATGCATCTGGCCGAATGAAGGAGAAGCAACCCCACAAAAAGAAATCCCCACAAACTGTCTTCCGGAATGACCACGCCGCAGCCTCCCAAGGTCGCCTGACCCCCTCCGAGTCTGAAACAAGCGCGCCCGCTCCACAGGGAGCCCAGGGCCCTTTCCGGACGAGACGGGCCCCAGACAAAAAGTTAAGTGGATTTAAATGTAAGCAGGTCTAAAAAGAAAGCAGAGTTTCCTTTTAGAAGCTTAAGAAAACAATTAGAAATAAAAGGAGGCCAGAAAGCACAGTTAATGAAGGAGCCTGAGAAGCAAAGACGATGGGGAAATTCACCCGCTTCACAAATACTTTTGCAAGGGCGAGACACAGGGACCCCACCCAGAGCTCTTCTGACCTTGCCCTTGACTCACTGGGCTCTCACAGCTCACATCCTCCCTCCGGGGGAGCTTAAAGTCGCCGCGCCACGGAAATGTTTGCTCTGCCTCTGGAGCAGAAGACACTGCTTCTGGCGGCCTGGGTGGCCCTGTCTCTGGGGCTCCGAGGACCTGCCAGGCCAGGAGGTCCTCTTCTTTTCTCCTGAGCAGGAGTCGTCCATGGGAAGCTTGCTCCTCTTTAAGCAGAAAGGGTGCCTGATGCTTTCCTCGGGGCAGGGACATCACATTGGATTCCTGGCCGTCCATGGCATATTAAACATTTTCGTACCAGCCGTAGCCAATTGGCATCTAAGCAGCGTGGCTCTCATCTCTTGGGAAGCACATGTGGTAGGAGACAGCAGAGAGGTGGTTGATGGCAGGTGGCTTTCTCGTTGATGAGGCCCTGGTGTTCTTGGTTGTTTATTCCTGGTTGGATTCAGCCCCGCCCCTCCGGGGACCCTTGCCGGGCACTAGACCACCTTGACCTCAGAGGGTCACATGTGGACCCCCCTGCGTCATCACTCTTGGTTTAAGTCATCGGAGATGTGAGCTCCTTGAAGGCAGGGGCCGGGTATCGTGGCACAGGCCCTGGCCACGATGGACGCTTCATTGCACTTCCTGAGCAAACCATAGAGGAATCTGGGCTCTCGCTCCAGGGGGTAAGCAAATGCCCTTCCAGAATCTTCCAAAGAATCTGAGAAGCAAAGGCAAGCTGGTTTCTCACCGTATTTTCTTCTTGCCTTGCCAGCGTTTGTGGCTGTGGCTTTCACGGCTGTGCCAAGCGTGGCCTCCGGAGGCTGGCAAGCACCCTGGTGTCCTGGCCAGGTCTGTGCTGTTGGGCAATGTGTAGCCTCTTCAGCCTCATACAAGTCCTCCAAGCGTCACCCATCGCCCGGATCTCAGCTCCTGGCTTCCCAGGGCCAACCCTGTCTTCTGATTGCTCTGCTCTTGGATCCTGGCATCTAGCCGTGTCAACAAAGGTGAGGGGTGGGTGACCGTGACAACCCTCCACCTCCAAGACCCTCTGCCGTACCAAAGGGATCCCGGGATCTTCCACTCCACGATGACAAAGCGTTTTGCAAATATGGATTGCCAACTGGATTTAACACAGGAGAGCCCGAGACGCGGGCAGACGGGCTGGCCGTAGCTGTAGAGTTCCTTAGCCAGTAGGCCGGGAGGAAAATTGATGTCAGTGGCTCTCTGTGTTGAAGTCTTCGCATCGCTCTCTGCTCTGGAGAAGGGGGAGGACGAGGAGACTGAGTTCACCGACATGAGGCAGGCTTTGTAGGACTGCCGCTCCGTGACCCCTAACAAATGGATGTATTCATTACACCGAAGACGGGAAGGAACCACAACATGGATACATATTTAGGGAAATATGCACACAACTCAGTTTATTTTTCTTATCTGATATTTTTTTTCTAGTGCAACATGAGTCCTGTTGAATACTTGGCAGCCGCCTTTCCATAGTTGAGTTGTTTGTCATTTCTGGGGCTGCTGATGCTGTTATGATCTCCCTTTTGGGAGAAATTTACAGGCACATGTTGACCCAGCTGAATGGGAACAGGGAGCAACAGGAATCTCAGGAACAAGGACCGTCGCTGACCAGAGAGGGTGAATCCGCTCCTTCTCTGGACGGCGCCCTCCGGCGAGCCGCTCAGCGCCCCGTCGGGCCCGCCATGGAAGGCGCCGTGACTCCAGCGCTAGAAACCCAGATCCCCTCTCAGCCTGGCCTTGAAATAAACCTGCCTTTCCTTTCAGTCCTTCCTGGGAGTTGTAGTCAGCCATGTGCTTTGTTGTTGGGCTCTCAGGAGAGTCAGCTCTCTGTAGCAGCTGTTGCTAGGTAAGGCATGGTTTCCTGGAGAAGGCGTGGGAGACGGTAGGAGGGCTGCTGGCAGGGGCCCAGGCGGCCGTGGGAGGGGACACCACAGAGGCCATGGGGAAGGATGGAGGCAGGACCCTGGCTGCCCTCCACACCCCGTCCCTGCCACCGTCTTCTCCTGCCTTCCCAAGTCCCCTCTGGCCCCCTCACCCTCGAAAGACCTAGCCTGTGTCTCCTTCTCACAGAGACATCTGAGCGCTCATTTGCCACGTCTCCTGGACCCTCCAACCCACCAGGGATTGGTGGTCCAGAGATGAACTGATGGTGGGCTCCACCTTACAGGGGCTCAGAGCCCTTTGAGACAGGCAGGCCCCATGAGCGATCAGCCACAAACCCACCCGCCACAGGGACAGCGGATGCTGTGGGCACCTTGCCCGTATCCCACATCCACCCCAGTGGTCACCTGCTGGGCACAGTGACCGCCTCCTGGGTCTTTTAACCTGAGCACCTTTTCTGGCTATGCAAATTAACACTTCAGGAAAGTGAAGGAAAGTGAAGTCGTCAGTCGTGTCCAACTCTTTGCGACCCCATGGGCTGTAGCCTACCAGGCTCCTCCATCCATGAAATTTTCCAGCCAAGAGTACTGGAGTGGGTTGCCATTTCCTTCTCCAGGGGATCTTCCCTACCCAGGGATTGAACCTGGGTCTCCCGCATTGCAGGCAGACCCTTTACCATCTGAGCCACCAGGGAAGTCCAGACACCCTCAATCACCAAAGGTTGGGAGTCAACTGGACAAGTCTGAAAAATAGTTAAAATGGTAAATTTTATATTTGGTATATGTTACCATCATAAAACAAAATAACACACTACTAATAAAATAGATCATTGGCAAAGACCTGCAGAATAGCACAGGGACCTTTACTCAATATTCTGTTATAATCTGTATGGGAAAAGAATCTGAAAAAGAGTGGATGCACATATATATAAAACTGAATCTCTTTCCTGTACATCTGAAACTAATGTGAGTGTGTGTGCTAAGTCACGTCAGTCACGTCCAATTCTTTGTGACCCTAAGGACTGTAGCCCTCCAGGCTCCTCTGTCCATGGGATTCTCCAGGCGAGAATACTGGAGTGGGTTGCCATTTCCTTCTCCAGGGGATCTTCCCAACCCAAGGGCCGAACCAGAGTCTCCTCCATTGCAGGCAGATTCTGTACGGTCTGAGCCACCAGGGAAGCCTTAATAATTTATTATTATCATGGATTATCATTAATTGTTTTATTATTGACATAAAGCAATAGTATTTTAGGTATGCTGGGTTAAAAATATATTAATACTACAATTAACTTTATTGTTTCATTTTTTAAAGTGGTTACTAGAAATTTTTGTTTTTTATTCTATTTTTTTAAAACCTGTTTTCACTTTTATTCTTTCTTTACAAGAATTTTTTTTGGCATTTGGTTGCTTTACAATGTTGTGTTAATTTCTACTGCACAGTAAACTGAATCAGCTCTACATATACATACATGCCCTCTTTTTTTGGATTTCCTTCCCCTTTAGGTCATTACAGAGTATTGAGTAGAGTTATACATTATTGATACTATACATAAAATAGATAACTAATGAGAAAAGCAAGGCTTTAAACTGAAAGAGAAACTTACTAGAGAAATGAAAGTCACACTGGATTATTGACCTGTGTGATTGCACTGCCTCTTTTCCTCCAGATTTCCGTATAACCTTTAAGTCCTGTTCCTGCCCATGCCTTGGTCCCCTCAGATTGGCCGTAGGTTGTACACAGGCTGCTTTTGTAAGATGGTGAGAACTATTGCCGATATTTTAAATGGCTGACTCAGAACTTTCCCCTCTTCTTTTCTCCTAAACACATTATTTTCAGGAAATCTATGTTGTAAGACAGGACTCTGCAATTACAGTCTTGGGGCCAAACCCCTCCCTCAGCCTGTTCTTGTAAATAAAGTTTTATTGGCAGTCTGCCAGGCCTGTTCGTTTCGATGTTGCCCGTGGCTGCTCCGGGGGTTCCATGGCAGAGTCCACTCCTTGCAACAGAGACCATGGGGCCCGCAAAGCTGAAAATATTTTCTATCTGACCCTTTGCAGAAGATGTTGCCAACATTCTGTCGTAAGAGATGCTGAAATGTTTTAATTCTTTGAGGACTGGGATGCATAATTAGTTTTTTTAGTTTCAGCATGTTAAAAGGAGGAAAACCTATTTACTATTATATGCTCTGTAGGGGTCATGAAATACTGTCTTATAATTACCGATATTTTAATGAATATCAGTCAGCGTATTAGCAAAGCGTAAGAGAGGATCTAAAAGAAAGACAGTGAAGTATTCCATCAGGCTTTTCCCAACCTAACAGCTCAAATATAGACCGTTGTGTGAAATTAGCGTATCGACAGATCTTTGGCAATTATCTGCCTCCCTAAAAGTTTATTTGTATTTTTGGGGAGGGATCTTTTTGTTTGAAATTCTTCCTAAATTCAGACACCTCGGTGTAATCAGTTATACAACTTTGGTTCTGTTCTTACGTATTTCTACCCAAAATGACATCACTTAACTCTTGTTGGGCCTTCAAGGAACAGACAGGGTTCAGATAGAGCCTCTCCCCGCCCGTGTGTGCGTGTGTGCTCAGTCGTGTCCAGCTCTTTGTGACCACATGAACTGGAGCCCCCCAGGCTCCTCTGTCCATGGGATGTCCCAGGCAAGAATCCTGGAGTGGGTTGCCATTTCCTCCTCTGGGGATCTTCCCCACCCAGGGATTGAACCCGCGTCTCTTGTGTCTCCTGCGTTAGCAGCTGAGTTCTTTACCACTGGTGCCAGCTGGGAAGCCATTCTCCATAATTTTCTGTTTAAAAAAAGTCTCATGTGATTTCTAATCAACTGGACCAGGGTTTCCCAGCTGCAGCACCGTTGACATTTGGGATCAGATGATTCTTTGTTTGTGGGGGGGAACACTGTCCTGTACCTTCTGGGATGTTTATCAACAGCCCTGGGCTCCCTCCGTTAGATGCCAGTAGTGAACATGACCTTCTCCACCTGCCGCAATCATCACATCCCAAGCCGTCTGCATTCGTGCGTGCTAAGTCACTTCCGTCTTGTCCGACTCTCTGTGACCGAATGGACCAGAGCCCGTCAGACTCCCAGGCCCTCCGCCCATAGGATTCTCTGGGCATGAACACTGGAGTGGGTTGCCATGTCCTCCTCCAGGGGATCACCCTGACCCAGGAATGGAACCCGCATCTCTGCCATCTCCTGCATTGGCAGGTGGGTTCTTTACCACTGCACCACCTGGGAAGCCCAAAGCTGTCTGCACGTGTTGCCAGACATCCCCTAAGAGCCAGTCCCCACAGGGAGAGGCCAGGTGGATGCTCTTTTCCAGGTGAGTGAGTGCATGTGCCTCTGAAAGCTGGTGCTGTGGGGAGGAGCCAGAAGCTCCACAGTCCGCTCTGCTCTGGACCTGGAGTGCTGTGAGTGGTGAGGTCTTGATGGAGCTCTCACCTGGCCTGAGCCCCACCTCGCTCTCCGCCAGGGGAGGAGGCAGTTCCTCTCAGTTGCCTCTCCAACCAGAGCTCTGGGAAGGACAAGCATCTCTTCAGTTCAAAGCCGTTGTTCTCAAATATTCTTTATTTCAAGGTGTGCATTCCTTATTTGATGGAGAAACCCCAATAAACACACACTGATACCTAAAAAACAGAATTTTTATTTAAAAAAATTTTTAATGGAGCATAGTTGATTCACAATGTTGTGTTAGTTTCAAGTGTACAGAAAAGTGAATCAGTTATATGTAAACATGTATCCAATCTTTCTTGGATTCTTTTCCCATTTAGGTCATTGTGGAGTATTGAGAAGAGTTCCCTGTGCTATACAGCCGGTTCTTATTAGTTATCTGTTTTATGTAGAGGAGGGTGTACCAGTGCCCCAATTTATCCCTTCCTCCCTCTTCTCCCTGTTTTGAAAAAATAGAGTTTTGAAAAATTGGAGATACTTTTAAAAGGAACAAGTTGATCTGCAGTAAAAGAAAAAAAGTGAATCAACTTTGGGGAACAATATTTGACTAGACAAGCAAGTGAAAGGCTGGAAGTCTTCCGAGAGAACTGATAATTAAATGAATCTCAGAAACTTTATTTCCCTCCAAGTGCGTTTTATGTAATTTTCTAACATGGAAACAACAGCTCTTCTCCTGGCTAGGAAAAAAAAAAAAAAATCGGTCCCCACCTCACAATCAACAGAATCGTGGTTTTGACTAATCTCTATAATCAGAAGATAATTTGCCTTAAGAATAATAATAGTAACAATATGCCTGTTATGAAAGAGGATGCTTTTATCATCTTATTTGCCAGCGATTATGTAAATTGCAGATATAGGGTGGAGGGCAGGAAAGCTGCAGAAAGCTAGCCTGCGTTTTCTGTGGGAGCCATGGGCCTTCTGCTAGGAGAGAGCGCCAGATTTCACCCCCTGTGAAAAGGATTTATTTTCTGCAGACTGGCTAAAACATTTGATAGTTTAAATACAATGTGTTGGAAGGAGAGCAGAGCAGAGAGCACGTTTCTGCTTTCTGCTTTCCTTCCCCTGAGACTTGGAGCATCACTGAATGTTCCCTGTCTTGTGCTTGGATGGACCCGTTGCAGGAATTTCCCAGTCTCCACCTTTCCCACTCCCATTGCAGCCTTTCCTCTCCAGTGACACAAACCTCTTCAGGGTCCTGACTCAGAGGCTTTGCTTTTTTCCCCTTCTTCTGGGAAGTCAAGTTCTAACCACCTCCTGCATCAGCTGGACAGGTGTTCTTGGATGTGTTACCCTCTGCTGTCTCTGGGCTCCAGCCTTGTTATCCCCAGAACCAGAAGACTGGGTTTGAGTCCCAGGTGCCCAGACAGATTTGCTACCCTAGAGGCTGTGGTCCTGGGAGCGTGCAGGCTGAGCGGCAGCGGGGCAGAGGCCGTCTGGGGTTTCCATGGAAGGAACATTCAGATTGTTGTTCAGTTGCTAAGTCAGGTCCGACTCTTTGCGACCCGCAGCCCGCAAAGGACTGCAGCCCACCAGGCTTCCCTGTCCTTCACTCTCCCAGGGTTTTCTCAAACTCATGTCCATTGAGTCAGTGATACCATCCAACCATCTCATCCTCTGTCACTCACTTCTCTTCCTGCCCTCAATCTTTCCCAGCAGCAGGGTCTTTTCCAATGAGTCGGCCCTTCCCATCAGGTGGCTCAGTATTGGAGCTGCAGCTTCAACATCAGTGAATATTCCAATGAATATACAGGGTTGATTTCCTTTAGAATTGACTGGTTGGATCTCCTTGCAGTCCAAGGGACTCTCAAGAGTCTTCTCTGGTACCACAGCTCGAAAGGGTCAATTCTTTGACTCTCAGCCTTCTTTATGGTCCAACTGTCACATCCATACAAGACTACTGGAAAAACCATAGCTTTGATTACATGGACTTTTGTTGGTAAAGTAATGTCTCTGCTTTTTAATATGCTGTCTTGGTTTGTCATAGCTTGCCTTCCAAGGAGCCAGCGTCTTTTAATTTCATGGCTGTAGTCACTGTCTGCAGTGATTTTGGAGCCCAAGAAAATAGTCTGTCACTGTTTCCATTTTCCCTCCATTTATTTGCCATGAAGTGATGACACTGAATGCAGTGATCTTAGAATGTTGAGTTTTAAGCCAACTTTTTCTCTCTCCTCTTTCACCCTCATCAAGAGGCTCTTTAGTTCCTCTCTGCTTTCTGTCATTAGAGTGGCATCATCTGCATAACTGAAGTGGTTGTTGTTTCTCCTGGCAATTCTGATCCCAGGTTGTGATTCATCCAGCCTGGCATTTCGTGTGATATACTCTGCATAGAAATTAAATAAACAGAGTGACAGTACATAGCCTTGATACACCCCTTTCCCAGTTTTGAACCAGTTCATTGTTCCATGTCTGGTTCTAACTGCTGCTTCTTGACCCGCATACAGGTTTCTTAGGAGGCAGGTAAGGTGGTCTGTTATTCCCATCTCTTTAAGAATGAAAAGGCAAAAAAAAAAAACACAAACAAACAAAGCAAAAAACCATCCAGATGCACGTGGCTAGATTATCTGTGCACATTAGTGCTCTCGTCCAGGAACCTCCCGAGTGTCAGAAGCCCTGTGACTCCCCCGTGTGTGAAGAACCAGCCTGTTCCGGCCCACGTGGTGCCCGCTCAGGGTGCGTGTGGCCAGTGCCCTAGGGGCAGCTTGGTGGTGCAGGGTGGTCTCTGTCAGGTGGGCTCTGGCATCTCTGCTCGGCTGCTCTCTGACTGTAGGCAAATTGCGTAACACCTTCATGCCTCTGTTTGCTTTTATTTGACCTGGAAATCATAACTCTGCTTCTTAGGAGGGTCGTGGGGAAAGCTCTCAAGCAATGTTCCCAAACGTGAGCTGTGGAGCAGGGGCATTTATGCCTGGTTGAAAGAGTTCTAGGTCAACGAAAGAACTGAGATCCTCCCAGAGGGTGTGAGTTTCACTGGGACTTCACCTGAAGTTGTCTGGATTCTTGAACGTCAAGGAGTGTTTTCTACATACCATAGGCCGTCATTCCCAGCACTTTATGTGGACGAACGCATTTGGTCCTCAAAACAGAGTTAGCAGAATGTCCTCATCGGCTCCATTTTACAGAAGAGGAAACTGAGGCACAGGGGGATTAAGTCGTGGCTCAGTATCACAGCTTTTAAACGGCGGAACCAGAATCTAAAGGCAGGCCATCTGGCTTGGAGGTTGCCTTCTTCACCCCAGGGTGTCTGCCACAGTGAATCTGCACCACCAAGCTTTAGGTCGGGTTTGAAAGAAGGCTGGTATCTGCATTTTCCCATGATTCCTCCGAGTTTTGAACCACTTTTCCATCCAGTGGTAGAAAATTCTGGATTTAGTGATGTCAGAGAAAGGAAGGAGGTACATACATATCTGTACTGCTTCAGAATATTCCACCTCACCTTTTGGTTTAACTCAATCTGATTTTTAATCTCTTAGATTAAGTACCTTTTTCCCCTCCTCTTTCCTTGTTACCATGTGTATCTGTAATAGAGAGCTCTCATTTATTGCCATCTTATCCCTCTGCTCATCTTCTAGTGTCTGGGAAAGGAATACTTCACTCTTTCCTTTTGCTTGGGCATCAGGCCATATCTCCTGGTCCTTGTAAGGAAAGACTAGACCATTCTCAGGACCTAGAGGTGAGTGTCCTAAGAATTTACTCTAGGCTTGGGTGTGTTTCAGTGCCGAGCTCAGCTGGCTGACCCTCCAGCTGCTACAGAACATTTCTCATGGAAACACATATTCGGTGAAAAATAACATTTCACCAAAGACAGCTTGAGTTCTGAAGACCGTTTTTCTTTGCTATGTCTGAAAACCACATTTTCCCAAACCAAATTACAGTGAAGGTAAACCAGAGAAGTCCCACTTTTGTTGCAAACTTGACTTCAGGGTATAATTTTGAAGTTTAGAAGAGTTTGGGAGTATTTGAAAAATTTTTCTAATTACAGAAAATGGCATAGACACAGAGGAAAATTTGTAAAAACCTGGAGTAACTGGCTAGAGAAATCGAGCAATCAAATCATAGCCCCAAAGCCAGGAGTTGCTCAAGGCAGATCTGTATCTTGATGTGTTTTATCTTCTGTGGAAATGTTGGAGTTAATTCATTTTGAGGTGGTTCATCTTGTCTCAGGCTGGTTTTTGGTGATTCTTCTAAAATGGCCCATCAATTTCCAAATGGACAGAGAGTGTCAGCTGGTGTGCAGGGGGATACATAATGGGAACCCAGTCACAGATTCCTCACACACCTCAGAGAGAAAGCTGGATGCTTCCTTTTCCACATGCTCAGAGGCATTCGGGGACAAGGCAGAGAAGTTAGGGTGCAGAGGATTGCTCCTCTTAAATTTAAGATATCGTCTCACACTGCTCTGCAATTATGAGGAGTGTTCCCGGGGCTGGTGTTGGTTGGGAGCAGGCTGGATTGCAAAGCAACAAGATAGTTAGGCACAATTGAATTAACTAAAGAATTAAGTGTCAGGCTCAGTTGCAATCCTTCTCATTTCATTATACAGAAGACAGTAACCTCTTTTTTTTTTAATTTTTTAGTTTCATTAAATCATTTTATTTTTTATTTTGTTGAGAGACATTTAAAAGGTTTTTTTTTTTAAACTGGAAGTAGAGTTGCTTTACAATGTTTTGTTCATTTCTGCTGTAAAGCAGAGTGAATCAGCTATCAGTTCAGTTCAGTTCAGTCACTCAGTCATGTCCGACTCTTTGCGACCCCATGAACCACAGCACACCAGGCCTGCCTGTCCATCACCAACTCCCGGAGTCCACCCAAACCCATGTCCATTGTGTCGGTGATGCCATCCAACCATCTCATCCTCTGCCATCTCCTTCTCCTCCTGCCTTCAATCTTTCGCAGCATCAGGGTCTTTTCAAATGAGTCAGCTCTCTGCATCAGGTGGCCAAAGTATTGGAGTTTCAGCTTCAACATCAGTCCTTCCAGTGAACACCCAGGACTGATCTCCTTTAGGATGGACTGGTTGGATCTCCTCGCAGTCCAAGGGACTCTCAAGAGTCTTCTCCAACACCACCATTGAAAAGCATCAATTCTTCTGCACTCAGCTTTCTTTATAGTCCAACTCTCACATCCATACATGACCACTGGAAAAACCATAGCCTTGACTAGACGGATCTTTGTTGGCAAAGTAATGTCTCTGCTTTTTAATATGCTGTCTAGGTTGCTGTAGGAATCAGCTATATATATATACATATATCCCTCATTTTTTGGATTTCCTTCCCATTTAGGTCACTATAGAGCATTAGGTAGAATTCCCTGTGCTATAGGGTAGGTTCTAGTTATCTACTCTATACATAGTATCAGTAGTGTATGGGCTTCCCTGTGACTCAGCTGGTAAAGAATCCGCCTGCAATGCAAAAGACCTGGGTTCCATCCCTGGGCTGGGAACTGGAGAAGGGAGAATCTGGAGAAGGGAATGGCTACTCACTCCAGTATTCTGGCCTGGAGAATTCCATGGACTATTCCATGGGGTTTCACAGAGTTGGACACAACTAAGCAACTTTGACTTCCATCAGTAGTGTATATTTGTCAATCCCAACCTCCCACTCCAACTTGGTATCCATACCTTTGTTCTCTATATCTTTGTCTCTATCTTTGTCTTTTTGTTCTCTATATCTTTGTAAATAAGATTGTCTATACCAGTCGTTTCAGATTCCACGTATATACGTTAATATATGTATTTGTTTTTCTCTTTTTGACTTTCTTCACTCTATATGACAGTATCTAGGTCCATCCACCTCTCTACAAATGGCCCAGTTTCATTACTTTCCTGTCTATATGCACCACATCTTCTTTAACCATTCCTCTGTTGATGGACATTTAGTTTGTTTCCACGTCTTAGATATTGTGAATAGTGCTGCAATGAACATTGGGGTGCATGTGTTTTTTTCAGTAAATAACTTTTAAGCAGTTCCAAAAACATAGGAAGATAGTAAAAAAGTGAAGATAAATGAGAAAATGTATATTCCATTAACTCCATCTGGAAAACATTTAACTGGATTAGCTGCACTCAGATGCTACTGTAGTGGAACTGTTACCTTACGTGGAGTTCACACCCAGCAATTACGGTGTGTGTGTTTCCTTCCCTCCCTCTCTTCCTGCCTTCCTTCCTTTCTTCCCTTCTTTTTTCCTTCCAATTCCATTCTGTCCAATGAACATTTATCCAGGTCCTCTTTGCCCTGTAACTATGGAGGACACTTTGGGGCCTTCCTGGGACGGACCCTCCACCACATCCTTCATCTACTTGTTATTTGCAGAACTTTAGCCTCCTAGGCCTTGCCCGAGTTCCAAAGAATAAATTTAACCAGAGACATGAGAAAATGCAAAAACAAAGAAAACCAGTCAAGGAAGACAAAATAATAGTTTAGTCATTATACAAGGTCAAGGACCTTTAGTTCCTCCTCAAGGGCTGTAGATAATATTTTGGGTCAAGTCCTTGAGCTGTTTTGCAGATACTGAAGTCTCCACCATGTGGAAGAAGTTGACTAGATGGTGCCCACAAGCTCCTGGTCGGAACCAGGAGGCTGATGAGGTTGACTCCTGATTACCTCACCACCAGCCAATCAGAAGAATGTCCACAAGTTGATCACACACTCTGCAGCTCTTTCCCTTACCCTGTCTTTGAAAACCCTTCCCTGAAAGCCACTGGGGAGTTTGAGTTTTTTGAGCACCAGCTACCTGGACTCCTTGCTTGGCACCTGCAATAAAAGCTTCCCTTTCCCGGAGCACAGCCTGGTGTCAGCAGACGGGCTTTACTTCTCGAGGATGAGCAAACCCAAGTTTGGTTTGTCAGCAGTACCAGGTCACGTGCTGCTTGTTGGGAAGTAGGGTCAAAACTAGGCCTCACTCCAGGGGTTCTGAAAGGCCATGTGATGTAGAATGGGGGATCTATCACAGCCGGAGTTTTATTCAGAAGCAGTAGACCCAGCGAGCAAGTGTTTTCTGAGGGTTAATGGGGAGAGAGGAGCTTGTAGGGAGCACAGACATCATCCCACTGGGTCATCCTCTGCATTTACGGTTTTATCTGAGGAACAGTTCCTGGCTCCTCTGTAGGTATCAGTGCTCCCTTGACCTTACATATTTTTCCATTATTTTAATTTTCCAGGTCTCATCGTTTCATACATTTTTGGTAAGACGATGGCCCCCACCTATGAGAGAGGGTGGACAGATTTAGCAACAAAACAAAGCGAAATAAAAATAACGCACCTCACCTCAAGGAGAATGCCCAGTTAAATTTGGATTTCAGATAAGTAATAAATAATTTATTAGAATCAGTAGGCCCTATGTGGTATTTGGGACGCCCTCAAATAAAACTTTTCGTTCTTTATCCAGTATTCAAATTTCTGTAATTATCGGGTATATTACCTGCTAATGCTTCTCCGAGGAGCAGAGGAGACGTCATTTAAAGTCGGGAGTAGTTTAAGAGATGCTTAGGTTTTACACCTCCATCTTTTAACTTTTGAAAGAGAGGCTGAAGTACATAATATTTAAACTTTTCCTTTTTGCTGAGAACAGCAGTGCAATTGCAGAGTGTAGCGGAAAGGACCCAGGCTGTGTGATCAAAGGGTGTCGGGTCCCATTTGGGCTCAGAGACACCCGCTCCCTAGTATGTGGTCCTGGCTCTGTCTCTCTCTCTCTGCCTCACCTCTGCACGGTAGGATAGACTTTCTCTGCCCACTGCCAGCTAGCGGGCTGTGCCCAGTGGACTGTGAACGGGGGTGACATCAGTCATTTCCAGGTGGCCGCCCAAAGAGCCAGGGCACCTCTGGCCATGCCCCCTCTCTGCCACGGTGCCCCCAGCACTCTGGGTGGGGGCTGCCCTCTGTCCTGGGCCAGTCCTCCCGATCAGGGATGACCCTGATTCAGAGCCAAGCTCTTAGCCCACCCTCGATGGCCACATCGTGTGTCCCTGAGGTTGGGGATTGTCCTTCTGCAGCATCAGCAGGCTCACCCTGACTGATACACGGGGTCAGCATACCTTGGGCAAGACCCCTACCTTCCATGATATTAATACATGGTGCCCATATTTGAAAAGATGTGGATAACATAACCAAACTTCTTGTATACAGTTTTAAAATTTTGAAGTAGTCTAGAACTCACGAGAAGTTGCAAAAATAGCACAGTGTAGGCTGAGACATAAGTAAAGAGCATTAAACATAGTTTGTGCAAAATCCTGGCTTGGTTCACCTGAGGCATAACTCTTCCTGGTAATCGATGGATGCGTTGAACGTCAGAACAATAGAAAGTTGGTTCTCAAAGAGTTCCTTTAGTTTACTGGGGAGACAACACCTCTTACAACGGATAACCATCCTGCCGCTTGGCCATCACGGTCCCATGTCTAGCTGGGGAAAGGCAGCCCTGGTGAAAAAGTATCTGCTCCTTATTAACTGCAAGTTGACATTTTCTTCTTTCCTTAGGGAACTGGTCCAAAGGCTTATGTAAGTTTTTTCTCTTACACGCATTTAAAAAGCATGTTAAAACAATACAGAATGTCTACTGAAGCCACACGAGAGCTGAAAACACAGGCAGAAGCTCTTCTTTCCACATATAACGTATCTTTGATGGGCCAAGGTCTTTGGCTACACACATCCTTTTAGGAAGGTCTGTCCTATGTCTGGGGCGGTCTGATGACAAGTCATCCCACTCCACATTTTGGCCAAATGGGGTTTGCAGATTCACCCCTGTCACCCCCACCCCTCTTTTAAGGGGTGCTGTTAAGATGGGAGCAGCTCAGCAGGGTCCCAGTGACCTCAAGGACCGAGAGCATTAGAGGGCAGTGCAGTAGCTTGTATTAGTACCCACGTCCAAGAATGTCCTCCTTGTCATCATACACTTGTTAAGCATCTCTCCACCTCTGAGCCCTCAGTCTTTAAAATAAAAAGCTGGGATGCTTTTTTTCCCCCAAGTTTCCTTCTAGTTCAGGGACTCTGTATTTGTCGATTCTCCGACATTTAGAAAATCCTCCTCAATTCCTCCCACCAAACCAGGTGTCTCTGTACGAAGCCTGGTCGGGAACTGATTGCATGCGACAGGGGCCCTGGAGAAAGGCTCTGTCTCCCTCAGGAGTTGGATTATTTTGTCAGTCTTTTCACACCAGCATTTAAATCATTTCAGTTTTTGCGATTTTCGTCTTTTAAAGATATGGCTAGACCCTTGAACAAGAAAGATAGTGTGAAACAGGAAAAGATGCTTTTTTTCTTTTTTTTTTAAACTAGGAGCTGTTTGTTTAAAGTGACAACTGAAGCCCCTTGCAAATCCTGGCTTATCTTTTACTGCATTTCAGTGCCTACAATAGATGGGTTTTACTGGTTCCCAGGCTCAGCTGCTGTGGTGCTGAGACCGTAGCCTGTTTCCTGGACTGATTTCCATGTATTATATAATGTTTTTTTTTTTTTTTTTTTTCTGGATGTCCTTTTTCAACGCCTGTCTTGATTCGGAGTGGGGTCTCCGAAGCTGCCAATGGTTGTCGTTTGGCTCTTTGCAAGCTGCTGAGCCGCCTGGGCTGGGGATCCCCACCGCGCCAGTGGGGACTGGAGACAGATTGTCTGTGTGGGCCCAGTCTTGTAACTGATGGACCCTAATCAATATCTGATGAACTTGAGCATGAGAAAAGATGAGCCAATGAGCTTTCAGGCTGTTCCCAGGAATCTTGGAATACTGTAGTTAGTTGTAGGGCTTCCTGGGTAGCTCAAATGGTAAAAAATCTGCCTGCAATATGGGAGACCTGGGTTTGATTGCTGGGTTGGGAAGATCCCCTGGAGAAAGGAATGGCAGCTCATTTCAGTGTTCTTGCCTGGAGAATCCCAAGGACAGAGGAGCCTGGTGGGCTATACAGTCCATGGGGTTGCAAAGTCGGACATGACTGAGTGACTAACACTCTCACTTCACCTTCACTTAGATGTGCGCCACCCCACCCCCATCTCCTGATGGGTTTTCCTGTTATCCCCTCATATTGAATGGCATTCTCATCCCGTCTTTATCACTTCAAGTTGACAACACAAAGTAGCATAGACTGTGTGGCTTAAAAACAAACGTTTATGTCTCATAGTTCATTGCTAGCAGATCTGATGTCTGGTGAGGACCCAGTTCCTGGCCACCTTCTTGCTGTGTCGTCACATGGTGGAGAGAGAGCTCGGGTCTTTGCATCCCCCTTAGCAGGGTACCAGTTCCGTCATGGAAGCCCCATCCTCATAACCTCATCTAATTCCCTCCCAAAGACCCCACCTCCAGATACCATCACATGGGGGCTGGGAGCCTGCAAACATTCTGTCCGGAGCACCTCCTCTTCGCCCCCTTTTCCTCCCACATTCACCAAACAGCTCTTCCTGCTCGGCTGCAGGCTGAGGCTCTGCACGTTGAGAAGACCTGGTCCCTGCCTCCCTACAGCACAGATTCCCGCAGAGCCAGATGGTAAACCGCTACTCATAACTCGGTGCAGCAGGGCTGAGCCGGAGGTGTGTGTCGACTGCTTGCGGTCCATCCCGGAGGCGTGGGATGAGCTCCTGAGTTCTCCGGAAAGCCGAGAAGTCACACCGGGTCTCAGCTGAACGTAGCAGTACGTAGAGGACATGGTTTGTGTAGGGAGACAGGACTGATCTCTGTGGGATCCTGGAGACAGCAAATGCACCATCGATTAGATGGGGCTTGATCATGTCGGGCCTTGAAAGCTGAACTAAGCAGTTTGGAGATGAAATTATAAGTCAGTAACAGAAAGAAATCTTCAAAATCTCTGAAATGTCAGCAGTTTGAGCACAATCCACACTTCTAAATAATCCATGGGACAAAAAAGATTTCTTAGGGACAATTAAAACAATTTTTTTGCGCTGAGTGAAAACTTGACCACAGTGTATTGTAATGAGTGAAATGTAGCTAAAACACTGATTGAGGGGAACATGTATCACTTTAAATATTTATACTAGAAGGGAAGAAAGATCCTAAATATTATTTTAAACTAGAGGGAGAAAGAGCAAATTGAAATCAAAATAAGTAGAAAAAAGAAAATAAGATAGATAATGCCAGTGTACTATCTGCTCAGTCGTTTCTGACTCTTTGTGACCCCATGGACTGTAGCCCACCAGGCTCTTCTGTCCAAGGAATTTCCCAGGCAAGAATACTGAAGTGGGTTGCCTTTCCCTTCTCCAGGGGATCTTCCGGGTCCAGGGATCAAACCCACGTCTCTTGTGTCTCCTGCATTGCAGGCAGACTCTTTACCCACTGAGCCAGCAGGGGAGTCCCGAGATAGGTAAAAGCAGAAGTAAATGAAAGAAAGGTGGGAAAAATACAAGAATATCCACATAACCAAAAGCTGCTTCTTTGTAAAGATCAATGCAATTAACAAACATTGAATAAAATTGAAAAAGAAGAGTAAAAGCACAAATTACTAACATTAAGAGTGAAAGAGGGGAAATCACTACAAATCCTGCAGACATTAAAAGGTTTACAAGGCAACACAATGAGCAACTTCAGGCCATACATCTACAGCTTGGGTGAAATGGAAACGAATTTGTTACATTAGGATTTTAAAAATTGAAGTATAGTTGATTTACAATGTTGTGTTAATTTTTGCTGTCAAAGCAAAGTGATTCAGCGTATACATTCTTTTTCGTATTCTATTATGTTTTATCACAGGATATTGAATATAGTTCCCTGTGTTATACAGTAGGACTTTGTTGTTTATCCATTATATATATAATGTATGTTAGTTGCTCAGTTGTGTCTGACTCTTTGTGACCCCATGGACTGTAGCCTGCCAGGTTTTTCTGTCCATAGAATCCTCCAGGCAAGAATACTGGAGTGGGTTGCCATCTCCTCCATCTATATATAATAGTTTGTATCTGCTAATCCCAGAGTCCCGATCCATCCCTCTCCTACCTACCCGCCCACTTTGGCAACCACAGGTGTATTCTATATGTCTGTTCTCTATGTCAGTGAGTTTGTTTTACTTTTATAGGTAGGCTCATTTGTGTATTATTTTAGATTCTATGTATAAGTGATATCACATGGTATTAATCTTTCTTTTTTGTGACTTAGTATGGTAATCTCTAGTTCTATCCATGTTTCTGCAAATGGCATTATTTCATTCTTTTTTTTGTGGCTGAGTAGTATTCTATTGTATGTATGTAGAAATGAACACATATTTCTTTTTAAAATATTTTGTTTGCTTGACATGTTTCTTGAAAGACAGAAATAACCAACACTGATTTAATAAGAGATAAAAAACAGAATAACTCCATAGCTATTACTTAAATTGAATTTGTAATAATTGAATCTTCCCACAAAGATTCTAATTCAGTTGGCCTCAGAGGTGAATTATAGAAAATATTTAAGTAATGATATTAACCTTACACAAATTCTTTCAGAAAAACAGAGGAAGATGGAAAAACTTTTAAACTTGCTTTACAAGTCTTTGTAGGAAGACTACAGACCATGTCCCTCATAAACATAGAAGAAACAATCCTTAATGAAATATTATCAAAGCAAATCTGACAATGTAATAAATCGATAATGCACTGTGATCAATTGGGATTACTCCAGAAATACAAGGTCGGCTTAACATTAAAAAGTTAATTTTATTTACCATAGCCACAGGACAAAAGAGAAAATTCATATGATCATATCAGTTGTTTCAGAAAAGGTAACTGACACAAACCAGCACTCATTAGTGACAAAAACTCTCACTAAGCAAGAAATAGAAGGGAATTTCCTCAATCTGATAAAGAACATTTTTGAAAAGCCTACAGCTAGCATCATACATAATGATAAAGGACTGATTGTTTTCCTCCTTAAACAAAGAACACAGAAAAGATGTTCACTCTTTCTACTTTTTTATTCAACATTTTATTGGGTGTCATTCCCAGTACAATAAGGGTAATGCAGAGAAATGAAAGGCGTTCAGATAGAAAAAGATGAGATAAAACCATCTGTATACACAGGTGACTGACTGTATAAGAAGAAGCTCCTAAGGAAGCTATTTTTAAAGTTTACTAGAATTAATAAGTGAGCTTAGCAAGATTTTAGGATACCGATAACATCACTATATACTGGTAGCTAATATATAGTAGCTTAAGAAAAACTTGGAATAACCAGGGATAAATTCAACAAAATATGCAAAGACCTGAATACTAAAAATTATGATGCATTTCTGAACAAAGTTAAAGAAGAGATAAGTAAATGAGGAGATCCTTGCGTGTGGACCAGAAGACTCAGTGATGTTAAGATGTCCACCTCTCGTGTGCCTGTGTTTTGGCTGAAATTGACCGCTGATTCTAAACCTCATATGGGGATTTAAAGGATCTAAAATAGCTGGAACATTTTGAATAAGAATAGCAATGCTGGAGGGCTTGAGCTGCCCGATTTTGAGACCCACTATCAAGCTACAGGAATCTAGTTAGTATAATATCGGCAGACAGACATATGGATCAATGGAACAGAGATGGTGCTGTAACAGCTGGATATCCACGGGAAGATGTGAAAATGGACTCTTGTCTCATGACGTGTTGTTGTTTAGTTGCTCAGTCGTGTCCAACTCTTTCCATCCCCGTGGACTGAATGCCATCCGGCTCCTCTGTCCCTGGGATTTCCCAGGCAAGACTACTGGAGTGGTTGCCATTTCCTTCTCTGGGGATCTTCCTGACCAAGGGTTTGAACGCATGTCTCCTACATTGGCAAGCAGATTCTTCACTGCAGAGCCCCCAGAGAAGCCCCTCATGATATATGCAAAAGGTTAACTCCAAGTGAAACATAGATATATATTTAAAGTATAAAAGAATGAAACTTCTGGAAGAAAACATTGGAAACATTGGAAAAACATTGAAAACATTGGAAAAATTGTGACCTTGGAGTAGGCAAAATTTTCTTCAATAGGTCACACATACACAAATCAAAAATTATAAAAAGTAATTTGGAATTTATCAAAAGTATAAACTTGCTTTTCAGAATACACTATTAAAATTACAAGGTAAGACAGTGAAGAAGAGAGAATATTCATTATCAGTTCAATCGCTCAGTTGTGTCCGACTCTGCGACCCCATGGACTGCAGCATGCCAGGCTTCCTTGCCCAATAACTCCTGGAGCTTACTCAAACTCATGTCCATCGAGTCGGTGATGCTATCCAACCATCTCATTCTCTGTTTCCCCCTTCTCCTCCTGCCTTCAATCTTTCCCAGTATCAGGGTCTTTTCCAGTGAGTCAGTTCTTGGCATCAGGTGGCCAAAGTATTGGAGTTTGAGCTTTAGCATCAGTCCTTCCAGTGAATATTCAGGACTGATTTCCTTTAGGATGGACTGGTTGGATCTCCTTGCAGTCCAAGTGACTCTCAAGAGTCTTCTCCAACACCACAGTTCAAAAACATCAATTCTTCAACACTCAGCTTTCTTTATAGTCCAACTCTCAAATCCATACGTGACTACTGGAAAAGTGATAGCTTTGACCAGACGGACCTTTGTTGGCAAAGTAATGTCTCTGCTTTTTAATATGCTATCTAGGTTGGTCAAAATTTTTCTTCGAAGGAGCAAGTGTCTTTTAATTTCATGGCTGCGGTCACCATCTGCAGTGATTTTGGAGCCCCCAAAATATAGTCTGTCACTGTTTCCATTGTTTCCCCATCTATTTACCATGAAGTGAAGGGACTGGATGCCATGATCTTTGTTTTCTGAATGTTGAGTTTTAAGCCAAATTTTTCACTTTCCTCTTTCACGTTCATCAAGAGGCTCTTTAGTTCTTTGCTTTCTGCCATAAGGGTGGTATCATCTGCATATCTGAGATTATTGATATTCATTATACATATCTTTAAAAATCTTGTATGTTGAATATAGAGAGAACTTTTAAATCTCAGTAACATGAAGACAAATCCCTTTAGCACTGGGAGAATTTATCTAGCAACTTAAAATGGGCTTGTTTTGTCATATGTAAATTATACCTTTATTTCTGCAGTGAAGAGAAAGTTGATCAGTTGTGTCTGACTCTTTGCGACTCCATGGACTATACAGTCCATGGAATTCTCCAGCCAGAATACTGGAGTGGGTAGCCGTTCCCTTCTCCAGGGGATCTTCCCAACCCAAGGATCGAACCCCGGTTTCCCCCATTGCAGTCGGATTCTTTACCAGCTGAGCCCCCAGGGGAGCCCAAGAATCCTGGAGTGGGTAGCCTATCCCTTCTCCAGGGGATCTTCCTGACCCAGGAATCAAACCAGGGTCTCCTGCATTGCAGGTGGATTCTTTACCAGCTGAACTACTAGGGAAGCCCCTTAATTCCGCAAGGTGGATACAAATATTTCCTTTGATCCTTCTGCTTCTGCACAAAATAGAGTCCCAAGGGATTAGATTTATCCTCATACCTGAAATGAAAAACTAAAAAATAAAAACTAAAAACCAGACAAGAGATATAAAACAGTAGTTTTCAAAGCACCGGGGAATTACCCAACAAAGGACGTATAGATCCCTGAGAAGTGTTGAGTGAGTGAGTGAGCCCTAGGATTGCCCCAGCTTACTTACTGCTTTGACAAAATTTCTGGGCTGCTGCATAAGAACATGGAACCGAGACAGAGCCTGGGTGACTTGCCGAGCTGAGGACAAGGAGCTGAAAGTCTGGGGAGACTGAGGTAGCTGAAGTTTGCAGGGAAGAGCACTGGAGAGTAGGGTCTAGACTGCGAAGTCTGGAGAACTGCAGGAGTTCCTCCTGAAGTGCTAAGCAGAGCACGATCCTCACATGCATGAAAGGAAATTACCTCAATTTGGGGAAGTGCATCCAAAAGGCAAGCGTGGAGGGCCAGGAACAGTGCCTGCTCCCATCAGCCAGACTGGAACACCCATAACTCATGGGCATGGGTAGCATTCTGTGGAAGGTCTTGCCTTCCTAGTGGGGGAGTAATTAGACTTAGACTGAGCTCTAATAAATCATGAAAACAGGACCTGAAAATCAACTTTTTTTCCGGGTAACTTAATGTCATCCTCTAGTTATGCCAAGAAAGTGCAAGATTATTAATAGAAATAAAAAAGTCCAGCACCTGACAAGGTAAAATTTGTAATGTCTGGCATTGAATTCCAAATTATCAGATGTGCAGAGAAACGTGAAAATACAACCCATTGTGAGAATAATCAATCAACCAATCAAAATCAACTCAGACCAACACAAATGTTAGATTTAGCAGATAAGGACATTAAGATGTTTCTATAACTATATTCTGTATGTTAAAAAAAAAGTTTAAGTAGAGACCTGGAACACATCCAAATGACCTGAATGAAATACATAGAGAAGAATGCCACAATGTGTGAGATGAAACGTACACTGGATTTTGGGTCCTTTCTCTCTGTCTTCTCCTTCCGGGACCCCTATAATGTGAATGTTGGTGTGTTTAATGTTGTCCCAGAGGTCTCTTAGGCTGTCTTCAATTTTTTTTCATTCTCTTTTCTCTATGCCGTTTTGTGGCAGTGATTTCCACCATTCTGTCTTCCAGGTCACTTCTCTGTTCTTCTGCCTCAGTTATTCTGCTGTCGATTCCTTGTAGTGTATTGCTTATCTCTGTTCTTTAGTTCTTCTACGTCTTTGTTAAACAGTTCTTGCATCTTCTCCATTGTTTTCCCAACCCTGGATCATCTTCACTGTCATTGTCCTGAATACTTTTTCTGGAAGGTTTCCTGTCTCCACTTCATTTAGCTGTTTTTCTGGGGTTTTGTCCCTTCATCTGGAACACAATTTTCTGTCTTTTCATTTTGATTAACTTTCCGTGGTGTATTTTTCATTCTGGTGGCTGGTATTGCAGTTCTTCTTGCTTCTTCTGTCTGCCCTCTGGTGGATGAGGCTAAGAGGCTTTTGTAAGCTTGGTGATTGGGGGTGGGGGGAACTGGAGATGGGAAAAACTGGGTCTTTCTCTGATGGGCAGGGCAGTGCTCAGTAAAACTTTAATCTAGCTGTCTGTTGATGGGTGGGGCTGTGCTCCCACGCTCTTAGTTGTTTGACCTGAAGAAACCCAGCCTTGGAGACTGCAGGCTCTTTGATAGGGTTAATGGGGACCCTCTAAGAGGGCTCACAGCAAGGGGCACCCCCCCCCAACCCTGACACCACGTCAGGACTGTCCCTGCCAGTGCCCCCACCCCTGGGGCCACTCACTGCCTCCACAGGAGACCCTGCAACAAGAGAAAATATTTGCAAAGACAACAGCTGAAAACTTCCCTGTGGGAAAGAGTCAACCAAGCCCAGGAAGTGCAGAGAGTCCCAGGCAGGATGAAAGCATTGAGACACACAGTAATCAAACTCATAAAAATCAAAGACAAAGATAAAATATTAAAAGCAACAAGGGAAAAGCAACAAATAGCACACAAGGGAACTCCCATAAGGTTATCAGCTGATTTCTCAACAGAAACTCTAGGGGCCAGAAGGGAATGGCACAATATGTTTAAAGTGATGAGAAGGGAGAAACTACCACCAAGATTAGTCTACCCTGCAAGATTCTCTTTCAGATTTGACAGAAAAATCAAAAGCTTTACAGACAAGCAAAAGTTAAGCGAATTCATCACCACCAAACCAGCTTTACAACAAATGCTAAAGGAACTTCTCTAGCAGGAAACACAAGACAAGGAAAAGACCTACAAAATATAAACCCGAAGCAATTAAGAAAATGGTAATAGGATCATATATATCAATAATTACCTTAAATGTAAATGTATTAAATGCACCAGCCAAAAGACATAGGCCCGCTGGGTGGATAAAAACATGCACATGTATGCACCTCCATTTACCACATCACTCTACTTAACCCCCCAGATTGTATGTAATTATTTTATACAGTTAGGTTACTCATGTCCCCATTATGGCTTGTAATGGTAATTATCTTTTATTTTTTGTCTGGCTACTGACTATGAAAATTGATAAACATCTCTTACCATTGTGATTGCTTGTGTGTGTGCTAAGTTGCTTCAGTCATGTCCGACTGTTTGTGACTCTATAGATTGTAGCCCGCCAGGCTCCTCTGTTCATGGGATTCTCCAGGTAAGAACACTGGAGTGGGTTGCCATGCCCTCCTCCAGGGCATCTTCCCCACCCAAGGATTGAACCCGAGTCTCCTGTGTCTCCTGCATTGGCAGGCAAGTTCTTTACCACTAGTGCCCCCTGGGAAGCCCACTGTTGTGATTATGTAACTATTATTTGTTTTGATATCATGGTATCATGATTGGTCAACAGAAAATAATAGAATTCTCTATCACTAAAACTACCACTTAATAGAAAAACCTATAATCACTTTTAAAAAATCCAAATGAGCACTTGAGTTATCTTGGAACTTTTTGAAAAATACAAATGCCCAGGTATTATCTTTTTCTCCAAAGCTCCAGATTTGATTCTCATGAGAAGCCATGTTTAAAAACAACTGGACTGTATGATAATCTTTTATCTAGTTTGTTCTACTTTTTCTATTTCATATTCACTGCCCCCATTTAATTTATGTTTTCCAATTTCTCTGTCTCATTTTTCTGTCATTCTTTCTCAAGCCTCTGTCATATAGTAGAAAAGCTTTTGTATGTGTACATGTATACATAAATAATATTTATTATGTATATTTATATTTTAGAAAACTTATTAATTTTGCCTAGCTAAAAAAATCATCACATTTTGGTCCTGCTTGTTTGACTAAGCATGAATAGAATGCTAGATTTCTAATTTATATTCACTCAAGACTTTGATAGAGTTCCATTTATTCTAGCATCTAATAGTACTGCTAAAAGTGTAGAAAGTTTATTATCTTAGTGATTTAAAAAATTTTGAAAGAGGCTTGAAACTTCTAATCCAATTCTGAGAATATAAAGAAATACTATGTTGTAAAAAAAAAAAAAAAAAGAAAGAAACCCAGGAAATTAGCATGTGATACAGTATTATTAACTAAAGTACAGATTTTATTCAAATTTCACAAAATTTTATGCTAGTGATCATTATTTGTTTTCAAACCTTAGTCAAGATTCCACATTGTATTTAGTTGCAATTGAGTGGCTTCAGCTACAGGCAACAAATTCGATAAATTCTTTTTTCATTTTTATTCTCTTACTGATATTTTCTAATTTTCCTTGTCATGGATTCTCAGATACATCCATCATTTAAAAGTGTGCATTTAATTTCCAAATACATGAGGTTTTTAAAGTATCGTTTATGTTAATTTCTCATTTGAATGCTTTCTTCTCTGCAATCACCCTCTGTTATTTTTCAGTCTTTTAACTTTACTGAGGCTTTCAATGGCTAAGTCAAAGATCTTTCTCGGTAAATGTCACATTGCCTTTGAAAGTATGTGGGTTATTTTCAAATAATCTTTTGATATTAATTTCTAAAGTAATTCCACAGTGATAAGAGAACAGACTCTGTATGATTTCAATACCTTTAGACCATGAAATTTTTTTTCACCTTGTTTTACGTCCTTGGATGTGTTCCAGTGTTTCCTGTTTTATAGTCTATGGGAACTGAATAGAATTTGTATCCTGCTGTGTGTGAAAATTGTATTAATTATGTTGAATTGGTTCATCGTGATATTCAGGTCTACCATATCTTTCTACTTTTCTGTCCATTCATTCTATTAATTTTTGAGAGTCTGATATTGAAACTGCAACTAAACATCTTAATTATCTGCTTAAAAATAATTGTAATAATAATAGAACTATATGTAACTTTGTTCTGTATTTTCAAAGTCTCCTATAAATGTGTTATCATACTTTCATAATTTAAAAAATAAGATAGAAAAAAGTACACTTTTTTGGATTGGATTAATAGGAGATTAGATTGCAGAAGAAAAGGTTAAGGAGCTTGAAGACATAGCAATAGAAACCATCCAACACGGCTTCCCTCGTGGCTCAGCTGGTAAAGAATCTGCCTGCAATGCAGGAGACCTGGGTTCAATCCCTGGGTGAGGAAGGTCCCCTGGAGAAGGGAATTGCTACCCACTGTAGTACTTTTTTTTTTCCACTCTAATATTCTTGTCTGGAGAATTCCATGGACAAAGGAGTGTGGCAGACTACAGTCCATGGGGTCACAAAGAGTTGGACATGATTGAGTGACTCACACACACACACAGTGAAACGTGCAGAAAGAAAGAACAGAACACCAGTAATCTGAGGGAAAATTTCAAGTGGCCCAACGTAAGTGAAACAGGAGGGATGGGAAAACAGGAAAGGATGGGAGGTAGGAAAAGCATATGGAGAAATAATGGCCCCCCACATTTCCCAAATTCTATGAAAACTATCAGCCTGTGGACCTGAGAAGCTGCATGAACCCCAAGGACAAGAAACATGATGAAAACCACATTGAAGTACATCATCATAAAATTGGTCAACACCAATGAGGAGAAAGTATTATAAGGAATCAGAGGGAAAAGATACATTATATATGGAAGAACAAAGATAAAGATGACAGATTTCTCCATGGAAATGATGGCAATATCTCTACTTTATTTTTTATTGGAGTATAATTGGAGTAGGAAATGGCAACCCACTCTAGTATTCTTGCCTGGAAAATCCCATGGACAGAGGAGCCTGGTGGGTTGCAGTATTGTTCTTCTTATTTCTATTGCCTTGAAGGAGAGCTGACCATTTGAACAAAAGTTGTCACGATGTATTTTGGGATATATGACATATGTGTATGTTAAATGTATGAAGCAATGGTGTAACGATTGGGTCAGGAGAAATGAAAATAAGTTTCTTACATGTGCAGTGGTAGGATTCAGTGTAGACTGAAAATGGGTCTCAGGGAACTTTGGGGGATGATAAAATATTCTATAGACTTCCCTGGTGGCTCAGTCATAAAGAATCCACTTGCCAAGCAGGAGACACGGTTCAGTCTCTGGGTCGGGAAGATCCCCTGGAGGAGGAAATGGCAACCCACTCCAGTATTCTTGCCTGGGAAATCCCATGGACAGACTCCGGGCTAGGGTTCCCAGGCCTGCAGTTCATGGAGTCGAAGAAGAGTTGGACACGACTTGGCGACTAAGCAACAAAGAACAAAAACAACAGCAATAATCTGTACCTGGGTACTTGAATGTATATATTCGTCCAAACTCGTGGAGACTTAGAATGAGTCCATTTTACTGTATATTAATAATACCCTTTATGTTATACCCTGTATATTAACACACCCTTTTATTGCATATTAATAATACCCCAAGTGGATTAACAATGTCTCTTAGGCTATTACGGTCATCATCATCACCACCACCACCACCAGCAAGGCTACAGCAATTAGAGCGGTAACGTGTATCAAAACTTGTGATGTGCCAGGAACTGTTGAGTGCTTTATGTGTCTGGTCGTCTAATTGCCATTTCATAATCATGTGAGTCATTTCATTACCCCCAACTTAATGATGAGGAAACTCAGGCTTTCAGAATTTTGAGGTAGAGATTTAACTTCTGGCTATCCAACTCAGGAGTACGGATTGATATGTCTACCACTTTGCCTTCCCTTTCCCATAGGAAAGACAGTTATATTTCTGTGTGAAAGAGGCTCATACAGCTCAAAGCCGTATATAAACGTAAATCAGGGGCTTGGGATGAACATTACACACCCCTTTACACAAGGCAGGTAACCAGGAAGGACCTACTGTGCGGCATAGGGAACTGTCCTCAATATTCTGTGATAATCTGTGTGGGAAAAGAATCTAAAAAAATGAATATGTGTATATGTATAACTCAATCACTTTGATGTTCACTTAAAACACAACATTGTAAATCAGCTATATGCCAATAAAAATTTTTAAAAGGAAGCAACCCGGGGGAAAATACGTAAATGCTGTTCCCATCTTTATAATTCTCCTCCAAAGAGCCAGAGACCATGTCCTGGGAAAGCTCAACTGATTTGTACTTGACGCAGGACGTTTCTCATCTGAAGGATTGAGACATCAAAGAAATTGCAACGGTCACAAATACCTTCATGAAGCTGTTACCACTCCAGTCCAAACAGAGGATGTGGTATGGTCATGAGCTCAGAAAAGAAAGGCAAAATGTTATCTTTAAAATGAGAGGAGGATCAGTCTTTACTTTGATCAATCAGAAAGTATTTAGCACTGTATAAATTCTAAGATCTCAGTTAAGCAGGAAAATCTGAGTACAAACCCACACATAAATCCATAGCTCCATGTGCAGAGAAAAAAGGACTGGAAAGAAATAGACACACTGATAAAGGTATTATTTTTATGAGTTGGGATTGTGTGTACTTTATGCTCCTTTTTTCTTTATGTTTGTTGATGTTCTTCATATTTTCTATAATCAGCATATGTTGTCTGTAAAATCAGAAAAGCTTTGGTTTTAAAGGAAATCAAAAGTGCTTTTGAAAAGAAGGAATTAACTGCTGCGGAGCCCGGATTCCAGCCCTAGATATGGGGGCTTAAGTGAAATGAAGACTTTCTTAGAACACAGGGGCGTGGAGTGGTCTGGGTCTGTGATAGCGTGTCCAGAGCTTCGGTCAGCTGCTCCTGCTATGGAGCCCTTCCGCTGGGGTTTGGGATGTGTTATCTTGTTTATGGCTGCCAACACACACAGTGTTCCTCTCAAAGGACTCAGGAGTCCTTAGAGAAATTAAGAGTTTCCTTAGAAAGTGGAGGGCTGATTACACATGGGTTTGCGTTTGCACCCATCACTGCCGGGGAAAGTCTCAGAATGTTGAGTGTCCAAATGCTTTCAGTGACTTGTATTTTTTCTGTTCATTTTCCCACTTTTCCTTCTGCCAGTTTGGCCTGTTACTGTAAAATTAGAAGACACTTGGCACTGGTGTAATTTCGTCCTTCTTCTCGCTGTGTGGCTCCCCCTCCTTTAGTGAGTGTGAGGTGTTGGAGGGGACCAGAGACAGCAGGAGGCAGGAGCGGGTTCTGCAGTCCATGCTCCACCTCTCAGCTCCATGGCCTTAAGCCTGGCCTGCCTCTGTCTGTTTTTTAATTAATCTTCTTCTTTATCATTGTTTAAAATACGTGACTCAAGGAAAAGCTTATATGTCACATGTATTTAGGCTGTAAAGCAGAGTGATAACCGTGAACCAGTAACTTGGGTCCGTTTCTATGCCGTCTTCCCCTCCTGGAAATAAACTATATCAGTTTCCTATCAGTTCAGCTCAGTCACTCAGTCGTGTCCGACTCTGCGACCCTATGGACTGTAGCCCACCAGGCTCCTCTGTCCGTGGGATTCTCCAGGCTCAAATACTAGAGTGGGTTGTCACGCCCTTCTCTAGGGGATCGTCTCAATCTAGGTACCGAACCCGGGTCTCCTTCATTACAGGCATATTTTTTACCAGCTGAGCCACCAGGAAACGGGACGGTCAGGTCCTTAAGTATGCAAACGTTCAACTTTAGAAAATAATAATAAGTTGCTTTCCAAAGTGTCTGTATCAATTCATACTCCTACTCGCAATGTATAAGACCATCTGTTTATCTACATGCTCTCCAACACTTGGTGTAGTCTGACTTCTAAATTTTTGCCAACAGAGTATAAAGTGATAGCTTATCAATGACCTTGGTATGTATTTTTCTGATTATTAATGAGATTGAGCCCCTTTTCATAAATGTGTTAGGGTTTGTGCTTCTTCTGTAAAATGCCCATTAATGTGTTTTACTTATTTTTTTTGTTGGACTTTTGGTTTTATTTCCTTTTATTTGGAAGGAGTTTCCTAAATACGAATTCTTTGTTCTTTTTAGGACAGTGTGTTTCAACATTATTTCTCAGTTTGTGGCTTTTCTTTTTACTATTTTACGGTAACTTTAAAAAAATGTTTGTTTATTTGGGTGTGCAGGATCTTTGTTGCAGCATGAGGGATCTTTAGCTGTAGCACAAAAACTCTTAGTTGCAGCATGCAGTATGTAGTTCCCTGACCAGGGATCAAACCCATACCCCCTGCATCGGCAGGATGGTCTTAGCCTCTGGACCACCAAGGAAGTCCCTTATGGTAACTTTTGATGAACATAAGTTATTAATTGTAATAACTTAAAAATTTATTAATACTTTATTTTATGTTAATACTTTTTGGGTCTTAATATTTTCTTACACCAAGATAAAAAAAAATTTTTTATATTTTCTTCTTAGAGTTTTTTTGTTTTCCACATTTCAGCCTTTAATCTATGTAGAATTGACTTTTGTTAATGGTTTGAGTTGGAGATCACTTTTCATTTCCCCCCATCTGAGCAGCTATTGGTACCAGCATCTTTTGCTAAATAGTTCTTCCTCCCTCCACTGATCTGCAGAGCCGAGTCTGTCTTATCTCCAAGTCCCATGGGTGTGGGGGTCCGTTAGAGGCTCCACGTCCTATTCCGATGCCATTTTGTTGCTCTCTGCACCAATATCACACTACTTTATTTGCTCTATGAAAGTGTAGTTGCTCAGTTGTGTCTGACTCTTTGCAGTCCTATGGATTGTAGCCCACCAGGCTCCTCTGTCCATCAGATTTCCTAGGCAAGAATACTAGAGTGATCTGCCATTTCCTTCTCCAGGGACTCTTCCAGACCCCAGGATCAAACTCTGGCCTCCTACATTGTGGGCAGACTCTTTACTATCTGAGCCACTGGGGAATCAACTCGAAAGTGCCTTATCTAGTCTTGAGCCTTTGCTTTCCCACAGATATTTTAGCATCAGCTTGTCAATCTCATGAAAAGCCCCATTGAAGTTTTGGTTGGAATCATAGCCTTCCTTTCAGGAAAGACTGACATCTCCGTAACATTCAAGGTTCCTATCCATGAACATGAAATATCTTTCCATTTACTGTGGCACGTTTTCATGAATTTCAGTAGAGTTCAAAAACTCTAGAGTTCAATAGACTTTAAAGCATACATATTGTACCCATTTATAATTAGATTCATTTCTGGATACTTTCTGACTTTGGTTGCTATTATAAAAGGTGTCTTTCTTCCTATTAATTGACTCTTAAGTGTTTGCTGATGGTGTATATTAATGTAATTTATATTTGTATAAATATTTATATATATAAATATTTCTGGCATGCTATGGTTCATGGGGTCACAAAGAGTCAGACACGACTGAGTGACTGAACTGAGCTGAACTGATATTTATATATACCCAGTACCTTGCTAAACTTATTACTCTAATAATATTTTATTTAAATTCTTCTGAGATTCCATGTAAACAATTGTCCCATTTTCTTTATTTAAAAATTGATATGATGATGATAATAATTTACCTGTTTATAACTTTATAAAAGTCATACATGTAAAGTGCTTAGAATTGTGAGCTATATGTTAACCTTTGTTATTAAAGTAATTGTTACCTTTGTTATTAAAGTAATGACTCTGTTGTTTCTTATAAAAGTTTTACATGAATGTTGTAAAAACCAAAGAAATGTAGAGAATGCAAATAGAAAACCAACAGATCACCCATCACTCAGAAACAAGGAGAATAACATTTGGTGAACATCCTGCCAGGTTTTCTCTCTGAATAGAAGAATAGGAAATACATAGATAGACGAGATGAAATAATTTTTATAAAAGTAGTATCATGTTTCTCATGGTTAAAGATATTAAATTTTAATTTTATTTGACTTTTAAAAATGAGAAAGAAACCTGATGGCATAGCTGAACCTTAATTTCCTCACTACAAGAGATATCAATGTTTAAAGATCTTACTTAAGAAAAAATTAAAAAAAAAAAACATAAGTAGATGAGTCATTAGGTCTTTGTTCAATCACTTTTTTTTTTTTTTGCAGGTCCTGACTGCCCACTGTGAAATTAGGGTGAGTAGCTGTCTCACACAACTCCACTCCTCCTTTTTCCATCTGCCTGTGTCTGTTACATATAGTTTTTGTTTTGTTATGTGTGCTGCCTTGGGTTCTTTGAGAATAGATAGGTGTGTGAAAGGTAGATTGACGAGTGATACCTGCAGAAGGAAGGAAGGGGGGGCTGTCAGCCTGTGCTGCAGACCTGGCTGAACCCCTGCCCGTCCAACGAGGAGCTCCAGAGCAAAGATTGCCCCTCAGGGGGATCCCACACTGGGCGGAACCGGCAAGGCCCTTCCATCACCACCCTGCTCAGTCACTGGTTGTGACAGTGAAGAACCGGGGCTTCTCTGGTGACTCAGGGGTAAAGAATCCGCCTGCCAATGCAGGAGACGTGGGTTCCGTCCCTGGGTCAGGAAGATTCCCCGCTGGAGAAGAAAATGACAACCCACTCCAGTATTCTTGCCTGGGAAATCCAATTAACGGAGGAGCCTGGTGCTATCACGGGGTCACAAAATTGTTTGACGCAACTAAACAATAACTCCTCCTAGGAGAGCATAACCTCCCCTCAGAAGCACAAGGAAGGAGCAGCTGGAGCCAGCTCCTCACAGCTGGATCTGCAGGGGCCTCTGAGAGGCGCATCTTTGTATCTGCCTCTCCGGGGCTTATAATATTTACCATCATCATAGCACAGTCCTTCCTTGTTTCATTTTTGCCGTAATTGTAAGCATCGCATCACTAACCCCTGCTGCTCTCACTGTGCCCTGGCTAGAGTGCTTTGCTTTGGCTTGTCTTTTGTTGGCTTGGGTTTCTTGTACAGTATTTCTTTCAAGAAGGATTCATGGGTTCTATATTCCTCAGCTCTTTTATATTTGAGAAGGTCTGACTTTTGCTTTCTTCCTCAAGGACTACTTGGCTAAATCAAACACTTTTCTCCCCGCAAAGAGTAGGCATTGCTCTTTGGACGAGTGTGAAGTTAATGGGTTTTCCACCCCTTCTTGTAAATTATGTACTTTTTTTCTGGTTGTATGCTTAAATAATTAATTCCTTAGCACTGATGTTTAGGGACCTCCCTGTTTTTCTGGTGGGGAAGACTTCACCTTCCAATGCAGGGAGTGTAGGTTCAGTCCCTGATCTGAAAGCTAAGAACCCATATGTCTCTTGGCCAAAAAAACCAAAACATAAAACAGAAGCAATATTGCAACAAATTCAGTAATAAAGACTTGAAAAATGGTGCAGATAAAAAAAAAAACTTAGAAAATGGATGTTTAATAAAAACCAGGGTATATCTCATAATCTGTTGCTATCAAGAAATAATCTTTTTCCTGGTACATGTTTGTTCTTTCAATTGGTGTGGCCACTTTTTTCTTCATTTTGGGAAAATTTTCTTGTGTTATACCTTGAAGTAATTTCTTCTGTTGCACTTGTCTACTTTAGGGCACATATTTTCCTTCTATTGGAATACCCCGCTTAGCCTCCGTATTCATTATCTTCTCTTAGATTGCCTTTATCTCTTTTTTTCCTTTTGTATATTCTGTGACTGCCTCAAATATTAACTCCATATTATCTATTTGATTTTCAGCCATGTCTAGTCTCTCCTTGATTAAAATTTGTTTATTAGAGCTATAAATTGTTTCTAGGTTTGGTTCCTTGGCTGAGCAGTATTATTCTTTTATTTTCTAATCTCATTTTTTGTTTTTTGTGTAGTTGCATTCATTTTTAAATATATATTTAGGGACTTCCCTGGTGGTCCAGTGGTTAAGACTGTGCTTTCATGGCAGGGGGCATGGGTTCAATGCCTGGTTGGGGAACTAAGATCCCACATGTCATGCTGCATAGCCTAAATAAATAAATACATAAAAATATATGTTTAGTGTGGAAAACTCATAGGGAGACTGATTCTGTGTCTTGGGTTGTGTTTTCTTCTAGACTTTATCTCTCAGTGGTGGCTCGCACTTCCCGCCTCCCTCGTCTCTCTTTCTTTCCTCTTGACCTCTTCCTTTTCATCTTCATTTGTTGCCTCAACATTCTTTCCATCTTTCCATCATGTGACAAGAGTTGCCCAGCCTAGCCTTCCTGTTTGTGTGATACATTCTCCCATCCTACCTGGGACTCATTTGACTTTTCCTCTCTCAACCATACGGTCATCCCTCAGCATCCTCGGGAAAGGGGTTCCAGGAGCCCCTTGGATACCAAAGCCCTCAGATACTCAAGTCTTTTACATACAAGGGAGCAGTGCGATGAAGAGTTTGCTCACTGAATCCGTGGATTTCTGTACCCCCAGATTTGCCCAGCTATGGTCAGAATTTCACATTGAAATTGAATCTGCAGATGTGAGCCCAGTGGCTACGACACAGTAGTTGAATTTGTGGATGTGAGCCCCGTGGACATGAGACCCACAGACAGGGCATGTGCAGACAGGGAGGATGAAGTCTCATTTGAAACTCCGTGTTGCTCTGAGGTTTCCTGTCATCTACATTTGTGAACGGTGAGGGGATGGGAGGGGGTCCTCTGCCAAGGCTGAGTGCTGTTGGCACCAAGAGTCCCAGTACTGACACCTTCCCAGGGCCCACTGACCCGGCCAGGGCACATTCTTCCTCCGAGGGGCCCCAGACTGTTGGCCCAGCTCCTCACAGTGCCATGGTAGGGTTGCCAGATAAAATGTGGGCTGTCCCAGGGAAATCTGAATTTGAGATGCACAATGGATACTTGTTTAATGTAAGTATATATGGGATGTTTGGGCACAGTTTAGTGTCCTCAGTTTGGCAGCCCCCCTATCCTGGAAAGCATCGTTTTCCCCTGCTGAGCTCCTTCTAGTATGCTGGGACGTCTGCTCTTGAGGGTTTTGACTTCACTTTTTGCCAGGCAGTCTGTGCCCCTCCCCCACAGCCCCCATTGCAGGAGTCCTGTGAGAATTCTCAGCATTGATGTCTTTCCTTGGAAAAGCTTCCAGGGCTGAAGGGTGGGGTCAGGAAGCACACATCTTTGTGCCAAACTGGAATCTCCTGCCTTTCCCTTGGCTGCCCTTTCCAGCGCTTCTGGCACAAAGCAGTTGTTGCTGGTGAATTTTGTTTTGATCAATTTTTTTTCACTTTGTCGGGTAGCAGAGGACTTCTTCGTTCTGCCATCTTCTCCCGGAAGTTCTCCCTGCAATTGTTCTTTGTTTTCAGCTTGTTTTAAAATAAATGTCATTTCACTTCTGTTTTTAATGCTTATTTATTTCTTTGACTGCACTGGACTTCCCAGGTGGTTCAATGGTAAAGAACCCACCAGCCAATGCAAGAGATGTGGGCTCGATCCCTGGGTCGGGAAGATCCCCTGGAGGAGGAAATGGCAACCCACTCCAGTGTTCTTGCCTGGAAAATCCCATGGACATAGGAGTCCATGTGGTTACCAAGAGTGGGACACGGCTTAGCAGCTGAGCGTGCCTGCACTGGATCTTAGCTGGGGCACGTGAGATCTAGTTCCCTGACCAGGGGTTGCACCTGGGTCCCCTGTGTTGACTGCATGGAGTCTCAGCCACTGGGCCACCAGGGAAGTCCCGCCCCCTTTCATTGTATGTTCATCCGAATACTTAGTGAGTGCCTACCGTGCATTCTCTGCCACTGAGGGAGAGGAGGTGACCCAGGAGTTCTTGCCCGTGTGACAAGTCTATCATAGAGGCTGGGAAGGACGCCCCTGTCTTACACTTCATTCATCTTGTCTCCACATTAGACCGAGAGCTCTTTCAAGGCGGGAGGGAGACCTTAGGCACCTCCATCCTCCCCTGGAGGTGTCCCAAATGTTCATTGCGGCACAGATGGTTGAATGAGTGCCTGAAATGCAGGGTTCCAAGATTAAAGGGGGATCTCTGGGTACAGTAGATTTGGGGGAACAAGGACGTCAGGGCCCTGATGCCTCTGACTTTCAACATGTCATGGGCACACAACGATGGACGCACTTGGCTCTCCGTTTTGGGGCTCACTGGAACAGGGATGAAACCAATCAGTTGCTGAGAGTTCCAGCTCTGGTTTCACTTCTGTTACCATAAACCAAATGCTAGATGAGTTGATGGACTCTAGAAACAAACTATCAATACAAAGCTTTAAAGGTAGGAAATGTGTCTCAGGTAGTGGGAGTTCAGGAATCAGTGAGACTCAGTGGGTTCCAGTGGAATTTGTCATCAGAGGAGAGCCAAGCCAGCCTGTGATCACTGTGGTCAGAGAGGGCTGGCTGGGCTCTGGGGGACCAGCCAGGAGGATGCTGGGGGAGGGGCAGACAGGGCTGCGCAGAGGAGAGGCTGGAGCTCTTTTTCGGGTCACTCAGCATTCCCCAGGGGAGGGAAGCTGCCGAGTAGGGCAGAGGCATGGAGGTGTAGTAAGCAGGGTCTCCTCCCGGAGCTGTCAGGGTGCCTGGAGGGAACAGGGGAGACAGGTGAGGCTGTGAGCAGAGGGCAGGTTGCAAGGCCTGCAGGCCGAGCCGAGGGCTTGGAAGGAAGTCTGCGTGGGGTCCTGGACAGGATGGAGCAGGGGTGACAGGATCTTTCTTCCATGGCCTCCTTTAAAGAGTGTTAGCAGATTTGCCCAAAATAACTGGGCTCACACCATTTTCCAGCTAACCACTAGATATTCGGGGAAACATGAGCAATTCTGTAGCTGAATTCCTGTCCAGCCGGAAAAGCTGTTGCCCCATGTGCATTTTGGGGTTGGAGGAGGAGAAGGCTAAGAGGGGAGGTCAGCTGTCTCTTATCTGGATCACACCCTCCCTGACCTTTCTGCCTCTGTGATTCAGCCAGTGTAAGTGGCTAGTAGTCCATTTATAGATGTGCAATTTGTCCTTTCAGTTCTGGGTAACTCCAGAGTAATCCAAAACACTATCTTTTTTTTTTTCTCATTTGTTAGTTTCTCTGCTTTTGTTAATAGCTGACTGGAAACACACTGCCAGAATTCTCTCTTTGTATATACATAAGATGGCATTATTTTCTCCAAAAATGAGTTCTGGGAAGAAAACTAGTGAGCCTTACCTCCTCTGGGTGAGGTCCATCCAGAAAAGTCACTTGGGGGAGGTGTCAGGGCCTGTCCCAGGTGAGTCCAGGTGGATGGTGTAGACTGAGCATGTGCGTGTTTGGAGCAGGTGTCTACACCAGGTTGACAAGCATTTAACAAGGATGTTCTCCTCCGGGAACTGAGCTAAAGGCAGGACACAGCTGATTGAGGCTTTGGTCCTTGACCCCCGGGAGCCAACAGACCAAAAGAGGAGATCTGCTAGACACACATGAATCAGTCGTGAGACTGCAAAACGATACCCAGCATGCCAGGACCTTCTGCTGCACACAGTGCTCCATCCCTGGGGTGGGAAGGGGACGGTGCTGCTTCCTTTCAGAATCCTGGGACTCTGTGATGCGGCGGGCAGGGCCCAGGACAGTCATAAAACCAGACCTCTCACCATAAACTCCTGCTGTATCACACAGTCTTAGCTCTGTAAGATCACACCTAGTTTGGAACAAAAAAGGAAATCTGAAACAATATGTAGGGCATTTGAGGGTCTTCCAAAAAATTGATGTTCATCCAGAACCTCAGAACGTGACCTTATTTGGAAATAAGGTCCTTGCAGATGTCCTTAAAGTTGGACTAGAGATTTGCACTGGAGTGGGGTGAGCCCTAAATGCAGCGACTGGTGTCCTGACGAGAGACAGAAAAGGACACAAAGAGACACAGAGAAGGAGCCGCGGGGGCGGAGCCTGGAGTGATGGCTGCCACCGGAAACGGCATCTGGAGCCACCAGAGGCTGGGAGAGGCAGGAAGGAGCCTCCTTGGAGCCCTCGGAGGGAGTGTGCTCCTAAAGACACCTTATTTGTGGACTTGGAGTCTCCAGAGCTGTGACAGCGAGTTTCTGCTGTTTTCAGTTCAGTCGCTCAGTCGTGTCCAACTCTTTGCGTCCCCATGGACTGCAGCACGCCAGGCCTCCCTGTCCATCACCAGCTCCCGGAACTTGCTCAAACTCATGTCCGTCGAGTCGGAGATGCCATCCTACCATCTCATCCTCTGTCGTCCCCTTCTCCTCCTGCCTTCAATCTTTCCCGGCTTCAGGGTCTTTTCAAATGAGTCAGTTCTTTGCATCAGGTGGCCAGAGTATTAAGTCACCATATTTGTGGCTATGTTTTTTTTTTTTTTTTTTACAGCAGCCACAGGAAACCAATACACAAAACTGTCTTTTTTTTTTTTTTTAATATCAGAAGTAACATGTATTGTAGGAATCTTAAAAACCCAGCAAAAGCACAAAAAATAAAATACAAAGAAAATTATTTATTTTTAGATACTGACACATTCCCAGTGTGAATTGCAAATTGTGACCTTGCTTGTCCTCTGGTGACTCAGGTGGGACTGTCAGTGAGATGGGCAGCCAAGGGGAGGGCAGAGGTGGACCAGACAACTCCATTGTCCCCGCCGGCTCTCCCTCTCTCATTCTGCTCCCATCACCTCCTCTCTACTGCCAGGCTCTTCTGTCCTCACACCCCCTTCCCTGACTCAGCCCATGTGGAGTTGGAGGTTTCCAGGGAGTGCCTGCTTTCTGTTCCTGGTTCTGAGACAGTACCCATGACCATGGCTTTGTTTGGTCTCTTAGATAAAGTTGCTGGGAAGCTCAGCTTTGAACACCAGTGGTCAATCAGAACCACCTTTCTGTACAGAGACCATGAGAAGGACCTGCAGAGGTGCTCAGAGGCCCAGGGAGCAAAGGGCTGAGACCCAGGTGATCAGATAATTAGACAGTTGGGCCCCTACAGGCACTGACTCTGTAGGTGGCCCCACCCACGTCCTCCCACACCTTCAAGCTTGTTTCTACAATTGAGGGTTAAGCAAGGAAGCATCTTCATGCGATTGTTGGGAGAACTAAATGAGGCAAGGGATGTGGAACCACTTTGTAAACAAAAAAGCAATACGTAAGTGGAAGACTTTATCACTGTCAGCTGAAAGAGCTGAAAATATAGATTAAACATGCAAGACCACCATCCAATATTTCTGGCCCCTGTGTTCAATTTGTTCACTAGACACCAGCAGGGACATTCAGGCAAAGAGTTTCTGTTGCTCTCCAGCCAGCTCAGCTCCTGCAAGCAAGGCCAGATATCCTGTCTGGATCCTATCTGCAGCTCAGGTGGGCCAGCCAAAGGGAAGATGCTGCTACATGTCTCCATCTGGGAACAGAGGGGCATCTGACACCATGCAGGCGCCACGAGGTTGGGCTGGGGGAGCTCCATGGGTGTCCCTGCGTTCACGTCGAGCAAGGCAGGCACACTCTCTCTCTAAGGCCCAGATGGGTGGTCAATATCTTAGGCTCTGTGGTCCCCTATCTTAGCCTGTCTGGGCTGCTGTAACAGATCACCTTTGCTGACAAAGGTCCGTACAGTCAGAGCTCTGCTTTTTCATGTAGTCATGTAGGGATGTGAGAGTTGGACCATAAAGAAGGCCGAGCGTGAAAGAATTGATGCTTTCGAGCTGTGATGCTGGAGAAGACTCTTAAGAGTCCCTTGGGCTGCAAGGAGATCAAACCAGTTAATCCTAATGGAAATCAACCCTGAACATGCATTGGAAGGACTGATGCTGAAGCAGAAGCTCCAATACTTTAGCCATCTGATGCAAAGAGCTGACTCATTGGAGAAGACCCTGCTTCTGGGAAAGATTGAGGGCAAAAGGAGAAGGGGGTGGCAGAGGATGAGACGGTTGGATGGCATCACCGACTCAATGGACGTGAATTTGAGCCAACTCCAGAAGATAGTGACCTACAGAGGAGCCTGGCGTGCTGCAGTTCATGGGGGTCACAAAGAGTCAGACACGACTTAGCAACCTGTCAACAACAACAACAAACAGGTTACCATAGGCTGGGCGGCTTGTAAATAACAGAAATTTCTCTCAGATCCTGGAAGTCTGAGATCAAGGCTCTGGCCCGTTTGGTGTCTGGTTAAGGTCTGTTTTCAGGTTCATCAACAGCCAGCTTCTCGCTGTGCCCTCACTGGCAGAAGTGACAAGGGGATTCTCTGGGCCCTCTTTTACTAGGGCACTAATCTCCCTCATGAGACTCCGCCCCCAGTTCTTACCTCCTCCCAAGAATCCCACCGCCATAGCTCCTCAATCTGGGGTTTATGATTTCAACCTATGGATTCAGAGGAGGGGCACAAACATTCAGACCAAAGTAATTGGGTTACCCAGGTTGGCACTAGTGGTAAAGAACCCGCCTGCCAATGCAGGAGCCTTAGAGAGGCAGGTTCAATCCCTGGGTTGGGAAGATCCCCCGGAGGAGGAAATGACAGCCCACTCCAGTATTCTTACCTGGAGAATCCCGCTGGCAGAGGAGCCTGGCAGACTACATGTTCATAGGGTCTCAAAGAATCAGACACAGCTGAAGCGACTTAACACACAAGGTCACAACCAACAATTCAGCTCTCTCGACAAAGTCGCCGCAGCCCATGCGTCCATCAGTGAGCCTGGCTGTGTGCCGATAAAACTTCATTTATGAAATCCAGCAGTGGGATGGCTTTGGCCTCTGGGCTGAGGTTTCCTGACCTCTGATCGGAGGGGCTTGGGGAAAAGTTTGGGTGACTTTTACTTTTTCGCGTACTTTGATTTCTGTGACTTGGATCAGAAGGCTGAAGGTTCCTGAGATGAGGTCCCACTGCTGAGTTGCAGTGGAAGCTTCACGATGAGCTGGTCTTCTGGAAAGACGCCTCCGCAGGACAGGTGTGTGGGGTGTGTCTTCAGGGACCTGGCCGGGCTTACAGGTTGGTGGAGGCCCCTTCGCAGAGCTGGAGATGGTTTATGACTTGCTTTTCTTTCCTGCACTGGTGGGTCTGTGCGCTGCAGCCGCCCGACACCCAGTGGTTTCTGGAACTGCAACTAAATAGCTCCTGCGGGCGAATTTCTGAGTCTACTCATCCCCGGGTCTGAGAGGGCAGCGAGAAGCTGCAAGCGTTTGCCAAGGACATGGTCGGGCTGGCTGAAATCGTTGGATAATTCACACTTTCGCTTGAACACAGATGGCTGGGCCCCTAGGAAACCTGGGCATTGTTTCCCGGTTCATCTGAATTCAGAAAACTCCCCTGTGTGCCCTGCTCTGTCTTTGTTCTTATTATGGATATTATGCCTAATTAAGGTGGGCATTTATCAAGTAGTTTCTTGGAGGCAGGTGCTATGCTAGGCACTTTATATCCATCTCAGCTCTTGACCACAGCAGCCGAGGTAGCTGGCATTAACTCCAGTTACAGCCGAGGAAATAGAGACTCAGGCAGATGGAGCTGAGTTCTCTCCATCAAAGACTATTTAAGTAAAATGATGAGGCTTCCATCGAGATCCCAGGGGAGTCCTGGGTACCACTGCATGGGGGACCATTGGCCTGGGTCTCCTCTAAAGGAGACCCCAGCTCTGGGTCCTCATCGCTTTGTTGTCTGGGTCCCTCTTGTTCTCCTTCCGAGGATGGGCAGGGTTGGCCAAACAGAGGGCGTGCTGCCGCCGCGTAGGACTCACTAGTCCCTTCAGAGAGCCCTGGACTCCGTCACAAGTTGTCCATATGGATATGGACGTGGTCCGGGAGCTCTAGGGCTCCTGTGCCTCCGGAGACCTGTGTACCAGCCTGAAGTGCATCCCTCCTCCTGGGCGAGCATCCTGCTTTGCTCCCCCATCCTCTGAAGCCAGACAGTGGTCATCCTGAGGCCAGACCTGGGCCTCCCTTTCCTGCGTGTCCCTGGTGCCCAGCAGGATGTCAGACAGGTAGTAGGCTCTCTGGAAATGTTTGGTGGATGGACCAAAGATGACTGAGTTGGAAAGAACTTCCACATGGCTTATTTAATGTCATTACTATAACAACTCTGTGAGGTGGCGGTGTGTGTGATCACCCTCCTCACATACAGCGGCTCAGATGGTGAAGAACCCGCCTGCAGTGCAGGAGACCCAGGTTCGATCTCTGGGTCGGGAAGATCCCCTGGCGAAGGGAATGGCAACCCACTCCAGTATTCTTGCCTGGAGAATCCCAAGGACAGAGGAGCCTGGCGGCCTCAGGCTATGGGGTCGCAAAGAGTCGGACACGACTGATCGACTCAGGCTTTTGCCTTTTCACCAGGCTGGCACAGATCAGACAGTGAGTGTGAGACCAAAGTAATGGTGGTATTTACCTTCTGTTTATGAGCGTGCACCGTCGTGCTGAGAGCTCATCCCAGCCTGGGGAGGGAGGGCGGTGTCGGGCTTGGGATGGAGAGACCCCTGACTTTTGAACCCCAGCATCCAACCTCAGATCCTCACTGATTCTGTGCCCCTGGGCTGGGACTTCACCTCTGAGAGGGTCAGCTGGCTTCTCTGTGAATCAGGGGATTTCGGCACCTATAAGGCGGGGTTGTCGCGAGGCTCAGACAGCGTGCAGAACGAATCCTGCTGCTGCTGCGCCTCTTGCCCCTCGGCCTCTTTGGAAGGGTACTTGGCTCTGAAAAGAATCATCAAATGGAAACCCAAACCCAGAACATGTTGGAGGAGCTAACGGTAAGGCTGGAGTGGGGATGGAGTGAGCTGGGGAGACTCTCTGACGCATCCTCTTTAATTGCTGTCTTAATTATAAACACTGTGAAGTACACACGCTGTACCGTTTACCATCAGTCGTACTCTGGCACTTTCTGATCTCTGGGCTGTGTTATCATGTTCTGGGGGTGCTCTTGTGGAAGGACTAACTTGGACTTAATCCTTAGCAAAGTTGCTGATTATCACTGGGGACTTGCTGTGTGCCTGGGGTTGCTTTTCTTTCTCACCACAGCCTGGAGGCAGGTGTGGTTCTGTGTGTGTTACAGGCGAGGACACTGGGATCCCCCAACCAAGGGGGACCCTGCTGAAGGTCTCGCAGGGTGGGTGGCAGAATTGGATTGCGGGTCCATCTCCCTCTGCCTTGCGTGGCTTCACCCCCAGCTCAGTGACGTCTCTTGTGATGACCAGACACTTTAGGAGATCTGATTAGCTCGGGTCTGTCTGCCTGCCCTCCTCAGTTGTTATTTGGCATCAGGAGCAAAAATGAAAAGAATTTAATTCATCATGAAGTGCTGAGAAGGGAAAACACAACCAAGAAACGGCAGCTGAGGAACATGAAACTAGTAGGAGATGAGGCTGAAGGCGTCTGCTGAGCGGGGCGGCGGTGGAAGCCTTGCGTCCGTGGCTCGGCCCTCGGGGAGCCCACGCGGGGCTGTTCCTGGACCTTCTTGGCTGGCTCAGGCGTTCCTTGGCCAGCTGGCCGCTTAGCAAGGGTTCACGGGCAACGCCCATGGAGAGGAACTGTCCCCGGGCCAGGAGGGCAGGCAGGCAGGCTGGCAGGGTGGGGCTGACTGGGGCCCTGGGCAGGATGTGGGCTACGGCCTGCAGCCCCAGGGAGCAGAGGACCCCGGGGAACTGCTGTGAAGCCGGAGCCTCTGCTGTCTTATCTCTGATGAGACCCAAGCCTCCACTTCGTGGGACTCCTAGGACATGATGAGACCATCCCTGGCCATCCACGAGGGAGTTCACGCTCAGACGCTCCTCGATGGTCCTGGCCTGCACCGGCGTGGACCCATGCCAGGGCACTGAAGCCCTTGGGGCGTCCGTGTTCAGCTTGTTTGTGAAGGAAGGCTCGGGGTGCACGGGCCCCCCAGCCCTGTCCAGTGGCCCCTCACCCCCCGTTGCTAGTTATTGGACTTGGGGTGCAGGAGAGGGAAATTTCATTTAGTAAAGGAGTGTCTTCAAAGAGGCAGCGTGGGGCCCTTCTCTGTGGAGTCCCACCCCCTCCTAGCTCCCGAGTGCCCCGTGCATGCTGTGTGTCCCCGCACGCTGGACGGCGTGTGTACGCCGAGGATCGTGTGCACGCTGAGTGTCCTGTGCACGCCGAGGGTCGTGTGCATGCCGAGGATCATGTGCACGCTGAGTGCCGTGTGGAGGCTGCCAGCACTTCTGTCCCCCCACGGGGCTCCTGTGTCTGCCCCCCTCCACCCCATGCCCAGGAGCTCTCGTGGCAGGAAGCCCCTCCAGCCCATCTTAATGCCCAGTCTGAGCTCCTTCAGAGAGCCTTCGGTCTTCAGTCTCCTATGAAGAGTTCAGAGCCGTTGCCAGATGCTGGGCCACCCCAGGGCGCCAGTAGCACCTGGCATTAAACTGCCGGATGGAGGTCAGTGCAGAAAACTCATTTCATGAGCCACGTTTGGGAAACCCACCTGTGCCAGACACAGTGCCTGGAGCCCCAGGGGACACTGACTTCAGGTGAACACTTGCCTCCACCCCCTGGGAGCGAGAGCCAGCACCCCCTCCTGCCCGGGGGACAGTCAGGGTCCCATCACAGAGACAGACCTGGTGGCAGCCACCACCCACCCAGAGCTGCCAGGATTGATCAAACAGGCGGGTGGTACCCAAGAGTCTGTGGGGGAGGGGAGGCCAGGGGCCCCGAGATGGGGAGGGGTGCACGGGGGGTGGGCCTCGGGGGCTGTCCAGGGCCGGTTCTCCTCTTCTCCTGGACCCCTGAGTGCCCCCACCCCCGCCTGCTTTGTCCTTCCTGCCCCCTCCCCCACCTCGGTACTATGCTTAGTCACTCAGCCGTGTCCGACTATGTGACCCCATGGACTATGGCCCACCAGGCTGCTCTGTCCATGGGGATTCTCCAGGCAAGAATACTGGAGTGTGTGTGTATCTCGACCCTCTTGCCTCCACCCCAGGGCATCACTACTTCTCTCAGCCCGAGGGGGGGATCCCTGCATCCTTCCTTCCAGCCCTCCTTCTCCCAAAGCTGGATCGCGGGTGCTGAGGAGCAGTGGGCTTGGGGGAGGTGAGGGTTTGATTCTCTGTTTAAGAAAGTTTTAGCTGGCTTCACGGACGGCTGAGTCACAGCTGCTTTCAATTATTTTTAAGGGTAATGTAGATACATGACTCATGATGATTAAGTTCCCCAGAAAGGTAGAAGGAAAAGCCAGTGGCCCCCTCCCCCACCCTGCAGGGCTCCATCCGTTCTGCTTCTGACTCTTCTCCTTAATTACTCCAGTTGTTACTCCTGTAATGATGATACTGCTCCTAGACGCTGATGTTTTCACTCATCTGCTACCCCCTCGCCGCCCCCCACCCACCATAAAAGATCTGACTTGGCCCAGGCTCACTCACACCATCTCTCCCCCTCCCCATCTTTAGTCATTATTGCTTTTGTTACTTTCAAAAGTTTTAATAGGCTTATGCAATTTCTGCGCTGTTTATATAGGTTGTCGTGAATTAAGTTATCCAGGCAACACCATAGTTTTGTGTAAAGTGTAGTCCACCTTTCCCCCCTAGCTTTTAAAATGGTAAAATATACAAATTCAGGTTTACCATTGTGACTGTTTCCAAGTGCACGGTTCAGGGGCGCCGAGTGTTGACGTTGTGGGGTGGCCACTGCCATGCGGCACCTTCATCTCCCCAGACTGAAGCTCTGTCCGCGTTGAGCTCACAGCCACCGCCCTGCTTGTTGCTGTAGTCGAGTCGCTCAGTTGTGTCCGACTCTTTGCCATGGCCTGGACTGGACTGCAGCACACCAGGCTTCCCTGACCCTCACCATCTCCCGGGTTTGCTCAGACTCATGTCTATTGAGTGGATGATACCATCCAACCATCCAACCATCGCATCCTCTGTTGCCCCTTCTTGTTCTGACCGCCTCCCCCCCAACCCACCCCTGGCCTACAAGCCAGCAGCTTTTCCTATGACTTGTCCAGGGCCGAGGCGGCACCCAGAGGAGGACCGTGTCTGCCTCCAGGACCCAAGGAGGTGTCGGGGCGCTGTGCCTCTTTCTGGGTTGTTGCTGGGGATCGGATGTGGCCACCTACCCCTCACTTTTGAATTGACATCTCACTGGGCCCCATGCCACTGAACCCCTAGAAACTGGCCCTGAACATGTTTAATCAAATTTTTTAATTGTGATAAAGCACGGATTATCTGAAATGTGGCATCCTAATCATTTATAGGCATATGTTTCAGTGGTGTTACGTCTGTTTGTCTTGCCCTGCGAGCCTCACCTCCAGCTCTCTCAGGACTTTTTATGCCTCCAAACTGAAACTCTGCCCCCAGGGAAGGCTAGCTCTGATCCCCCCAGCCTGGCCTCGCTGTGTCTCCGTCCAGATTCCTCCAGTTCCTCGAGTCAGAAGATCCTTCGTCCTCTCCTGTGCCCCCGCTGCATGAGCCGGGCCATCAGTGATGGGCCCTGTGTCACACAGTGACCGGGTTGTAGAGCTGCGGTTGTTCTGGCTCCAGAAATCCCCTGTGCCTCCATCCTGATCGGAACAGGCACTGGGAACTCCAGAGATGGGAGGCCCTTTGGGGAACCACCCCCCACCCCATCTTATGGAGGCGCGGGGCTCGATGGATATGTGGCAGGTAGCAGCCTTGTCCTCCTGGGCCTGTGTGACTCCAGTACCTGGGCCCTCCCCGAGGATGGGAGAACAGAAACCGCATTGTCCTGGGGCCTGGGTCCCCCCTCCCAGTGGGTTCACACTCAGGGGGTAGGGACAGAGCTCCTCCAGGCTCCCGCAGCTCTGGGATGGGGACAGAGGCTCCTGTGGCTCCGTGGCTGTGTTTGCAGGAAGCCTCCTTGTTTCTTGTGCTTTTACCATCTCTCCTGGTAGACCTGCCCCCGCCACGGCCAGAGCTGTCGAGGATCCTGACCCTGGGCTCTCCTGAGATGGCTCAGGAGCTAGGATGTCGCCTTTCCACTGTCCTGGCCAGACATGAAAGCAGGGATGATAACAGTCCGTTTTCTCCAGGCAGCTTATCCTGATTAAGCAGGAATCCAGCAGAAATCCGCTGTGTAGTCCTTCCTTCCCATCCTGCTCCTTACCCCCGTCTGCCTCATCCTGACACAGTCTGACACTCCCAGGAGGCGAGTTTCGGGGTCCATGAGCTGGGTGCCGTGTACCCCACGTGCTCAGCGCTGCTTCTCATCCTATGGAGGCAGCAGCCGGAGTGAGGGGTGGCATCTCGTGCCCACGGGGGCCGGTGGGAGTAGGATTCCCCCCCACCCCCGCCCTCGCTGGTGGGCAGCACCCAGGTTCCCGCCTCCCCGCTGTGCCCGCGGGCTGGGCCTGCCTGGACGTGGCGTTCTCTGGAACATCAGAACTGAGTTGTGTAATCCCATGGCCGCGTGTGGTGCGTGGGATGCTGAGCGTGTGTGCCTCTTCGGGGGGTCAGGCCGGGTGAAGCTGAGCCCCAAGCCTGCAGCGTCCGCTGGGGTCCTGGGCCAGCAGTCCCCTCGCCCTCCCCGTGTGAACCAGAGCGGGAAGCGCCCGGCCTGGAGGCCAAGGCTCAAGGTGATTTATGGTAGGCGGAGCCCTCGGCGAGCCCCCTGATGCAGCGCATTCAGACTCCTGTTGGCAGTTGTGTGGGCCCTCAGCCCGGCCTGCTGTTTTTCTGGGCTGACACCACACCTCTCCCGAGCGTTTTCCCTCTTTGCTTAGGGACCGTGCGGAGCAGATGAGTTACGCTGTCTCTTCCCTCGGTGGTGGTGGTGGGGCAGACGGGCCTGCAGAGGGTAGGAGACCACACAGGGGCGGGGTGGGGACCACACAGAGCCAGGGGACAGCTCGGGAGTGAGCCCGTCGCGCTCGCCTGCATCCGCAGGCCAGGCCAAGCCCGGTCTCAGAGCCTGGGGGGCCGGCGCAGCGCTGATTTGCTTGCTGCAATTTTCCGAAACACCGTATTATATCGTGATGAACTTTGGAACACCCAGGGCTGGGGGACAGCAGCCTCCTTCTCCCTCTGAAGGCTGCCTTTCCGCCTCTGAAAGGCACTGGCACCCTCCAGCCTTTCCATTTTAGGAGTAACTCATTGGTGAGCTGGAAACCGTGTTGAGATCACCCTGGTCACTGGCCTCCACTCGCATAAACAGAGCAGCTTCAGAGGAGCGGCCAGGCAAAGCAGCAAGGCCAGCCTGGATGCTGAGCGGGGCGGAGCCTCAGCTGAAGCGGAGGCACCCGTGGTCACCCACTCGTCCTTCGTGTCCTCGTGGGAAGAGACACACTCCCCGCCTCCCCACGCCCTGTCCCTAGGAGATAATCAGTATGACTTGGCAAGTCCATATGACTTCCCAGCTACAGACTCCCAGCCCTCCCCCCACCCATGGGTGTGAACATGGCCCGACTGAGGCTGGGCAGCCCCTGCTGGGAACTGGGGGACAGTCCCCACCTTGGGGAGGTCAGCAAAGCTGCCTCAGAGAAAGGGCTTCTCAGAGGTGAGGGTAACAGGCCAGTGACAGGGGAGGGGGGTGGGTACTATGAGCAGAAGGAGCTATATGTGCAAAGCTTGGAAACAGAGTGTGGGGCGTGCAAGGTGAACAGTCTGGGGTGACCCCCAAACTCGGCCTGTCTGGGAGAGGTCAGGAAACGAATTGGGAGAGCTTCCGAAGCCACACGGGCGATTTCAGGGCTTGTCCTCAAGGCCTCGGAGGAGCTCTTGACTTTTAAGAAGGAAGATGCTGCAGTCCATTCAGCACCTGGGCTCACGCACTCCTTAGGGACCAGCTCGGGCAGGCATCTGGCTGGGGATGCTGAGACAGTGTTAGGGAAAGGACCGTGCGGGGCGGGAAGGCGCAGGCAGGCTGGAGATTGCGGGAGGTGGAAGGGAGCAGGTGTGGCGACCATGTGGACGTGGCCATGGTGGGTGGGACCGCCCTGTGGAGTGAAGACAGGGGCAACGATGACTTGGGGAGGAACCAGTTTCAGGGGCAGAGATGGAGACTACAGCGGGTGGTGAAAGGTCTCGGTTTGGGTGTGTGATACCTGAGCGCCCAGGAGCCATCTGGTACCCTCTGACGTGTGTTTCAGGAAGAGGGGCAGGGCTGAGTGACAGTTGCCAAGAGGCGTCAGGATCAGCTGGCTTGAGCATCTGCATGTGCAGAACAGAGAGGCAACCTTGCCCAGGGCCTAGGGCCTGGAGAGATTGGGCCCAGACGAGGAAACGACCAGCACCCCAAGGCCATCTTGCTCCCTCCTGCCAGGTGAGTGGCCTGGGCTGGAGATGGAACAAGCTCATGGCCGTGGAGGAGGGCCAGAGAGGTGGACACCATGGTCTGGGATGACTGTTTAGCCTGAGTTTACAGGCGTTAGGAGATGCAGCCGTGAGATGCGGGACCTCACCGATGTGACCGGAAGGGGGTTCATGTCCAAACTCTGCCATTTAGAGTGTGAAACTCTGGGTACCATCGTTGACCTGTAGGGCACTTGTCCCTTCGTAGGGGATGATGCCCACCTCTCAGGGTGTAGGAGATTAATGAGCCAGCCACTCATGGTGCCCACAGGCTAGAGCAGAGGTCTCCAGTCCTGGGGCTATGGGCCGGTACTGGTCTATAGCCTGTTAAGAAGTGGACCTACCAGCAGGAGGGGAGCAGTGGGTGAAACCCAAACCCTCCCCACCACCTCCCGGGTCTGTGGAAAGATTGTCCTCCACGAAACCAGTCCTTGGTGCCCAAGATCGGGGGATCGCTTCTGTAGAGTCCACAGTGCTCTTCAACCTTGGCCGTGTCAACTGCCACAGGGGCTCTGACACTGAGCAGCCACCGTCTATGACATAGAAGGAGCCAGGTAGATGCTGGGCTTTTGATGACTCCTCCCTGCGCCTGCAGACATGTTCCCACCTGGCCCGGCACTCTCAGAGCCCTCAGGCGGGGACGGGTGCCCCGCTGGCAGGAGGGGATGCTGTCAGCCCAAAGGCCAGATCCTGGGTTGGCAGTGTATCAGCGCATGCTCCGGAGGCCTGGGGAGTGATTCACAGATGGGAGGGCTGGCTGAGGGTCATCTGGGGACACTTCCTGGGGAACGCAGGCCCCAGGGGACTCTCTGGGGAGGGTGCAGAGGATGTGGCCCCTCACCATGCTGGCTGGGCAGGCAGTAGACTCCAGCTCATGACGGGGGGCTCGAGGGCAGGGAACATCACTCCCCTGCCCCTGGCCAGTGATTTATGGCATGAGAGTGGAATTGGGAGATGCCCCGGGGACGCTTGGAAGAGCTGAATGGGTGGGAAGGAACAGTACGGCGCACTCTGTTGACCTCCTTCTCGAAGCCCAAGTCTGGTCACCGTGGGAGGTAGCGGGGCGTTGGGACTCACAAGTTCCTGCACGTCCTGCCAGGGCTCCGGGCGGGGCAGCAGAAAGCCACGCACAGAGGGGGCGGCTCAGAGCATTAAGATTAGAAGCCTGGGTGATTCAGGGGCATCGAGGCCACGGCTGGTCGGCTCTCCGATTTTTCAGAGGAAGGAAACCAGCCTTGGTAACGAAGTCCAACTGAGTTCACTGCTTGACATCTGGCGGAGCGGGGTTCCTAGGAAAGTCATCTTTCTGGTGGGGTGTGGGAACACGTTGGTCCTGATGGCTCAAGCTGTGTCAGAGGTTTCCAGGCCCTCTTTGAAGGCAGCCGCGGGACTGCCTTCTTGTGTTGTTGCACGTCTGCTCAGCCTCTTCCCCTCTGGCTGCTGTCGGAAGCTTCATTTCCGATCGCCACGATGTTGACTTCACTCCGGGCCCAGTGGTGGGCGGGCTGCTGAACCCCATTCCCCATCGGTGGCCCGCTCTCCTTTCTCCTCTGGCCTTTATTTTCACGGTGAGAGTGCACGTCTGTGTGCCTCCAGTACCGTGAGTCTGGGCGGCTCACGTGCATGGCCGGGGACCCAGGCACCCCTGCTCGGAAGGCTCTTGGGCCGCCGGTGGCCGAGGCAACGTGTCCCTCCCCATCAGCTCTGAAGACCCGGCCACGCAGACAAACCAACTCTATTCCCCAGGCCCCTGAGTGACTTCTGACCTTAATCCACCTCTTCGGTAAGGTTTATTAATTACTGAGCTTGAGACAGCCCTGTGCCAAGAAGTTCAAAGCATCTTTCTACCTTAACCCATTAATCCCATTAGCATCCCAGGGAGAGCGGAAGGCACCAGCTGGGTCCTGTGACTCCCATCCCTGTCCTGCCACGGTGTCCGGCCGGGCGGGGGAGTGGGGATGGGGGTGGGGGGCGGAGGGGGAGGGCAAACTTGAGCAGAGAGGGCTTGGCCCGAGAGTCCTCGCTGAATCAACAGCAGGCCTGGAAAGGAAAGCTGAGTTTCCCAATTCAGGTCAAGGATTGTTGTCAGTGCAGGCTTCCTTTCTTACAAAACAGCCCTTGTCCCTCTCTTTAAAGATCTACCCTTCCCTGGCCCCCCGCCCCGGCCCCTGCAAGGTGAGGCTATTGTCAATATCTGGTGACAGGAGGTGTGTTTGCGCTGAGCTCCGAACGGAGGAGTTGGAGCATCCTTGGGGGCAACCTGGTAGGGCTGCCTCCTTTCTCTGAGCATCAGCTCCCTGCGCGCTCTCTCCCCCGAAAGGGCAGAGGCAGCCCCGGCCCCCTGGGTGGGGTGCGCCGCAGCTGTGCGGTCCCCAGGGTGCTACCTAGCGGGGGCAGAGCCTCCCCCAGGGCCTGCTCAGGGGGGACCCGCACTCAGAGGCAGCTGGCTGAGGAGGAAACAAGATGTTCTTTCTTCTGCCCCGTGCTGCCCCTCGCTCTCAACATTCTACATTGTTTTTAGTTTTCAGCCTAATTTTAGTCCAAGAACTTGGTGAAGCTGGAGAAGCCTCTTAAACCCTTTTTCTTTTTTTTTTTTTTGTAAACAAGTGAGCTTTTCTGGCCAGATGTTTCATTTTCCCTGGTTCTTACGGGGCTGCGCCATTGAGCTGTCGGGCTGAAACTGAATAAATCTTTGTTTTATGGCTTCTTTGCTCCTTTACAACTAAGGGCCTCAGGAAGGAATCAGATCTTTTAATCCTTCTGGTCTTAGCCTCAAATGACCTCTCGGATACACGGTGCGCTGAAAAGTCACAGAGAAGTTTTTGCGGCTGACCTGATGGCACGTTAACCAAAGTCCAGGACCCCAATACTGGGCAGGTTAACCTTGCAGGCATGGAAGAGCCAGGTCAGTAACCACCGCCAGCAAGTTGCCGTCATTTCTCTGCTGGGAATGTGGACAGTGTGTCTTGAGTGATTAGGTGTGCCTTGCAGTGAGAAAGGGGGCTTCCCAGGTGGTGCTAGTGGTAAAACCGCCTGCCAGTGCAGGAGACATAAGAGACACAGGTTCGATCCCTGGATCAGGATGATCCCCTGGAGGAGGGCATGGCAGCCCACTCCAGTATTCTTGTCAGGAGAACCCCATGGACAGAGGAGCCTGGCAGGATATGGTCCATGGGGCTGCAAAGAGTCGGACACGACTGAAGCATCTTAGCACTCGTGCATGCGGTGACCAAGACCGGGGTAGCCCTGTTCCCCGCTGGACGCCCCCTTTCCAGCACTGAGTCCCGAGTCCAAGTGTATGCAAAACTGGGTTCTCTGGACGGCTTCTCCAGGCTCCCGGAACGGGTCGCACACGCAGCGTGTCGGGGTTCGGAGTGACACGGCAGTAGTGAAAGCTGGAGGTATGGCGAGATGTTTTCATGGTTCCGGGAGAGCCGGCTGATTTCAGCTATTTTTACTTCTGAAAGGACCCTGGCACCTGGTCAGCCTTGTAAAATCTGTTGTCAGTGACACAGCTGCGGCTGACCACAGAGCTCTCCAAGTGTTGGGGAAGCAGGGGAGAAATCTAGGCCTGCTTTTTGGACAGGTTTTCATCTGGGAGGAGAAAACGCTATTGCTCAATCTTGAAAGCTGAGTTTTTAGACCTGGCGGCACAGCAGACCGCAGGGCTGGCCTTGGGCGAGATGGAGAATGGGCCAGCGCCTGGGACTCTTCCGCACCTCTCGGCCTGGCAGGGCCGACCCTGGGGAGCCCCCAGTCCATGGCGATAGCATCCCAAGCTCTGGACGTCTCAGAAGTTGCAGTGAATTCGCCGACTCCTGTCCAGCTCTCTCTGGAAGTGAAGCTCGTCTCTCCTGGCCTCCCTTTTCGTCTGCATGGTGCCCTGGACTTCCTGTCCTCCCACGCAGAAGCTGTTGTGAAATCGGGTCATTTCTACCTCTGTGACATCCTCGCCCAAGTTCCCATCACCCAGCTGTGTCCACAGCCTGCACTGTGACGGCCCAGGTCTGCCTCTGAGCTCTCAGAACTTTGTCTGCACCTGCCGCTGGTGACTTCCCCTCAACTTGGCCCTGACTGTGGCCCTCCACACTCCTCAATGGCTCCCTAGTGCCAGGAGAACTCTGCTCCATACAGCCTGGGTTCTGGCCACGCTGGGCAGAGGCCCCTGCCCTCCTTTCCCCGGCCTTGCTCACTCTGTTTCTCCCACCTGGACGGACTCCCTCTGGGACCTCAGGGACCTCAGGGAATGTTTAAAGGCCTCACCAGCTGCTGCGAAGTGGAGAGGAGGTTCAGGACAAAGAGAGAAATAAGGGGGTGAGAAGCCTCTTTAATTTGGAAACCAAGAGAAATATAGAGTCTTAAGGACAATCACCGACTCAGTGGACATGAATTTGAGCAGACTCTGGGAGACAGTGGAGGACAGGGGAGCCTGGCATGCTGCGCTCCATGGGGTCGCAAAGTTGGACACGATTTAGCGACTAAACAACAGCAACAAGGAGGAAGTGGTGATGCAGGCCCTCTCGTGAGCGGTGTCAGCATCCTTGCCAGGCAAGCCGTTACACCTTCAGCTGGATTATTTTGCTAAGGGTGACCGAAATGGGTAGGAAATCCAAGGAAGCGGGGATATATGTGTATGTGTGGCTAATTCACTTTGGTGTGCAGCAGTAAGTGACACAACGTTGTACAACAACTCTACTCCAATAAGAAAAACTATTTTGCGAGGTAATGTGCAAAATGGACACCTGAACCTCATGCCTGAGTCCCTTTTGAAGGGGGTGGGAAGGATGGTGGACAAAGGGGAGAAGTGGGTATGAAGCACCTTCTGGGAAACAAACTGCAGACACGAGGTATCAGGTGGCACAGCTGATAAGGAATCTGCCTGCCAATGTGAGAGATGCAGTTTTGATCCCTGAGTGGGAAGGATCACCAGAGGAGGAAATGGCAACCCGCTCCAGTATTCTTGCCTGGGAAATCCCATGGGCAGAGAAACCTGGGGGGCTACAGTCCATGGGGCTGCAAAGGGTCAGATGCAACCAAGTGTATGCATGTGCGTGCGCACACACACACACACACACACACACACACACACACGTGTTACAGGGGTGTGGTGTTATGAGCTCCTTGGCAGCTGCGGCATCAGGAGCTAGGTTCTGTTCCCCCATCACTTGAATCGAGGCCCATGACTTGTTCTGAAGTAGAACATGGAAGGAGTGAGGTCACTGGGGACTTGTATCTCTGCCCCAGCTGCCCTGTGAAGCAGCTTAGCCCCTGGGGCACGAGAGACTTTGGAGCAGAGCCGGGCCCTCACAGTGGAGGCCTCCTGGCCAACCAGCCTCTGACACCGAAGCCTGAGAGTGAGACCCTGTTAGATCCGCCAGCCATCAGCTGACCACCGCCTGTGTGGGAGAGCCCAGGGGTGGTCAGCCAAGCCGGCCCAGACCAGAGCAGCCCATCCACCTACACGGCTGGGAACGTAAAAAAATGGACGTTGTTGCAGCCACGCAATGCTGAAGTTCTTGGCGAAGTGGCAGAGCTGTTGACATGGGAGCCGTGGGTCATTCACCGCCAAGTCTGCTCATGATGTGGGTTGTGATGGGTCTGATCCCTTCCCCAGCATTCCTAAGGTCTTGCTCACTGATTTTCAGTTAAGATATAGAATTGACTGCTTCACCATGAAGCTTCTTCTGGCTTCTAGGTGAAAATTCAGAGGATGCACCCTTATACTTTTTTTTTGGATGGTGAAGTACAAATAACATAAAGTTGGCCATCTTAACTCTTTTAAAATGTACATTTCATTAAGTGTGAAACAGATCGCCAGTCCAGATTGGATGCATGAGACAGAGTGCTCAGGGCTGGTGCACTGGGATGACCCAGAGGGATAAGATGGGGAGGGAGGTGGGAGGGGGGTTCAGGATGGGGAACACATGTAAATCCGTGGCTGATTCATGTCAATATATGGCAAAAACCACTACAATATTGTAAAGTAATAGCCTCCAACTAATAAAAATAAATGAAAAAAAAAACATAAAATGCACATTTCAGCGGTGTGAATCGCCTTCATGATGGTGTACAGCCATCACCACTCTGAGTTCTGGGGCTTTCTGATCCTCCCCCACGAACCCTGATACTCATTCAGCAGCCACGCCATTACTCTCTACTCCCTCTGCCCCCCGCCCCCTCCCATCCCTGGGTAACTGATGATCTCCTTCCCATCTCATCGATTTGCCTGGACATTTCATGTAAATGAAGTCACTCAATATGCAGTCTTCAGTGATTGGCTTCTTTGATTTAACGCAATGATGGCTCAGACGGTAAAGAATCTGCCTGCCATGCAGGAGACCTGGGTCAGGAAGATCCCCTGGAGAAAAGAATGCCTACCCAGTATTGCTGCCTTGACAATTCCACGGATAGAGGAGCCTCGCCGGCTACAGTCCACAAAAGTCAGACGTGACTGAGTGACTAACGCTTTCACTTTTTCAAGGTTTATCCACGTTGTAGCCTGCACCACCCCTTTGTTCCTTTTTATGGCTGAAGGACCCATTCTGTTTGGCTCTGCTGACCTGGTTTGATTGTGTGTGTTGTAAGGGCTCTGATGTGCTAGGGACCATTCTAAGTGTCTCCTTTCATTTACTCAACTGTTACTTGTTGAGCTCAGAGCTGTTCTTACCTGTATTTGGCAGATGAGGGAACTGAGGGGCAAAGAGGTTAAGTGTGTGATGAGAATCACACAGCTGGTGAAGAATGCTCAAGGATGCTAAAGAGGAGAGTTGCACTCTCACCCAAGGGCTGGGCTTCTTAGGGGTTTCCGGGTGGCGGAGGACGTTGGGTGGCCACATGCTCTCTTGTCCTCAGCTTTGCACTGCATGGGAAAACTTACGGTCCGTCAAGCGTTTTGTTATTTGTCAACATGATTTGTTATTTGTTTTAAGATGTTTGGTATTTATTTCTGATTATAAAAATAATACCTACTTGTAAAAATTTAGGGCTTCCTTGGTGGCTCAGAGGTTAAAGCGTCTGCCTGCAATGTGGGAGACCTGGGTTCAATCCCTGGGTCAAGATCCCCTGGAGAAGGAAATGGCAACCCACTCCAGTATTCTTGCCTGGAGAATCCCATAGACGGAGGAGCATGGTGGGCTACAGTCCATGGGGTCGCAAAGGGTCGGACACGACTGAGTGACAAATCAAAAAGAAAATGAGAGCCACTGATAAAAAAAGACATGAAGATAGGAAATGGAATTAGAAAAGGAAAGAGATGTAGACAGTGGAAGGGAAAGTCTATTGCAAGGTATTTGGAGAACGGTGATTGGTGGAGTAAGTGTCCGGGAGATTTGTTTGTGGACATTTTGTAATAAAAGAATAGTGATTTTTAAGTAATTGACAAAGCCATTTGACATCAATGCATCAAAAACTCCTTGGCACCAAAACAGCCTGGTGAATGCTTCCTGAGTGATGATCGGAATCAGAGAAAGGAAGACAGTACCAGTGGGCGCTGTCCTCCAGCTTCTGTGGGACGTAGGAAGGACAGTTGAGACTGATGGTATGTTCAGGCTTGTGAGTGCCAGGCACTTGATGCCCTTATAAGCGACGTCTCACAAAATCTTCCCCACCACTCTCTTAGGCAGGTGTTTCCAACTGATGCAGAGCAGTGGTAAGACGCTGTCCTGATGCTCTGCCTTGGGCTGTTCTTGCATCTTTGCAGTATCATCCTAGGATAAATCAAGAAAGCCCCTGATGGCCCCGGTTGGCCTGGGCAAAAGGCTGCATAAGGATTGGTCTTCCTGGCTCACAAGAAGTTGAAAGATAGCTCAGAGATCCTATTCTGCTCATGATCTCCCCAACGTTAGCTCTACTCGATGTTCAAGGACATCGGCATCTTGTCAATGTCTTAGTGGCATCATCTTGTCTTATTGTCAGGGCTTTTGAAATGATATCCCCCACCCCACCCCCCCGCCACCGCTGCCTTCCAACTCCATTAAATGCCTTCCTTGTCGAGCCCCTCTGATCAATCTGGATTTGTTTATACAGGCAGACACTAAAGCAAGAATGGACAAAGAAAGCAAGGCCCAGCACTTTGTAGGCAAGGGTGCATGGTAATAAGTCAGAGGAAAATCAGGGCACAGGAAGTGCGGCCCGAATCTTACGACGTGGATCTGAGTTCTTAGTACCCAAAGCAGAGAGAACTGTCCACGCACAGAATGGTCAAGGGGCTTTCCTCAGCCCCTTTCCCTTGGCCCTGGACTTTCTCCTCTGAGCCACTGGCCGGAAAGGCTGGAGCGTATTTGGTGCAACCAGGTCGTGGCTCTACTGACAGGTCAGCTTTCCCAGTGGGCCATCTGGCTGAAGGACACATACGTGTTTGTAGAGGTCCTTAACCTCCTGCTTCATATCACAGGAAATGGCCAGAACTCTCTGCAAAGACACAGCCATTCACGGAGCACCAAGGAATGGAGAGGATCTTAGGGACCAAGCTGAGGAAAGAGCCTTTATGAGGTGATGGCAGAAGGTATGAAAGGCAGACCCAGAGGGACCCCCTCCTCCCAAGGCGGGACTCGTGGCTTTGTTGGGCCGTCAGTGTCCTCACTGAATGTGGCCCGCTGCGTTTCTTTGAAAACAGATAACGTGCATGCCTGTTTTCAAACTCTCCTCCCCCCGCCCCTTTTTAAGTCAAAAATTGTTGTCATAGGAGAGATAGAATTTATCACCAAACATATTGTCATGAATTAAAAAAGCAAACAGGGACCAATTGCCTCTATAAAACAAGAACTTAAAGCAGAGATGGACATCAGGGAAGGTGCGGTAAGAGAGAAGGAAATGAGATATCCATTTGCAGAACGTAGGAAAACGTGGAAGAGAAAAATCCAACTGTTTGAAGTTATAAAGGGCATGTTGGAAGCAGCACAAAGAACAGATGCCTTCACAAACTCAGCCGGGTAGGTGGAGGACAGGATTGAGAAGGAAGTACACAGGATTAAATGGAAGTAAACAAGTCATTTAAGAGGATTTGAGAGTAGGAAGGCAGTAAAAAGGATCCCAAATATTTGTACCCAATGTGTCTGAAGAATAAAAGAACTAAGGTCAGGAAAGATAAAAAAGAAAAATTATAATTTAAGAAAAATTTCTGGAAATAAAAAGGAGACTTGAGGGAACGTTGTGTCCCAGGGAAATGAGTACAAAGGTAACCACTAAGGCATTCCTGATTGAAGTTATTAAATTTCAAAGATAAAGAGGGAATCAAAGAAACACAGTCAGGTCATCTAGCAGGGAAGACACGTTGGTCTGTCTTTAGTCATCTCCCAGCCAGAACAGACAGGAGTGATACTGGCGACATACCAGAAATCCATTTTATACCTAATCAAAGTGTCATGCCCTACTGGTAAAGAACCCACCTGCCAATGCAGGAGACGTAAGAGACACAGGTTTGCTCCCTGGATCAGGAAGATCCTCTGGAGGAGGGCATGGCTACCTATTCCAGTACTCTTGCCTGGAAAATCCCATGGATAGAGGAGCCTGGCAGGCTAGGTCCATGGGGTTGTAGAGTTGGACACGACTGAGTGACTTAGCATGCACCCATGCAACGTCATTAAAATCTAAAGACCACCGACCCTGGTGAATATGTAAGAACCTGGGATGTGTGATTTATTTGAGCCTTTCTTGAAGAAGCTACTAGAGGAAGAATCTTAGCTAATTGAGGGCTTCGAAAAGAGAATTGGCTCTGAGCCTTGAATCCATTTAACTCTAGGGTTAAGTCATAAGGAGGTGATGAAAATATTCCAGCTGAGAAAGTGAATAGTGTGGGAGAGAGTGGAGTGTCTGCAGCAATGCCCTTGGGGAATGTGGAGAGATGGTTCTGGAACACAGGTGGAAGGGTTTCAGGTTGGGGCAGGAAAAGTCCATCCCTGAAAATAGGAATGCAGGTTGAGCGTGTCGGAGCGGGTGCTGGCCGGTGGTGGACGTGCGTGTGGAGGGAGAGCTCTCTGGACTCCGGCCGCTTGTCTGTGAAGTGGAGGCTCAGAGAGGATGAAAGAAGCCTTGGGATATGAGGAGAAAGGAGAAGATGGGAAACAGGCGTTTGGGCCACGGGGTCTAATGGATTGTTTGGTTCATCCATTGAATTAATATTTCCAAAATGATACTTTTCAATTCTAGAAGTTTTGTTTTGGTTCATTTTAAGATCTGCACTTTTTAAGACCCTTTGGCTACCTGATGCGAAGAGCTGACTCACTGGAAAAGACCCTGATGCTGGGAAAGATGGAGGGCAAGAGGAGAAGGGGGTGACTGAGGATGAAATGGTTGGATGGCATCACTGACTCAATGGACATGAGTTTGGGCAAACTCCGGGAGATAGTGGTGGACAGAGGAGCCTGGTGTGCTGCCATCCATGGGATCACAGAGTTGGTCACGGCTGAGTGACTGAGCAACAGCAAGAAAGATCCGCACAGTCATTCCTCATAGAGACTCTTGTCGACTTACCTTTAGATGCTTGCCCTTTTGTTAAGAATATATCTTGCATACCTATCCTACGTCCTGTTTCTGCTAATTCTTGTGTCTGGAGTCTTCAGGGTCTGAATCTTTTTGTCCTTTCTTCTGACTCACACACGTGGGGTCACCTCCTCTGTGCGCCTGGTGATCTTTATGAACCGCTATCAGCTTTCTGAGAATTCTGGTGGCCCGGAGAGGAGGGGTGTGTCTCTGAGAGGACTTGCAGCCAGCTCACCACCCTCAAGGGGCCGAGACTCTGGGGTGGGGTGGGTGGTGGGGAAGGCTCCAGGTTGAGCCCACCACTGCGGGGCTTCGTGTCCTGAGACAGCCCTGATGTTGGTGCCTTCGGGGGAGGCCTTGCTCAGCCCCCACTTGCTTCAGCTCCAGGCTTACTTCTGTTCTAGCTCATACTGGCTCCTCTTTCATTGGCATGTGCGTGTGTGTGTGTGTGTGTGTGTGCCCGAGTGCGTGTGTATATGTGTGTGGGGGGCAGCTGTTGGTCTTTAGAGATATCACCTACTTCTGTGAGCTCAGCAAGGCACCAGAAGGGCTTCCCTCCTTTTTCACTTTGTGCAGATCCAGGGGCTGGCTATTTCACAGTCTTCCCCTAAGTCTTACAAAAGGGGAAGAGGAAACAGTTTTCACTTTAAGCCCTTTGAAATGTGCTGTTGTTGTTCTAGTCGCTAAGTTGTGTCCGACTCTTTCACAACCCCATGGACTGTAACCTGCCAGGCTCCTCTGTTCAGGGGATTCTCCAGGCAAGAATACTGGAGTGGGTTGCCATTTCCTTCTCCAAGGGATCTTCCTGACCCAGGGGTCAAACCTGGCTCTTCTGCATTGGCAGGTGAATTCTTTACCACTGAGCCACCAGGGAAGCACCCTAGCTGTTTGTTACCTACCATGGTAAATAAATTTAAAAAGTGATTCAAATAGGTGGGTTAGAGCAGTTGTACATGCTAGACCATATTCAGTTCAGTTCAGTCGCTCAGTTGTGTCTGACTCTTTGTGACCCCATGGACTGCAGCACGCCAGGCCTCCCTGTCCATCACCAACTCCCAGAGCTTACTCAGATTCATGTCCATTGAGTCAGTGATGCCATCCAACCATCTCATCCTCTGTCGTCCCCTTCTCCTCCTGCCTTCAATCTTTCCCAACATCAGGGTCTTTCCCAATGAGTCAGTTCTTCACATCAGGTGGCCAAAGTATTGGAGTTTGAGCTTCAGCATCAGTCCTTCAAATGAATATTCAGGACTGATTTCCTTTAGGATGGACTGGTTGGATCTCCTTGCAGTCCAAGGGACTCTCAGGAGTCTTCTCCAACACCACAGTTCAAAAGCATCAATTCTTTGACTCTCAGCTTTCTTCAAAGTCCAACTCTCACATCCATACATGACCACTGGAAAAACTGTAGCTTTGACTAGACAGACCTTTGTTGGCAAAGTAATGTCTCTGCTTTTTAATAAGCTGTCTAGGTTGGTCATAACTTTTCTTCCATGGAGCAAGCATCTTTTAATTTCTTGGCTGCAGTCACCATCTGCAGTGATTTTGGAGCCCAAGAAAATAAAGTCTGTCACTGTTTCCATTGTTACCCCATCTATTTGCCATAAAGTGATGGGACCGGATGCCATGATCTTAGCTTTCTGAATGTTGAGTTTTAAGCCAGTTTTTTCACTCACCTCTTTCACTTTCATCAAGGAAGCCCCATAGCTATTTGTTACCTACCATGGTAAATAAATTTAAAAAATCATTCAAATAGGTGGGTTAGAGCAGTTGTACACATTAACCCACATACAGAGCACTAAGTCATGCTTTTGGGCCTCTGATCTGAGCAGGCCGAGTAGGGTATTGGTACCCACAGCTCCTAGCCACCCATCACACCACACTGTTTACAGACTGCCTTGCCCCTGATGCCTTTTCCTAGGAGAGGCCTTTTCTGGTCCTGCCTTTTCTTCTTAAACACTTGGTTTAACTTGCCTCCCCCGGAAGCTCTCCCTTGTCCCCCAGTCTTGGTCCCAAGGCCCTGGTGACTGTCTCTCCTCTCTGTCCCCCCTGGCTCCTCCTCCCTCTCTGGGCCCCGGGGGCTGGGCTGGCCTTCCTCTCCTCCCTCGCCTCCTCCTCACGGCCCAGCGCCTGAGAATGGGCAGGTGCACGGCTTTCCGTTGGGGCACCTGGGGGCCCTCCGGTTGCTTCCCAGTTTGCCTGGCTCACACACTTCTTTGGCGTTTATGAACAAATTGCCTGCAAAAGCAAGGCGCTGCAGCCAGAGAGGCGTGCATTCCAGAACTTGCCCGGCTCAGGAAGCCCGAGTTCCTGGCATCCAGGCGGCGTTGGCAGGTGGTGTAAACCAGATTCCCACGTGGGCTCCTTTGGCGATGCTGCTCTGGGGACTGATGGGGATGTGGGGGAGAGAAAGGAATGCTAATCTGGGAATGAATTGTGGTTACTGGGGGCGGGGTCAGACGGTGCTGCCCTCGGCCTTTCCGGAACCGGCCGAGGGACTCCATCCAAAAGAGGAGATGCTGCGTGAGTCAGCTTAGTTCTGGTCAAGACCTTGGGCCCGTTGACGTGGACCTGTATCCCCTTTCTGGCATCTCAGTGAGCAAGCAAGGGTTTGGTCGAGTCGCATCTGTCTCTCCTTGCAGCTCTTCCTTACTTTGAAGGCTGATGCTGCTCCAGCCCTTTCTGCAGCCTCTCTCCTGTGGGTCCAGTGAAGATCAAAGATGACCCCGGTCACCTGAGAAGGCCCTCGTGAGCCAGAAGGAGGAGGACGTGCCAGGGCTCATCTGGAGGCTCAAGTGGGTCACTTCTCTGTCCCCGTTTTCCAAGCATCATGGCGGGTGCCGTCTGGGGTGGCTGCAGGTCAAGCTTCCTGAGTCCCTAGCTCCTGGAGCTTTAACATCAACTGTTTCCGCATCCTCCAGCAGGAAGCTTTGTTCCCGCCCTTGTTTGCGAAGCTAGTCCTACCTCTGTGCTTGTTGTGTATTTCCCAAGCACAGTTCTGGGCCCAGGTATCGTGCGGTGATAACATGAGACTGTGGGACCAAATTGTCCACAGGGTCCCAGGGGTGACCTGCAGGGTGGAACTCACCCCAGGCTGATGATGAATGCCAGGCAGAGTCCCAGATCTGACCTTGGTCCAAGGAAGAGGTCCCAGAGGAGTCAGCCTTTTGGAAAATAAAGATAGAGAAAACTTTTGAGCTGAATTTCCTCAAACTGATGGGTGTTAGCTGGGCAGGCAGGGATGGCCGGGACAGAGGGAGAGGAAGCTTGTATGAGTCTGACTCTTGCAGAACAGGCAAAGTTGGGTCTTCTGAGAGCCACGAGACCCCAAGCTGGGCTTCGGAACAGCCTCTGAGACCCTGGTATCCTGCTCAGAGACTATTTCTTAGACTTCAAGATGGGCCTAGCTTCGCCTAGTTAACAGAGGTTAGATGTAATTTTTAAATTGCTTTTCAGCTTTATTGAAATATTGTTTCAATACTGTACATATTTAAAGTGCACAATTTTATGTTCATGAGACTATTGTTGCTTTTCAGTCGCTAAGTTGTATCTGACTCTTTGCCACCCTGTGGACTGCAGCACGCCAGGCTCCTCTGTACACCACTATCTCCTAGAGTTTGCTCAGATTCACGACCATTGAGTCGGTGATGCCATCCAACCATCTCATTCTCTGCCACCCCCTTCTTTTGCCTTCAATCTTCCCCAGAATCAGGATCTTTTCCAATGATCCGGTTCTTCGCATCAGGTGGCCAAAGGATTAGAGCTTCAGCTTCAGCATCAGTCCTTCCAATGCACATTCAGGGTTGATTTCCTTTAGGATTGACTAGTTTGATCTCCTTGCTGTCCAAGGGACTCTCAGGAATCTCCTCCAGCACCACAATTTGAAACCGTAACCGCAATCAAATGATGAATGTAACCATCGCTTCCTAAAACTTCCTCAAGCTCCTTGTAATCCATCCCCCCATCCTTCCCATCCTCAGATAACCACTATCTACTGGTCTCTTTATTCTTCTACATTGACTGTTATACATTATGCTACTGTCTATATATACATGCATATCTATACATTAGAATGATACTGTCTTGATTAGTGTAGTATTGTAATAAATCATTAAATTTATTCATTTGGTTTAAACTCTCTGACTTTGTCCTTTTCTTCCCCTCAAAGTTTGTGTGTGTGTGTGTGTGTGTGTGTGTGTGTGTGTGGTTTTTCTAGGTTCTTGTATTTTAATATAAATTAATATATAATTTAATATAAATATATATATTATATATTGAATTAACAGACATCCTTATCTTGTTCTTGAACTCGGGGGAAAGAATTTGGTCTTCTACCATTAGTAATGTCAGTTGTAGCTTTCCTGTAGATGCTCTTCCTCAGGTTGAAGAATTTCCTCTAATTTCCTGACAGTATTTATAAGGAATGAGATATTAGATTTTGTGAAATAAGTCTTTTGTGTTTATTGATATGACCACCCCTTTATTCTGACAATATGATGAATTATACTATCTGATTTTCAGATGCTAAGTCAACCTTGCATTCTTTCATAAACTCCATTTGGTCATGGGGTAGGATACCCCATATAGTATCCTTTCTGCCTATTGTTGGATTATATATGCTCACGTTTTGTTAAGAATATTTCTGTCTATGTTTCTGAAGGGTATTACTCTGTAGTTTCTTGTAATATTTTCTGATTTGGGTATCAGGGTAATGCTGGCCTTGTACAAGTTAGAAAATGCCCCCTCCTCTTCAGTTTTCTGGAAGGCTTTGTGTAGAATTCATTTTGTTTATTCCTTAAGTGGTGGTTGGAACTCTCTCATTAAGCCTCTTGGACCTGGGATATTTCTCTGTGAGAAAGATTCTAAGTACAAATTCAATTTCTTTAATAGATATAAAGCTAACCTATTAGGATTACCTATTTATTCTTGGGTGACCTTTGGGAATTTGTGTCTTCCAAGTAATTTCCCATTTCATTATTGAATTTATATAAAGTTGTTCATAATATTCTCTCATTATTATTATTATTGCCTATAAGATTTGTAGGAATGGTGGTCCTCTTATTTCTGATATTGGTAATGTCTTTTCTCTGTCTCTTTTTCCATATTTGTTTGGCTAAAGGCAAGGGCTTCCCTGGCGACTGAGATGGTAAAGAATCCACCTGTAATGCGGGAGACCCAGGTTTGATCCCTGGGATGGGATGATCCCCCAGAGAAAGAAATGGCTACCCACTCCAGTATTCTTGCCTGGAGAATTCCATGTACAGAGGAGCCTGACATCCTAAAATGCATGGGGTCACAAAGTATCGGACACGACTGAGCAACTTTCACTTTATCAGTTTGATTTATCTTTTCAAATACTTAGCTTTTGACTTCATTATTTTATATAATTTTTCTTTTCCCACTTTACTGATTTTTATCTTACTTTTTCTTATTTCTTAAGATGGAAGCTTTCAAGAGTTTTCTTTTTTTCTTTTTAGCTAGGTGTTTAGTTCTATAAATTTCACTGTAAGTACTGTTTTAATTGCATCTTACACATTTCAACATGTCATGTTTTTATTTTCATCATATCAAACTACATGCTAATGTGTGCTAAGTCGCTTCAGTCATTTCCAGCTCTTTGCAACCCTGTGAACCGTAACTCGTCAGGCTCCTCTCTGTCCATGGGAGTCTCCAGGCAAGAATATTGGGGTGGGCTGCCCTGCCCTTAGTGGATCTTCCCAACCCAGGGATCAAACCTGTGGTTCCTGCATTGCAGGCAGATTCTTTGTCACTGAGGTACTGGGGAAGCCTTACATTCTAATATTTCTTGTTGTTTCTTCTTTGACCCATAAGTTACTTAGAAGCATATTATTTAGTTTCCAAATACTGGGGAATTTCCAGATACTTTCAGGTATTGGTTCCTAATTTCATGGTGGCCAGACAACATAGCTTGCATTATTTGAATTCTTGTAAATTTATTTATTTTTTGGTCCCTATCTTTGTAAATATTTGAATGTTCTTCGAAAAGAATGTGTATTCTTCTGTTATTATTTATCATATTCTATAGACTTCAGGTCAAATTGACTTATAGTATTGTTAATGGTGTTTAGATTCTTACTGATTTTTTTATATACTTATTCTATCAATTAAGAGAGGTTTCTGAAGTCCACAACAATAACTGTGGATTCGTCTATTTCTCCTTTTAGTCCTACCAGTTTTTGTTCCAGATATTTTGATGCTGTTTTTATTAGAGGCATAAACATTTAGGGTTGCTGTCTTTTAGGTTAATTGACTCCTTTACCATTAGTAAGTGATTTTCTTAATTTGCTCTGAAGTCTGCTTTGTCTAATATTAAGATAGACATGCCATATTTCTTATTATTTTCAGCATGATATATTCTGTTTTTATTCAATTTAACCACATCTTTTTAATAAAGCGGATGTATTTTAGGCAATATGTAGGTAATTCTTGCTTTTTTATTCAATCTGAAAATCCTTGCTTTAATTTGAGATGTTTAGAGCATTTACATTTAATAAGTATTGATAAAATTGAGTTTATATCTACTGCATTAATATGTGCTTTCTATTTGCTTCATATGCTATTTGCTGTCTTTTTCCTGACTTCTTTTGGATTGATGGAGAGGTTTTTATTATTTTAGTTTATGTCCTTTGTTGGTTTACTATACCTGTTTTTTTTTTTTAATAAAAGTTGCTTTAGGTTTTATGGTACACATCGTAAAGTTCTCACAGGATACCTTCAAGTAATACAGCTTAAAACTTTTACAAGGCTCTATTTCCATTTTTCCTTTCCTAGCTTCTGTGCTATTCTTGTCACATTTTTTATTTCTACCTGAGTTTTATACCTCACAATATATCATCATTATGTTTACTTGAAATAATCAATTATCTTTTTGAAAGAATTTTTAAAAATAAGAGAATATTTCTTTAACACTTATCCAGTATTCACCATTTCTGATGCGCACCATTCCTTTATGTACAGTCTCATTTTTGTTATGATTTGCTTTCTGCTCAGAGGACTTAGTTTATCTTCGCTTGAGTGAAGTTCTGCTGATTGATAAATTTCTTCAGCTTTTGTGTATATGAAAAAGTCCTTTGTTCACATATTTTTTGGCTGGATAAATAATTCTAGATTGGCAGTTTTTAAACTTTCAGATGTTGCTCTATTGTATTCTGGCATGCAGTATTTCTGACGAGATGCTGGCTATCATTCTTATGTTTGTTCCTCTGAATATAAAGTGTCCTTCCCTCCTTCACTCCAGCTGCTTTTAAAGTTTTCTCTTTATCGCTGATTTTGGGCAATTTTATAATGAAGTGCCTTGGTGTCGTGTTCATCACATTTCTTGTGTTTGGGATTCATTGAGCTTTTTGTATTCATGTATTTCTGGTTTCCACCAAGTTTGGAAAAATTTCAACCATTATATTGACGTCTTCAAATATTTTTCTCTCCACCTACCTGTCCTTTAGGGACTTCAATTACACATACATTAGGCTGTTTGAATTTATCCCACTAAAGCTCTGTTCATTTTTCTCCCAATCATTTTACTCTTGTAGTTTTATTTTGGATGTCTTTTACTTCCACTGAATCTACAAGGGTACTAAATTTTTTTTTCTATACTGTGTCACCTGCTGTTAATTCTAGACATCTTCTAAAATTTTTTATCTTTATTTTTAAAAATGTTATGGAAGAATAGCTGATTGAAAGTTCTGTTAGTTTCAAGGGTACAGCAAAGTGATTCAGTTATACATACATATTCATTCTTTTTCAGGTTGTTTTTCTGAATAGGAATATCGAGAAGAGTATCAAGTAGAGTTCTCTGCACTATACTGTAGGTCCTTTTTGGTCATTTAATCTTATATATAATAGTGTGTGTGTGTTAACCCCAAGCTCCTGAGGTGTCACTCCCCCCCACTTTCCCCCTTTGATAACCATGTTTGTTTTCAATATCTGTAAGTTTGTTACTACAGTTTTGTAAATAAATTTATTTGTATCATTTTTACATTAAATTCCATGTATGAGTGATATCATAAGATATTTGTCTTTCTCTAACTTATGTCACTTAATGTGATAATCTCTAGGTACTATCTATGTTGCAGCAAATGGCATTATTTCATTCTTTTTAATGGGTGAGTAATATTCCGTTGCATACATGTAACACATCTTCTTTATCCACTCCTCTTTCGATGGACGTTGAAGTTGCCGTATGACTCGGCTGTTATAAATAGTGCTGCAGTGAATATTGTGGTGTATACAGCGTCTGTCTTTTTTTTTTTTTTTCAATTATGGTTTTCTCCAGATATATGCCCAGGAGTGGGATTGCTAGTCATATGGCAGTTCTATTTTTAGTTTTTAAAGAAACCTTCATACTGTCCTCCATAGTAGTTATATCAATTTACATTCCCACTGACAGAGTGAGGGTTCCCTTTTCTTCACACCCTTTCCAGTATTTATTGTTTGTAGACTTTTTGATGATGGCACTTCTGACCAATGTGAGGTGATACCTCACTGTAGTTTCGATTTGCGTTTCTCTGATAATTAGTGATGTTGAGTATCTTTTCATGTGCTTTTTGCCCATTAGTGTAGACATCTTTTAAAAAAAATCGCTATCAATTCAATTTATATCTTTTTTACATCTTGCATATCTTTTCAACATTAGGTTTTCTTCCACCCTCCTAGTGTACAAAATCTAGTTATAAACAATATTTAGCACCTTTTCTACTAACTCCATCATCTGTATCATTGCTGGGTCTGTTTCAGTTGATCTTTTCTCCCGAGTATGAATAATCTTTTCTTGGTACTTTGCATTCTTAACAATTTTTGATTGGATGTCAGAACTGTAAATTTTATTTTGTTCCGGGTGCTGGGTATTTTTATATCCCTTTACACATCCCCGAGCTTTGTTCTTGGGAGCCATTATGTTACTTGGAAATAACTCAGTCCTTCTGAGGCTACCTCTTCAGCTTTGTTAGGCAAGATCAGAACGGCCATTAGCGGAGGGCTAATTTTACCCACTTTGGAGACAGCTTCCTTCTGAGCACTCTTCCTGATGCCCTGTGCCTCACAAGGTTTCTCTGTTTCTCCAAGAATACTAACTATTTATAGCCCTCTGTGAACTTCAAGACGGTTCTCTGTGTTCCTTCCTGGTGGGTCTCTCCTGGTCTCCTCTGCACCGCTGAGAGTGCTCAGCTGAGGTCTCCAGGGAGACCCTCCGCAGGACCACAGAGCTCTCTCTCCAAGCAACCTGCCCCCTCCTGCAGCTCCTCCTCTCCAGAACGCGGCCCTGCAGTCCCAGCCTCCTTGGCTTCCCAGGTCTCAACTCCATCTCCTCACTTGCGGGAGAACCCCAGGCTCGGTTTGGGTCGTCCCTCTCTGCAGCGTGACGTGGGAACATTTTCTAGATAGCACGTGAAAGCAACCATCAGGCTGATTTCATTTGCTTCTGTTTCTCAAGGATCACTGTTCTGTGCTTGTGTGCTGGCCAATATCTGAAGATTACTATTTTTTTTAAGTGGTTTTGTCTGTTTGTTAATGTGAGAGGGTAAATTGAGTCCTGATGGCTAAATCAATGTCAGAAGCAGAAATTCTATGTATTTTTTTTATTGTGGTAAAAATATACATAGTATGAAGTTTACCATTTGAAGCATTTTAAGAGAATAGTTCAGTGACATTAAGTACATTTGCATTGTAGGACAACCGCCACCACCATCCGTCTCGAGAACTGTTTTCATCTTCCCAAACTGAAACTCTGTCCCCATTAAACACTAACTCCCTGTTCCCTCCTCTGGCGCCCACCATCCTTCTTTCCTCTCTCTATGAATCTGATTTCTCTGGATACCTCATGTAAGTGGAACCATAAAATGTTTGTCCTTTTGTGTCTGGCTTATTTCACTAGTGTAATGTCTTCAAGGTTTATCCATGCTTTAGCATGTGTCAGAATTTCCTTCCTTTTTAAATTTAAGCTGAATAATATTCCATTGTATGACTATACCACACTTTGTTTATCCATTCATCAGTTGATGGACATTTGGGTTCTTTCCATCTTTTGGCCGTTGTGAATAATGCAGCTCTGAATATGGTGCGCAAATGTCTTTTCAAGAGTTGCTTTCAGTTCTTTTGAGTGTACACCCAGAAGTGGAATTCCTGGATTATATGGTAATTCTGTGTTTAATTTTCTGATGAACCACTAGATCCTTCTGGAACAGCTGCACTGTTTTACATTTCTGCCAGCGATGCACCAAGATTCTGACTTCTCCACATCCTCACTAACCCTTGCTATTTTATGTGTTTGTATAGTAATGATCATAACGAGTGTGAGCTACATCATACATATGTAATCCTCAAACTTTCCTCTGCCCGCCTGAAAGAAGGGCCTCTCAGAGGGTGGGTGTGGGGGGTGGTCATGATCCTAGGTGGCCTCAGCCTACAGCTGCTTCAAGCGGGCCTTCGGTTCCTGGCCAGAGGTTGAGGTTGGGTCACAATGGTGAGAGCAGCGAATCCTAGCCATTAGACCTGTGGTCAGTGACAAGGCCCTGGCCCTTCAGCTTTGCGGGAAAAGAATTCCCACAAAGATGGAGAGTAGTGAAGCAAGCAAAGTATTTATTAGAAGGAAAGAGAGCAAAGTGCATGTGGACAGACACACGGGGTGGACTCTTGAGAGTGCCCCTGAGTTGGGCCCTCGTGGTAGTTTGAGTTATTATTATGGGGCATTTCTTATGGTTCTCCTCTGATCGGTCATTTTGATTTGCCCGGTTGCGTGTCTCAGGGTCCTCCCGTGTGCGCGCACGCATCTCTCAGTCAAGATGGATCCCACCGCAAAGGCTTATGGGTAGTTGGCGTCAGTTAGCATCACTCCCCTTTGACCCCCAAGGCGTCTTTCTGCGCATGTGTGGTCAGGGGCGTCTCCTGACTTAGTGAATGAGACTATGAGGTCTGCGCAGGGCCCAGTCCAACCTTGCTCAGTTCACGACGTGATGTGCTAATAAATCCAAGACAATAAATCCGAGACAAGGTGTCAAGACAAGGAAGAGACTTTATTTGGGAGCGGACTGACCGAGAAGATGGCAGGCTCTGCTGTGCTTGGTCGTTCAGTTGTGTCCGAGACTCTTTACGATCCCCATGGACTATAAAGCTCACCAGAATCCTCAGTCCATGGAGTTCTCCAGGCAATAATACTGGAGTGGGTCGCCATGCCCTTCTCCAGGGGATCTTCCCAACCAGGGATCAAACCCAGGTCTCCTGCATTGCAAGTGGCGCCCTTTACTGTCTGAGCCGCCCGGAAAGCCCACGGCAGGTTAGTGCCTCAAAATGAATATCTTGCAGGGGGCCAGATTCTTTTCTGGATCAGAGATGGCGGGGGAGAGATAAGGAAACAAGTCAAAGGTGAGTCAACCCTTGCGGATGTCCACTAGAATGGCAGGCCTCCGGCAGGGGGACAGATGTGTTAGGTTCACTTCCTTACAGTCATTTCACAGGGGGTCAGGCTCAGGTTATCTCCCTGAGGCCAGTATGTATGCCTGCAATAACAAAGCTGCAGGATGAGGGTTAAAGTCACAGAAGCAGACCCCGCATACATTCAAAATTAACCTTTCCCAGTTACCTTATCTCAATTATCCTGCCATTCTTGGCGGGGCTTGTCCCGACCACATATGCGCAGAAAGACTGCCAAGACAATTCTTGTCTTGGAGTTTTGGACCACAGGAAGTGAATCTCCGGTGACTTTACCCTGGGGAAGGGCGTGCCCATCCACCTCCTGCCTCACCTTTAATTCACTTTAATTCACCTGGTGGTCCCCGCAGTGCCCAGCAAGCCCCGAGTATTCTGTGCGTGGCTTGGTTGGCAGGCGAGGCCGAGGAACCAGCGCTGGGCGGCTCAGTGAGTGGCTGTGGCCGAGGTCAAGCAAGGTTAGGGGAGGGGTGGCAGACGGGGCTAGAATGCCTCCTGGGGCCAGGCTTCCCTGGGACTCAGGAATCTGAGCTTCCTCCCAGTAGTTAAGGGAAGATTCTAAGTCGGAGCCCATCTGTGGTTCAGAAATCACACGGACCGCAGCAGCTTTGAGGGCACGTGAGACGAAGAGACTCTAGGAGACCAGTGGAGACATAGGCGTGAAGGGTCGATTGCCTCGGAGGCTCTGAGCTGGACCCTGAGAATCTGTTCACCACACCCCTTGCCCGCGATGGCCGGGCCCCTGGCCCAGGGGGACGTGTGTCCCCATGCACAACACGTGCATTTGGGGTGTGTTTGGAAACTCATGGATTATACAGAAATAGAATAAACTGTGAAAGGGGAGAGGAACGAGTCTCAATCTGGGTGGAAATCTTCGGTTTCTCTAATCTGTGAAGGTGAGAACAGGGATTTCTCAAGCAGCAAAAGCTGCTCATCTTAGTAGCTCAGAAAACAAGAAGGAGGAGATCAAGTTCTCTTCGGCTGAACGTGTGTTCCTGGAGTTTCGGGTTTCCCTCGGTCCGTTTTCCCTCCTCTTCCCCTTATGGAAATGACAGCTTGACACTGCAGAGAACAGGAAGACAAAAGACTCGTGTTTGTTTTTCGCGGTGGTGCTAATAGCTTTTTCTGTTCTCAGATTTGGGTCTGCCTCTGGGTAACTGGCAAAGAGAGATGTGCCATTTGTCATTAAAAAAATTAAAAACATTTGAAGTGAATTCTAAGTGTTTAGTTTTCGAAATAAAATAAACCTTCACATTTTACGAACTGATAATTTTGGCTACATCGAGCAATGCATAATACATGCAGTTTTAGGTGTTTGCGGACTCTTTTAAAGGTTCGGCAAGTTCCGTGAAGGAATTGGAAATGACATGATTGCATCAGTGGAGAAGTTTGCTGGTCCTGCTCCACCGGTCTCAGTTTTAGTGTAATTTGTATCGCTAGAAAGGAGTTCTGGGGCAACTTGCATCGTCCAGTACAACCGGGACTGACTTCTCTCAACTCTAGCTGGCCTCCATGTGCGGGGGGCTGAATTGTCCACACATTCACTGCCCTGTCCTCTCTATTTGTTCTCTTCCTGATTGACCGCCTGCTTCCTACCCTCTTATAGAGACTGTCATACAGAGTGAAATAAGTCAGAAAGAGAAAAATAAGCACCATATGTTAATGCATGTATGTGGAGTCTAAAAAAAATGGTAGGAATGATCTTTTTTTGCAAAGCAGAAATAGAGACACAAAGAACAAATGTATGGATACCAAGGGGAGAAGGAGGGGTGGGAGCCGTCGGGAGACTGGGATTGGCATATGTTGTTGCTCAGTTGCTAAGTCGTGTCTGACTCTTTGGGACCCCATGGATTGCAGCATGTCAGGCTCCTCTGTCCCCTGCTGCTGTCTCTTGGAATTTGCTCAGATTCATGTTCATTGAGTTAGTGATGCTGTCTAACCATCTCATCCTCTGTTGTCCCCTTCTCCTCCTGCCCTCAGTCTTTCCCAGCACCAGAATCTTTTCCAATGAGTTGGCTCTTTGCCACAGATGTCCAAAGTATTGGAGCTTCAGCTTCAGCATCAGTCCTTCCAATGAATATTCAGGGTTGATTTCCTTTAGAATGGACTGGTTTGATCTCCTTGCTGTCCAAGGGACTCTCAAGAGTCTTCTCCAGCACCACAGTTCGAAGGCATTGATTCTTTGGCGCTCAGGCTTCTTTATGGTTCAACTTTCACATCCAGACATGACCACTGGAAAAACCGTAGTTCTGACTGTACAGGCCTTTGTTGGCAAAGTGATGTCTCTGCTTTTTAGTACACTGTCTAGGTTTGTCATAGTTTCCTTTCCAAGGAGCAAGCGTCTTTTAACTTCATGACTGCAGTCACCATCCATAGTGTTTTTGGAGCACAAGAAAATAAAACCTGTCATTGCTTCTACTTTTTCCCCTTCTATTTGCCAGGCATTGATGGAACCGCATGCCATGATCTTAACTTTTCGAATATTGAGTTTTAAGCCAGCTTTTTCAGCCTCCTCTTTCACCCTTATCAACAGGCTTTTTAGTTCCTCTTCACTTTCTGCCCTTAGAATGGTATCATCGGCGTATTCGAGGTTGTTGATATTTCTCCCGGCAGTCTTGATTCTAGCTTGTGATTCATCCAGCCCAGCATTTTGCAGACATATACACACTGTTGATACTACATATAAAATAGGTAACTGATGAGAACCTACTGTATAGTACAGGGAACACTGCTTAATGCACTATGGTGACCTGAACGAGAATGAAGTCCAAGAGGGAGGGATATATATATATAAATATATGTATAGCTGATTCATTTTGCCGTACAGTGGAAACTGACACAGAATTGCAAAGCAGCTGTACTCCAATAAAAATTTTAAAAAAGAGTCCATTTGCCTCTTGCATAACTTACTCTGGGGTTACTTTTTACTGCTTGTGAAGTTTGGTGGTTGTGTTCTAGCAGCAATGACAGACCTCCATGAAGTTTCTTACTAGAACTTCTCTGTTTTCGAAAAAGGGCCTCTGGTTATTTGCAAAAAAAAAAAAAAAAAAAAAAGCCTGCAGAGCTGTGAAAAGAGGCTAATACCTTTCTGTTTCTAATGATATTTTTATGAAGTTCCCAGGGGGAGGTGAGGAATTCTGTTTGAGGGAAAAAAAAAAAAAAACAAGCCTCCAACAATGCTATTAATGTTGATGGAAGCTTTACTCATAATTGAATGAACAATCCTAATTTGATAAAATACAGTCATTAGGAACTCAGCTTTGGAATCTCCTGCGTATTTCGAAGCACGGCTACAATATAACAAACTTAATTGATTCCTCCCAAACAAGCAGAGACTATGAAATTCCAGGGAAAAGATTTACCGTGAACAGAATTTGAATATGAGAAAATAGAACTGAATTCACGATTCTCTAGCAGAAGAAGAAGCATCCTTTGGGGAAGAGGCCTTCATGGATTCCGAAGACCAAAGTCTAGAGGGGCCATGTCCTTCATTCCCATGGAGAAAACACAGGCTGAGCTCTGGGCATCTTCCTCCCCGCCATTCTCCGCTTTGTCGTGGGTGTGGCCAGGGAGGCAGAAGACCACAGTCCCAGAAGGGGAAACTTCTGGCCAGGGAGGACAGAGGAGGCAAAGCTTCCAGACACCAGACACCGTGTTAAATGTTCTCAGGAGGGGACTGTTCAACCCATCACTCCCCGCACTGCCATTCCCCATCATTTGTGAGGTTGTATCTTTGTACCTAGGCTTCCCAGGTAGCAGTGGTAGAGAACCCACCTGCCAATGCAGGAGATGCAAGAGCTGCAGGTTCAGTCCCTGGGTTGGGAAGATCCCCTGGAGGAGTGAATGGCAACCCTCTCCAGTATTCTGGCCTGGAGCATCCTAGGGACAGAGGAGCTTGGCGGGCCACAGTCAGTCCATGGAGTCACAAAGAATCAGACACGACTGAGCACACATGCATTTTCTTTGTACTTAATGAACTGATGTTGTAACAGATGAACTGCTTATTTTACCAACTTATTAAGTTTTCGTGAGTGCCATGTTGGCCTTGGGCCGGCAGTGGTGAGCTGGGGAAAGTGAACCTGCCTCTCAGTGGGGGAAACACCCATTGCACAAAACAAGTCAGAATGAATGGTTTCATCTTGGTTGTCATGGGTCACCTGCAGGAGACACTGGGAAGGCCTGGGAGGAGCAGGGTTGACTCCAGGTTGAGGGCCGGGAGAGGAAGCCTTCCCTGAGGAATTCAGGTTTGGATAGGATGAGTCACTTGTCCTAGGTGGGGAGAGGTGTTCCCAGCAGATGGCATGGTCCATGGGGGCCCTGACACAGAAAGGGGCAGGTTATGGAGAAGGTAGTGGCTGGGACCTGCAGAGAAGAGGGCAGGCATGGAGTCAACCAGCGGAGGTGGGCCCTCCTGGACCCTCAACAAGCCTTGCTTCGTGGCAGCGATGTTTTGACCCTTTCTTCTGGGCACTGCTTCGCCCAACTCCTCACGTGTCCTGCCTGCCTGCTCGATTGTGTCCGATTCTTTGCGACCCCATGGGCTGTCACCCACCAGACTCCTCTGTCCATGGGATTCTCCAGGCAAGAATACTGGAGTGGGTTGCTCTTTTCTCCTCCAGGGGATCTTCCTGATCTAGGGATTTAGCCCCTGCCTCCTGAGTCTCCTACATTGGTAGGCGGTTTCTTTACCACTGAGCCACCTGGGAAGCCCCAGAGGCAGACTTCTCAGGAGTGGGTTATTTCTGGACTAATCGGACAGTTTCATCTGCAAGGCCTTCCAGCACCTGGAATGGGCTCCAGTGGCCGAGGAGCGCGAGCTGCAGCCCCAGGCACCCCCGCATCCCACCTCCCCACCACCCGCACCACCCTGACCACGACTTGCTCTGTTCTCTGCAGCCTGAGGTCCTTCTCTTGGAAGAGGCGATGGCAGCCGCTGAGGAGTCGAGTGTCTTCTTTGTCCCTGGCATCTGTTCCCAATACACCATCTGCCCTAGACAGCAAGCCCACGTCTTTCTTCCTGTTCTTCCTTCCCCACTTCTTGTTTGGACTACGGCAGGGGAGGAGTCATCTCAGCTCTGGTGCAGGGATCCTGAGAGGGTTATGTGGGGGAAAGGGGGCCTGGGCAATTCATCTTTGCTCTGGGCTCTCATACCCCTCTTCTGGGCATTACCTGCCAGGATGCCCATCCTTGCTTCCTGGACTTTGCTCTCAGAGGGCTGGAGTGATGCAAGGAAATTAGTCCTTCCCAACAAATGGAGGAGAGGAGTTCAGTGTCCCCCTCCTCCCTGCCCAGATGAACACTGCCCCAGCAGGCTGAAGATGTAGGCGAGAATCACCTACATTATCTAATTTAAAAAAAAAAAAATCCTCCAAGCAAATTGGACAGAGGACTGATGCAGGGAGAGATGCTGAAAAGAAAAACCTGTTTTCTTCTCAAAGTGTTATCAGTGACACGCCATATGGTTTTTGCCAAACCATTTGGCTGCTGTAAGATTTTCTATTCCCAATTGTAAAACCGAGCTAATAGAATTTGCCACCCCACCGGGATATCACAAACGCTAATCAGAATGTCTATAAATGCCTTTGAACTCCTTGTGAAAAACATGCAACCAAAATACCAAGTGAGATTTATATAAATGTCATCCTAACCCCAGATGTCCATTATGAAAGTGGGAATTTAGGGCTTACGTGGACGCATTTATTACAGTTCTCACAGAAATGACACACGACTGGATACCCTGAGTTTTACTTATTTTTCAACAAGGTTGTGAAATATGCCAGGTTGAGGCTCAGAAAACTTTCAAATAAAAACTCTGTTATGCAAGCCAGTTTGCATTTAGAGAGGTGTCTCTGAAGACCTGGGTCCGTTCTGTGTGCCACGGTCAAGACCCCCTAGCCTTTCATCCTCTGATCTTTGGGGTATGCGATCATGTATCACCTTAATGCTCGAGCCTTTCTCTTTCCTTTTCTGCTGGGAGAATTAAGGAAAAATCTCTGCCTATTGACAGATCAGCAATGGTTTATCCCTTAGGAAGCCCCATGACTGTTTATTTGACTTTCTGATACAGCTTAATTACACTTAAGTCTGTGTGTTTACTTCGGAGATCTCCAGAAAGAGTAGAAAAGATCTAGCAACCCCAAATTAGTTTAGGAACCAGCATGTCCCTTGCTTAAAGGAACACAGTAAACATTTCAAAAGAGCCTGCCAGCTCATTATCCAACTGTCTTCAGAGACTTCAGGGAAAACAGCAGTAGTTAAGCGATGTTTGCCAAAAGCGAATCTGGGAATGGGTGTTGATTTTTAAAGAGAAGGAGAGAGGAGCCCGCTGCTGGTTGCAGGTTCTCCTGGTCGGTGGCATGGAGGCGGAGGTGCCTTTCGGCAGGCTTTTCAGGAGGAACTGTGGTCCCTCCTTGCCCTCCCTGCTCTTGGAGGTCGGGGGATGGGGGTCCTTCTTAGTTGAGTCACTGAGGCATCGTGTGTCCAGCTGGTTCCCTGAGAGATGAGACACGGCTCCCCGAGTCTGGAGAAAGAGTCTTTACTTGTCCTCAGTCGATTCTGCCCTGGAACTCGGGCGTTCGGCCGCATGCTCAGAAGTTCCGGACCCTTAAATGCAAGTAGGACTGTGCTTCTCATCACAGCGTGGAGTGCCTCCCCGCGTCCCCCAGCCCTGAATACACCCTCTTTAATACTCTGGCAGAGTATAATGAACACATCTTCTGGCTATTGGAGAGTCTGATTTCTTTAGAAAGAAGTAATTTCTTCAAAGAAATGTGGTTTTGTGACATGCATCTGAGTGGTTCAAAAAAACCTTGCATTAGCCACCTCTCTCTCCCCCCACCTCCGCACCCCACCACGAAACAACTACCGCCAGAAAGCGGCACAATGACCGCTCAGAGTCGGCCACGTTTCTTTCCAGCACTTTGGATCTTGTTCTCTTTTGCACCCTGGGGAGTTGGAAGTCTGGAGCAGCTGGCCAGCCATCTCTCCCCCTACCTCCTGGTGATGTTTGAAAGTCTTCATTTTGTTGTATAGGTCACAGGTCAGCCCATCCATGTGGATTCTTGTAATTGCATAGGACGTGCTTTGTGTGGGCCGATTACATCTTTTCTTTTGGGCCCAAAGGGGGCCGTTCATTAGTCTGCTGTCTGTGCCTAAGGCTGACCTGAGCCGTCTGAAGGCAGATCTTCCATGAAACTCCCTGGTGTTACTTTATCCCCGGGAATCTTAATTATGAGGCATTACCAGGGTGGGTGTAGGAAGGAGCCTCCGTTCACCCCGGGGTGCAGCCCTGGGGGAGGGCCCCCTGATTTTCTGTGCACGATGTGAGGCACCTGGAAAGCTCCGTGGCAAATAGCTCCAAATCCGTGGATGAGGGAGTGTGACTGTGGCCCCCGCTTTGCCACCAGATCTTTGCAAACTGCTTCCTTTCTTGTGGGTCCTGTTTTTCTTTTCTGCCAAAGGTCGGAGGAAAGAGAGATCTCAGTTATGCCCGGACCTGGTTCCATCCCCCATCCTCATGCAGTTGATAGCAAGGCCCTCCCGCCCCTTGTACTTCGGTTCTCCTGGTGGGAGGGCGGGCTGAGCCAGAGAAGACAGCCCGAGCGGGGTGCATGCCTCCTGGTGGGGCCGTGACCCAGGCAGGGCCTAAGGTGGTGATGGAGGGGAGTCACCGACCGCTTCTGTGTCCTTTTACACATCGGCGGTCACCTGTCACTTACCTGTCACTCTTGCCAAGACCCCTCCCCTCCCAGCCTTTTAAAAAATATTTATTTTTTGGACAGAGGAGGCTGGTGGGCTACAATTCGTGGGGTCCCAAAGAGTTGGACATGACTGAGTGATGCTTGCATTTCGGGCTGCACTGGGTCTTGTTGCTGACAGCGGAGTCTCCTCTGCCGTTGCAGCACGCAGGCCTCTTGTTGCGGTGGCTTCTCTTGCTGTGGAGCATCGGCTCCAGGCACATGGACTTCAGGAGCCGCTGCCCGTGGGCTCAGCAGTTGTGCACGGGCTCGGTTGCTCTGCCGCGTGTGGACCCTTCCTGGACCAGGGATAGAAACGGTGTCTATCCAGTTCTATCTGCCTGCATTGCAAGGTGGATTCTTAACTGCTGTGCCCCCGAGGAAGACTGTTTTCTTTTTAGCCTAGTAGCATGCAGGATTCTTAGTTCCATCTGAGCCACCAGGGAAGCCCAAGAATACTAGAGTGGGGAGCCTATCCCTTCTCCGGTGGATCTTCCTGACCCTGGAATCAAACCGGGGTCTCCTGCATTGCAGGCAGATTCTTTACCCCCTGAGCTATCAGGGAAAAAGCCCTTAGTTCGCCCACTAGGGATCAAACCCATGTCCCCTGCAGTGGAAGCACAGATCCTAACCACTGGACCACCAAGCTCTTCTTATCATACAAGCATATTATTCAAGCCCCCACTGCCTTTGGGGAAGAGACTCGGGGCCTCTCTGGCATTTCAAAGGCCACCCTCCCCTTTCCACTTGGTTTGCAAAGAAAGTTCTGGGGGTGGGGAGAGGTGGTGTGTTTGCACTGGAGCCTCCTTGGTGGAAAAGGGGTCACGATTGGGCCCTCTGCTCTTCCTTACAGGGAAGCAGTGTGTGCTGCCCTGGGGCTGCTGAGCAGGAAGAAGGCTGCTGGTGGTGCGGGGTGACCCCGAGGAGCTGTCCCGTTGGAGCCCAGTTGGGGCACAGAGCTGTGATGAACCTGACAAGTGTCTCCATGGCTGTGGGCACTGCCCGCTAGACCAGGCCGGGCGTTTCTCAGCTCCCCCTGCTACCCCTCCCATGCCTTAGCAGTGAGCGCCGAAACATCAGCTCGTCCCCAAACATAAGCTCAGTGCATGCTTTCCTCTGGGTTGCCAGGTGGCTCACAGGTAACTAGCTCCACTGGTGATGCTCTGGCTGTGGTGGAGCCAGGGGCACATGTGGAAGGGAGACTGGGGGACCACAGAGAGCTGGGTGTTGAGCCAGCAGTTGCCCCACACTCTCTCCCGAAGCCTTTTTCCAGGCCCCGCCTGCGGTTCTGGGCCAGTGGGGGCGTCCCCGGGGGACAGCACTGGAGCAGAGCCCGCCAGCCTGCTTGCCGTGGGTGAGCCTGCATTTAATGTAGCAAAGGAGTTGCCAGGGGCCAAAATTATAAATCACCGGAGCCAAGAGGCAAGAGCCAGCCTCAGACTTGGCTCTCTGGAGCTGAAAGCCTCCACCTGGCTTGTCGTGATCAATTTCTGAGCCTCAGAGAGTTCTCCAAAAGAATCCACAAGTTTGAAGAGACAGAGGGAGAGTGCTCTCGGGGGTTTAATTTGGTCAGAATTTATTTAGCGCAAGCACAGCTTTTGGCACGGTGGGTCTCTGACACCCTCTGTTTCCTTTTTCCACCTTCTTTCCCACCCCACCCCTGCTTTCTGTTCTCAGCACTGGTTTTCTCCCTTCCCTCTCCCTTTATAACAGGAAAGTCTGTAAGAAGCACTTTTACCTTCTAATTCTCACCCTCATCACCCATCACGCCACCATCATCACGCCCGCACACCTTACAACCCTGAGCCTGAATAGCTTAAAAACAACATGACTTTGAAGAGAGTACATCGCGTCTAAGAGGCCAGGTTTGGAGTCATGTGAGACTTCAGATTAATTTGTAAAGTTCAGGTCTGTCCTACTAACTGGGAGGGGTAGATCTCCCAAGCTAGAACAGGTTTTATTCTCCACGTATCCCCTTGAAATCCTTTCTGGAACAAGGTGGGAACAATCAGTCAAGTAAATCCATTTTCAACACATGCGGTGGAATATGGATCGTTGCAAATGACTACTTTCTTTCAAGCACCCAGAGCCCGGCTCCAATATAAACATGTTAAAAAGAGAAACAGGCTGGAGGGGAAAAGCTTCGAAAGAACAGTCGATGGAGTCCGTCGACACGGCTCTTGAACACTCCGCCTGCCTCTTCACGGCTGGGAGTGGGAAGAGTAGGTTTGCACCTTTGGGGGTAGAATACCTGCCCCCAGCCTTGGAGAGCCGGGAAGGGCCGCCCGGGGAGGAGGTGCAGGCTGATTACCCGTCCTGAGCACGTGTGAAGCCCCAGCCTGTAACACACACGAGAGGTGCTTGAGGTCTCACTGATCCTTTTCCCCCCTGAGCTGCTGCTGTAGCCTCCCGTCTTGCAGAGGAAGGGAGCGGGCTGCTGGCTGACGCAATTACGGTGTGTGCCCACGGGAGGCGAGTGCCTGAGCTGCACTTCAGTTCAGCATGATGGTGGGGGGGACTGCATTCTCCAGAATCCACATGCTGAAGTCTCAATCACCCCGACCCCCCACTTCCTCACAACGTGACCTTATCTAGAGCGGCATTGCCGAAGTGTACTTCGTTAAGATGAAGTGCTGCTGGAGTAAGTCGGGCCCCAAATCCAACATGACCGTCATTCTTATCGTCATCGTTCAGTTGCTCGGTCGTGTGTCCGACTCTTGGTGACCCCATGGACTGCAGCACGCCAGGCTTCCCTGTCCATCACCAACTCCCGGAGCGTGCTCAAACTCATGTCCGTCGAGTCAGTGATGCCATCTCATCCTCTGTCGTCCCCTTCTCCTCCTGCCCCCAATCTTCCCCAGCATCAGGGTCTTTTCTAACGAGTCAGTTTTTTGCATCAGGTGGCCAAAGGATTGGAACTTCAGCTACACAAAGGAGAAATCTGGACACACGTGTGTGTGCGCACATGCACACACAGAACGCCATGTGAAGATGAAGGCTGAGATCTGGTGGATGCTGCTACAAACCAAGAAGTGAGGAAGATTGGCAGCAAACACCAGAAACAGCCAGCAGAGAGGGGCAAAAACCAGAATACATTTTCCCTCCGAGCCTTTTGAAGGAACCAGCCCTGCCGACACCCTGATCTCAGACTTCCAGCTGCAGAACCCTGGGGCCACAGCTCTGCGGTTTGAGTTGCCCTATCTGTGGTTCTTCGCTCTGAGGGCCCTGGCACAGGTGCCAGATCTGTGCCTTTCCGACGTGTTTCCCTGATTCTCAGCTGAGTGATGAGAAGACTTCCAGGGGGTCGGGCATCTTCGTGCCTCTGGTGAGGGTAGGAAGGGGGCAGGCTTGCCGTCTGGGGTCCTGCGTCCCCACATGCAGATTCTTGCTTGGCCGTCCTCAGCCCTTCTCTCCCTGAGCGCCATCCGCTCACTCCCGTGGCTCCCAGGGTCCTCCCATGTCTGCACTTGTGTTTGGGCCGAGGTTCCTGAAGAGCGCTTCCTCGGGGCTCCGTCTATGATGCACAGCGGCCGTGCGGAGGCGAAAGCCCCGCAGAAGTGGTTTAAGCAGAACCCACTGGTGGGGCCCTTGGAAAGGTTTATATTTTGATAATGGGCTTTTTTTTCCCTCCTGGAAATGTATCTGTTATGGGGATAGAGTCAAAAAGAACTCGTGACCCCTGGGGCGTGGTCTGGGGGCTGGGGTGATGGAGAAGGTGGGGAGGGAGGAATGTGAGACAGAGGGTCGGTCCCTGTCCGGTGACCCTGCAGAGCTGCCCGGCAGGGCTGCCCCCGGGTGTGGTGGTCCTGTGGGTCACGGTGGACCCGGAGCCACCTGGATCCATGCGAAGCTCCTCAAAGATGGCCTTGGGGTCAGGAAAGGAGCTGATCATCTAAGGAGAGAGTTGACATTGGTGGTGTGATGGCAGCCACGCTGGCCAAATGTGGGACCCTCTTCAGTCACCTGCCTGGCTCTGATCTCCCGAAACCCCTTCGAATCTCAGAGCCACCCCACCTGTGCGAGGAGGCTAACAGTGCGGGTTTCAGGGTTTCCCGAGGGCTCAGGTGGAGAGCTCAGGTGGGGCCCACTGTGAAGGTTACAGCTCCCCTCCCTTCGTCTCCCCAGGTGAGCCCTGGACTGGGAGGGGGTGCTAATCCCACCTGTTGCCTGTGAGTTTCCTCTGTGCCTTAGACAGATCATCTCCCCTTGGGTCCCTATTCCCCACCTCCCCTGTGTAATGACACCTGAGATTCCTTCCAACTTCAGTGGGTTTTCTGGGAAATTATAGATGTGCTCTGGAGGGGCAGTGGGCTCTGGGAAGTCAGGTCCTTCGTGGGAGTGACAGCCCCCCTGGAAGGAGACACCAGCTCTGTGGCCAGCGTGGTGTGTGTGTGTGCATGTGTGTGCGTGTGCGCGTGCCCCTGAGCCCCTTAGAACCACCGACGAGGAAGACAGTCATGCTCTCAGACTGTTTGGGATGTGTCTGGGGTGTCAGGACGCTGTCAATGTTTTGTGAACTTCATTTGGAAATTTCAGTATTTAATTCAACTCAGTGGAGCTGTTCACCACCGATAAAGCCAAATGCCAGGAGATGTTCAGAGGCCCTGAACCCCTGTCCTTTATCGTGAATGCTGGGTCTGTATTATATCTGTGGTGTCGACCTAGCGGCCATACTGGATATTTCCCTTTGGAGGAAAAATGGGAACCTTTATTAAAAACAACTAAATATTACTGAACAGACTGATTCATGAGCGACAGCGATGTGGCACGACTGTTAAAGAAAGTTTATATCTAGGTGATTCTGACAGTTTTTTTTTAACTGTTTCTTGATGACTTTGGCCCCTTGGCGTCACTCTGCCTTACAATTCATGCTCTCCACGGAAGCAGAAACATTCCTGGACCCTCCGTGTGGTCCAGGGGTTGGACGTGGGACTTTTCTCTCTCTCTAATCTCTGCTAATAATATTGAGAGATGCAGGCCTGGCTTTCTAAGATGCCCTCTCTGAGCTCCAAAAGCTAAGGAAGAGAGAGAGAGAGGGAGAGAGAGAGAGGGAGAGAGAGAGAAGAGGCAGAAAGAGCTTTTGGCCATGGGGTATTTCTGTGCCTTTGAGAGTGTTAATCCCTGTGGCTTTCCCCTGCGAGAATAGAGCAATTTTCCACTCTCATCAAGAAGAAAGAAGACTTCCCACTCCGGACAGGAGCTCGCGGGGGCCTCTATGCTGCTCTGGAAATTGCATAAAATGTCGATACCATAGACAGGCATATACATTCAGCGCTCCTTCGCAGCTTCCCTAACAACCACCCTGGGGTCCGCCGCCTGCCCTAGCGACACACTTTCATTAGCGGTGCGGTCCAAATGATGGTTTCAGAAAGAGCCGCCTGCTCGGGGGCTCAGACCATCTCCTGGTGAGAGTGCTTTAGGCAGGAAACGACATGGGATTTTAGGCAGAATTGCGCTGCCTGTCTGAGCTGAGGCTCACCACGTGGATGCAATTACTTGGCCCCTTGTACTGTTCAGCTGCAGAGGATGCGGCGGTAGCGGGGGTCCTTGTCTTTCCGCCGATTTTAAGCTCATGAAGGGAACGTTCTGTCCTGTGCATCAGTGAACTCACTAGGCTCCTTTCTCTGACTTTCGTGGAAATACAGTTGGAAATTAGCACAAAAGGGATGTCAGCTCCAAGAGGCAGAGAGCTTTTTATTGTTGTCGTTGCTCATGGTTGTTTTATCAGAGCCCGGAAGAGATCTTGGTACCAGTTTTTTAATTCATGAAGAATAAAATCGGGCGTATCAGTTAGAATGCATTCCATGGAAATTAGAGGCGGACCTAAGACAGGACGTTCACCGAAGATCTAATGGTGGGGTTTCCAGCTCAAGGTACCTCACCAGGGATCCAAGTCTTTTCTCTCCTTGACTCCAAAGTCTCGTTATGTTGACTATTTGTCCTCATGGTCCCAAGTTGATGATGATAGCAGTAATAATAATGTGTGCTCAGTCACTCAGGCCTGTCCGACTCTTTGTGACCCCGTGAACTGTAGCCTGCCAGACTCCTCCGTCCATGGCATTTTCCAGGCAAGAAGACTGGAGTGGCTTGCCATTTCCTACTCCAAGGGATGTCCCCAACCCAGGGCTTGAACCCATGTCCACAGACTCTCCTGTGGCAAGCAGATTGGCAAGCAGATTCTTTACCATTAGTGCCACTGGGAGGCTAGCATTAATAATAATAATAATTATTATTATTGTGCTGTTGTTGTTCAGTGGCTAAGTCACGTCCAACTCTTTGTGACCCCATGGACTGCAGCACACCAAGCCTCCCTGTCCCTCACCATCTCCCAGAGTTCGCCCAAGTTCAAGTCCACTGAGCCAGTGATGCCATCCAAGCAACTCATCCTCGGCCACTCTCTTGTCCTTTGCTTTCACTCTTTTCCAGCGTCAGGTCTTTTCCACGGTAACGGTAGCTTGTCTGAATTACTTTGTGCCAATCATTATTCTAAGCCCCTCCCATATTTCTTTGTTGCTGTTGTTCATTCCCTAAGCCATGTCCGACTTCTGTGTGCCCCCATGGGCTGCAGCACGCCAGGCTTCCCTTTCCTCCACCATCTCCCAGAGTTTGCTCAAATTCACGTGCACTGAGTCGGGGATGCTATCTAACCATCATCCTCTGCTGCCCCTTCTCCTTTTGCCCTCAATCTTTCTACTCTTTAAACGCTCACATCAGTCTATAAGGTAGGGACCATTATTTCTCATTTAAAGACGGGGAAGCTGAAGCTGAGAGAGTTTCAGCAACATGTCCAGAGTGACATAGCTCCTAGTTGATGGAACCGGGAGCTGGAGCCAGACGTAGCCTATGGCCCATGCTTACCTTTCAAAGCTACTGTGAGGACTTCCCTGGTGGCCCAGCGGTTGGGACTCTGCCTGCCAGGGTAGAGAACATGGGTTCCATCCCTGGTCTGGGAACTAGGTTCTCACAAGCCGTGGGGCAGCTGGGCCCGTGTGCCTGGACGACTGAACCCCGCACGCCCTCGGGCCTGTGCTCCAGAACCAGAGAAGCCACTGCAGTGAGAAACCCACGCACCGTAGCTCGAAAAAGCCTGCGCGCAGCAATTGAGATCCAGCACAGCCAAAATAGATAAAAAAATAAGGTGTACTGTGTGTCCAGGTGTTGCTTTTTCCCAGCCTCAGCAGTTCAAGAGGGCCAGACAAGGTCACATGGCTACCCTGGCCCCAAATTGGCCCCAAAGAGGGGCTCGGAAAGGAACTGGCAAGCAGGAAGCAGGAGTTCCGAGATACTTAAGACAGATCATGATTCATGCCTTAGAGCTGGGCGTGTTGCCACCCTGAACAGAATATGGATTCCTACAGCAAGGAAGAAGTAGGAAATTGCAGTCAGCATCGATGAATAATATTTCTGCCACATTAAGAAGGAATCCATCCATCCGCTTGCAAATTAAAAAACAATTTTCTAGATAACTTGAGTTTAAAAGAAAATTAAAAACAAAATTAAAAGCCATTTAGAAATAATTGAGAATGGATGAACTAAAGTGTACCTCCCAGAGAGGAAAATTCTCAAAATAAAAACAACCCATAAGAAAAAAAAAAAAAAAGCAAGAGATAATAGCAGGGCTACAGTTCAGTTCAGTTCAGTCGCTCAGTCGTGTCCGACTCTTTGCGACCTCATGGACCACAGCGCGCCAGGCTTCCCTGTCCATCCCCAACTCCCAGAGCCTGCTCAAACTCGTGTCCGTTGAGTCGGTGATGCCATCCAACCATCTCGTCCTCTTTCATCCCCTTTCCTCCCACAGGGCTACACATAGAAAACAAAGCAAAACATAAAACAGACCAGAAAGCAGGCCCACACGGCTTCAGCAGGCAGGCTCGACATTTTTAAGGGATACATGAGGCCTGTGGCATACTTCCATAAACTATTCCACAGAACAGAAAAAGATGATTTCCAGTCTATCCCGTGATACCTCTGACACTAGATCCAGATAAGACTCACACCGACAAGGCCACCCCACTTTAAAAATGGCGTGGAAACTTCCAACTAGAATCTTAAAGAAAATACAGCAACACCTTAGAAGACCACCTTTACCCAAGGAAGGAAAGCATGATTCAAACTTAGGAAATCTATTAATGCCATTCCCAACAATAACAGTTAAAACAGAAACGGGATATGACCATCTCTCTACCCGACTGGCTCCCCAACTCATGCCTGTAGTAACGGGGGAGCTGGACGTCTGGAAGCTACATTTCCCAGACTTCCTCGCAGCAGGGTCTCTGGTTAATTTCCACTGACGAGAGGCACCCATTGGTTTGGTGAACAGGAGAAGGCGAAGACTGGACAGGAGGTGTGGGGCAGGACCATTTAGCGGCTGAGCAGGTGCTGGACTGCCCGGCCCCTGTACCACCTTTACATGAGAGATCATGATGCAAATGCTCTTCTGGAACTTTCTGCAGCATCGTTTCATGGAGGAGAGTGGGCACGCGCCTGTTCAAAGGATTGGGTACCAACAGCTGCCCCCAAAAACAGATTCTCCCTCCTGTCACTTAAAGCAATGCAAGAAATGGAGAAAGTCATCTTTCAGAGAACTGTAACAGACACTGTTCGCGCACGTGTGCACACTTGTAAAACAGTCTTCTTATTTTCCTGTAAAACACTTGGTACAATAAACTCAGACTGGAGGGGAGGCTTATGGATAACGTTTTGGGAGAGGCGGTCTCACTGACTTCGATGGTGACCTGTGGTGGTGACCTGGTGACCTGTGGGAGCTTCTAACTCTGTTTTGAGTGTGCGAAGAGGTGGCAGACCTCTAGGGTCTGCAATAGGCACCATCATTTATTGATACTGAACGGCTTCATGACAGACGTCCTGCCAGTTGCTGGACCAACATTGTCTGATTCGCCTGTGCTGCTTATGGATTTCATCACTGAATTTTGGAGGGGGAGCTACTGTGTGAAAAACACTGAGCCAGGGTCAGGGGATGCAGTGATTTAATAAGCTGGACTCTGCTTCTGACCTGGCAGAATAGGAAATGTGTCAGGGAAGAAAGACATGAACCGATAATTGGCGTGGAGATGGTGCAAGCCCATTCCACTGGGTCTCCCACCGAGTGACCCCACATCTCCCGCCCCTGCACAGGACATCACAGTAGCTCCTCAAGGCAGCTGAAAGCGTGGAACTACACACCGAGTGTGAACAGAGAAGTTCAAGGGAAGCTGTCTGTTTCTGGTCTGGGGACCACAGTCAGAGAGTGAGGGAAACCCCTCCTCTCCTGTGCACTTTAAAATGTTATTTTATATTGAAGTATAGTGGATTAAGAAAACTAAGATCATGGCATCCAGTCTCATCACTTCATGGCAAATGAAAGGAGAGAAAGTGGAAGTGGTGACAGACTTTATTTTCTTGGGCTCCAAAATCATTGCAGATGGTGACTGTAGCCATGAAATTAAAAGATGCTTGCTCCTTGGAAGGAAAGCTGTGACAAACCTAGGCAGCATATTAAAAAGCAGAGACATCACTTTGCTGCAAAGGTCCGTATAGTCAAAGCTATGATTTTTCCAGTAGTCATATACGAAGGTGAGAGTTGGACCATAAAGAAAGCTGCGAGCCGAAGAACTAATGGTTTCGAATTGTGGTGCTGGAGAAGACTCTTGAGAGTCCCTTGGACAGCAAGGAGATCAAACCAGTCAATCCTATATTCATTGGAAGGACTGTTGCTGATGCTGAAGCTCCAATACTTTGGCCACCTGATGCGAAGAGCTGACTCATTGGAAAAAACCCTGGTGCTGGGAAAGATGGAGGGCAGGAGGAGAAGGGGACGACAGAGGATGAGATGGTGAGATAGCATCACTGACTCAGTGGGCCTGAGTGTGACCGAACTCTGGGAGACAGTGGAGGACACAGGAGCCTGGCGTGCTGCAGTCCATGGGGTCTCAAAGAGTCAGACAGGACTTAGCGACTGAACAACATCACCAACATCAAATAGTTGATTCATCATGTTGTGTTAGTTTCAAGTGTATAGCAAAGTGGTTCAGTTGTGTGAACATGTGTCTATTTGTGTGTGTGTGTGTGTGCTGTTCTTTCTTGCCCTTAGGTGGGGACAATGACTGCATGACTGCAGATTTCTTCCCTAAAACCATGACAGTCAGGGGCCGTGGAACATTTGTAATCCGCTGAAAAAAAAACCAAAACAAACAACTGCAGGCATAGAATTCTGCATACACTGAAAATATCCTGTAGGGATGAAGAGGAAATAAAGACATTCTCGGAGGAAAACTAGGGGAAATACTCAGCAGCAGACTCACTTGCTTATTCAGTTCTTCTGCCTCCCATGAATTCTCATAAATAAAATCAGCAGTGACTGTATCATGGAAATTGTTATTTTCATCCTTGTCCTTCAAAAGAGCATTACGGCTTTCCGACCCAGAAGTGTGGGCATCTTACGAGCCAGCATCAACTTGCTTGCCTGGGGCTACACATCCCACTTGTGACCGAGGGAGGCTGGGACCTGTTCCTCCAGGAAAGGTGACTTAGGGCGACGTGAGCCGGCCCGCGGCACAGCTGCCGACCCTGCAGGCACCAATCTGGTTCTCATTGTAGCGGACAGGCGTCTGTCACTTGTTGACTCCATTTCACGACCGACTTGAAGCTTTTCTATTTCATCACTGTACTTTTTGGTCGCGCATCTAGTTTGGCTTTATCATAGTGCACTCAGTAGGGCAGGGCTCAATCGCAGGCATGTTTATTTGTAAACCGGAGAAAGAAATGGCAGCCCACTCCAGAATTCTTGCCTGGAGAATTCCATGGACAGAGGAGCCTGGTGGGCTCCAGTCCATGGGGGTCACAAAGAGTCAGACACGACTGAGTGACTTAACACTTTATTTGTGGACAGGAAGGAACAGAGTTCTTTCACTCACTTTGGAGACACCTTCTGAAAGCAAACCACCTGCTTTATGTACATTAAAAATGTTTGTCCCATTATACAGAATGAAGTCCTTCAGAAAGAGAAAGGCACATATTGTGGATTAATGCATCTGTGTGGGATCTAGAAAGATGGTACTGAGGAACCTGTCTGTAGGGCAGCAGTGAGGACACAGGAGAACAGACTGGTGGGCACAGCAGGGGCAGGAGAGGGTGGGATGAACCGGGGGGAGAGCACTGAAGCGTATTCATCACCGTTTGTGCAGTTAGATAGCCGGGGGAGTTTGCTGTCTGATGCCGGGAGCTCAAACCCGGTGCTCTGTGACAACCGGGACGGGTGGGATGGGATGGGGGTGGGAGGGAGGCCAGAGATGGAGGGGACGTGGGTATACCTATGGCTGATTCTTGACGCTCTATGGGAGAGACCAACGCAATATTGTCGAGCAATTATCTTCAAATTAAAGATAAAAAGTAAATTTTTAAAGAAAAGAACCAATGTTTGTACCTTAATTCTCTTAAGGGACAGTTCCATAAGGTGTGGCAAGGATGACACTACAATCAAGATAGAACATGTTCCCTGCAAAGTCCTCCGCCTTGTCTGTCCCCTCCCCCCTCCCCCCAACCACGGGCAGCCACTGAAAGGCTTCCATTGAAAGGCTGGAATCCTGTACACTGTCGGCTTTCAGGTCTGGTTTATTACATTCAGTGTAATATTTTTGATATGCATCCACCTTACCACGTGTGTGAGTACTGTCCATTTTATTGCTACGTTCTCCACGGCCCAGAGATGTCATCGCTTGTTGGTCCATTCACCTGTTAGTGGACGTTTGTGTTATTTCCAGTTTGGCGTTATTATCAATAATCATGCTTTGAATATTTGGGTATGTTTTTACCAGTTAAAATATTTTTATCAAAGTGTAGTTGATTCATAGTGCTTCAGGTGTATAACAAAGTGATTCAATCACACACGCGCACATGCTCACTTAGTCGCTCAGTCGTGTCCGACTCTTTCGACCCCATAGACTGTAGCCTGCCAGGCTGCTCTGTCCATGGGATTCTCCAGGCAGAAATAGCGGAGTGGGTTGCCGTTTCCTTCTCCAGGGGATCTTCCCAAGTCAGGGATCGAACCCAGGTCTCCTGCATCGCAATCAGACTCTTTACCAGCTGAGCTACGAGGGAAGCCCATATATATATTACATACATACATATTATTTTTCAGATTCTTTTCCATTATAGGTTATTATAAGATATTGAATTCTTTGTGTTATACAGTAGGTTCTTGTTTATTTTACATACAGTAAATGTGTATCTGTTAATTCCAAACTCCTGATTTATTCCTCCCCAACTTTTCTTTTTGGTAACCATCAGGTTGTTTTCTATGTCTTTGGGGTCTGTCTATGTCTATGTCTGTATCAGTTTTGTAAATAAGTTCATTTGTATGATTTTCTTTAGACAGATGAATGGGTAAAGAACATGGGGTATATGCATACATGCGTGTGTGCTAAGTTGCTTTAGTAGTGTCTGACTCTTAGTGACCCCCTGGACCATAGCCAGCCAGGCTCCTCTGTCCATGGAATTCTCTAAGCACGAATCCTGGAGAGAGTCCAGGGAATCCCTCCTGACCCAGGGATTGAACCGCTGTCTCTTATGTCTCTTGCACTGGCGGATGAGTTCTTTACTCCTAGCGCCACCTGGGAAGCCTGTGATATATGCATACAATGGAATATTACTTGGCCATAAAAAAGAATGAAATAATGCCATTTGCAGCAACGTGGTTAGACCTAGAGATGGTCATACTAAGCGAAAAGAGTCAGACAGAGAAAGACAAATATCATATGATGTCATTCCTATGGGTATGTTATTTTACAGACATGCATTTTCACTTTTCTTGAATAAATAACTATACATGGAATTTCTGGATCACAGGAGAAGTGTATGCTTAGTTGTTAAGAAATTATCAAACTGCTTTGCAGACTGTCTGTACCACTTTACACAGACACCAGCTTGCGTGTGTGTTTTGGTTTTGTTTTGTTTGGATGGAGCCAGTTTCCCCACGTCCTCAGCAGCATGTGGAATTGGGTCCTGGTGTCTCCCCGGGGTTTTCCACTCGCCCTTCACATAGGTCATGATGTGGGGTATCTTTTCACCTGCTGTGAGCTATGTGCATATCTTCTTTTGCTAATCGTCTGTGATAATCTCTACCACCTGCCCCTGACAGGGCACCCAGGTCAAAGAAGACACACCCCACGGGCACCACCCAGAGAGGTGCCCAAAAGAGAGAAGGGCCCCAGAGGGTGCAGCCCAGGGAGAACCAGGTCAAGGGAGGCCCTCTCCCCGTCTCTTGACGGTTCCTTGGACACGGCAGGTCTGGTGTGTCCTGTGTGATGCTCACCGACCTTTGGGGACAGTTAGAGAGAGTTCCGTTTGTGCAAGGCCATTCTCTCTGTGGCTGCAGTGGGAGTCATGCAGCCAGTGTTGGGCTGGGCCGGGGCTCTGTGGGGCCTTGAACGCCAGGCCCAGGGCTGGAGATAAACCTTTGAGATGTTTTTTTCCTTAATTAGCAGACTTCACATTTTTAGCGAGGTTTTGAGTTGCCTGAAACAGGGATCCGCAAGTCCAGGTTCCCACACCCGCGCTCTCTGCAGCCCAGGGCTTCCCTGTGGTCTGCACCCTGCATCAGTGTGGTCAGTACATCGGTCACGACTGACCTGCCTGCCTCAGGACATTATTATTAAGCAAAGCCCGGAGTTTACACGAGGACACGCTCTCAGTGTTCTACATTGAGGGCTTTGACAAGGGCATAACGTCAGGTATCCACCACCGGAGTGTCATAAAGAATAGTCTCACTGCCCTAGAAGCCCTCTGTGTCCACCTCTTCATCCCTCCTCTCCTCCTTCCAGAACCCTGCCAACAACTGACCTTTTAACTGTCTGCATAGTTTTGTCTTTTCCAGAATGTCATAGAGTTGGAATCATACAGTATTGGTCTCTTCCCTGGTGGTTCAGCTGGTAAAGAATCTGCCTGTAATGCAGGAGACCTGGGTTCGATCTCTGGATTGGAAAGATTCCCTGGAAAAGGGAATGGCAACCCACTCCAGTATTCTTGTCTGGAGAAGCCCATGCACAAAGGAGCCTGGTGGGCCGCAGTCCTTGGGGTCGCAAACAGTTGGACATGACTGAGCAGCTAACACACACATAGTTCTGTCTTTTCCAGAATGTCATAGAGTTGGAATCATACAGTTTATTATCGGCTTTTCAGGTTGACTTTTTTTTTTTTTTTTTAGTGTTTTTCATCTTGTTATTTTGTTTTGTTTTATTTTTGGCTGGGCCATATGCCGTGAAGGATGTTAGTTCCCTAGCTGGGGATTGAACCTGGGTCCTCTGCATTGGGAGTACAGTGTCTTAACCACTGGCCTGCCAGGGAAATCCCCAGACTGACTTCTTGCACTGAGTAACATTCATTTGCGTTTACTCTGTGTCTTTTTTCATGGCTTAAGAGCTCATTTCTTTTTAATTGATGCATATTCCATTGTCGGGATGTACTACAATTTCCTTCTCCATATCTAATTTGTGTTATTTTCTTGGTGAGGTTTCTGTTCAGATTCTCTTGCCCATTTTTAATTTTTTCTTAATTGTTAACTCTCAGGAGTTCTTTGTATGTTTTGGATACAAGTCCTTTATCAGATATGTATTTTGTAAATATGTTCTATGATTATGTTTTGTCTTTTCACTTCACAGTATCTCTCATAGACCAGAAATTTTAATTTCAGTGAAGTCCAACTTGCTGATTTTTTTCACTCATCAATTGTGCTATTGTTGTATCTAAAAAGTCCTCATCACATCCAAGGTCATCTATGTTATCTCCTGTGTTATCTTCTAGGATTTTTATAGTTTTGTGGCTTACAAGTAGGGCTGTGATCCATTTTGAGTTAATTTTTGGTGAAGGATGTAAGTGCACATGTAGATTTGTTTGCAGGTGTTTGCCAAGTTGTTTCAGTGTGATTTGTTGAAAAGATTATTTTTCTCCATCAAATTGGCTCTGCTCCTTTGTTAAAGATAAGTTGACTAATCTGTGGGGCATATTTCTGGGCTTTTTATTCTGTTCCATTGATCTGTTCATTTATTCTCCCACCAGTACCACACTGCCTTGATGACTGTAGCCTCACTGCAGAGATGTTGAAGTCCTTGATTTTTTTCTCTTCTGTAAATATTAAGTTGGTTCTTTTGCCTCTTCCAATAAACTTTAGAACCAGATTGTCAATATTCACAAAATAGCTTGCTGGGATTTTAACTGAGATTGTGTTGAAACTTTAGATCAACTTGAGAAGAACTGACAATTTAACAATATTGAGCCTTCCTACTCAAGAACATGCAATAGCTCTCCATGTGTTTATATCTTTTATTTCTTTCATTAGAGTTTTATTGTTTTCCTCATATAGTTCATGAACATATTTTATTGGTTTTATACCTGAATATTTCTTTGATTTTTTTGGTGCTAAGGTGAATAGTATTAATCTGATTGTTCATTGTTGGTATATAAGAAAGCAATGACTTTTGTATATTAGCTTTGTATCCTGCAAATTTGCTATAATTGTTTAGCAGTTCCAGAAAGCTTTTATTGACTCTTTCAGATTTTTGGCATAGACAATCATGTCATCTTCAAAGTTTTATTCCTTTCTTCCTAATCTGTGTGTCTTTTGTTTCCTTTACTGTCGTATTGTATTAGCTAAGACTTCTGTATAATGTTGACAAGGAGTGGGGAGAAGGGACCTTGCCTTTTGCTTCATCTTAGGAGTAAAACATCTAGTTTTTCACCATTAAGTTGATGTTCGTTGTTTATTTTCTGTACTTGTTCTTTATCAAGTTGAGGAAGTTCTCCTCTGTTACTAGTTTGTGTCTATGTTAGTCGCTCAGTCATGTCCCAACTCTTTGTGACCCCATGGACTGGCCTGCCTGTTTACTGAGAGTTTTTATCATGACTGGGTATCGGACTTTTTTTTTTAAAAAATGATTTTGCTGCATCTCTTAATATGATCATACATTTTTTCTTTTTTATTTGTTAATATGATGAATTACGCTAACTGATTTTCAAATGCTGAAACAGTATTGCATTCTGGAATATCTGAGTTGATCATGGTGTATACTTCTTTTCATATATTGTTGGGTTTGATTTGCTAATATTTTTTGAGAAATTTTTCCATCTATGTTCATGATTATAAATCTATATAATCAGGTTTGTATAAGACAGATTGGTAGTTTTCATTTCTCAGAATGTCTTTGTCTGTTTTTTTTCTTGGGGGTAACGTTTGCCTCATTGAATCAGTTAGGAGAGAGTCCTGCTTTGTCTTCTGGAGGATACTGTAGAGAACTGATAAATGTTTGGTCAGATTCATTAGCGAACTCATCTGAGTCTGGTGCTTTTTATTTGGAAGGTTATCATTTACTGATTCCATTTCTTTCATAGATACAAGTCTTTTGAGATTGTCTATTTCTTTCTGTGTGAGTTTTGGTAAAATGTATATCAAGGAATTGGTCTGTTTCATCTAGGTTATTGAATATGTGGGAACAGAGGCTTTCATAATATTCCTTGATTATGTCATTTTAATGTCCATGGGGTCAGTAGTAGATGGCCTCTGTTTCATTTCTGATGTTAGTAATTTGTGTCTTCCTTTTTCTTAACTATCTTGTCTTGCAGTTAATCAATTTTATTGATCTTTTCAGAGAAGCAGCTTTTGGTTTTGCTAATTTTCTCTACTAATTTCCTGTTTTCTGTTTTATTGATTTCTGTCCTAGTTTTTATTATTTCTTTCCTTCTGCTTATTTTGGTTTTAATTTGCTCTTCTTCTTCTAGGTTCCTAAGGTAAAAACTGAGATTATTGATCTTAGATCTTCTTTTCTAATATATACAGTAAATGCTAAAATTTCCCTCTAAACACTGCTTTGATTGCATTTCAAATTTTGATAAGCTGTATTTTTGTTTTCATTTAGTTCAAAATATTTATTAATATCTCTTGATATTTATTCTTTGATACATGTGATGTTCAGAAGTGTGTTGTTTGGTCTCTAGTATTTTGAGATTTTCCTGTGTCTTTCTATTATAGATTTCTAGCTTAATCCCATTGTGGCATGAGAGCATATTTCATTATTTTTATTCTTTTACACTTGTTGAGGTATGTTTTATGGTCGAGAATTTGATCTATCTTGCTGAACATTTCATGAGAAGAATGTGTATTCTGCTGCTGTTAGATGAAGTATTCTATAGATATCAATGAGATCCAGCTGATTGATAGTTCAGCTCACTTCAGCTCTGTCATTACTGATTTCCTGCCTGCTGGGTCTGTCTGTGCATTACAAACAGAATGGTGTGGAAGTTTCTAGCTGTAACCGCAGATTAATCTATCTTCCTCATAGTTCTAGCAGACTTTGCCTCGTGTATTTTGACACTCACAAGCTATCAAGAGTTGTTAATGTCTTCTTGGAGAACTGACCCTTTCATCATTATCCAATGCCCTTTTTTATGTCTGATCATTTTCCTTGCTCTGATGTCTGCTTTGTCTGACACGAATATAACTACTTTAGCTTTCCTCTGATGTATCAGCATGGTGTAACTTTCTCCCTACTTTCACTTTTAATCTATCAGAGTCTTTATATTTAAAGTGGGTTTCTCGTTGACAACTTACAGTGGGTGTTGTTTTTAATCCACTCTGACAATCTCTGTTTTTTAATGGGTGTGTTTAGACCATTGATATTTAAAGTGATTATTGATATAGTTGGTGTCTTAGTCCGTTCAAGCTTCTATAACAAAATACTACAGACTAGGTGGCTTATAAACAAGAGAAATTTATGGCTCACAGTTCTGGAGGCTGGGAGTCTGAGATCAAAGGCCAAGGCCAGCATGCTTGGGTTCTGGTGAAGAACTCTTCCTGGTTCATAGCCAGACCCTCTTGCTGTGCCTTCATATGATGGAGAGGGGAGGAAGCTCTCTGGAGCCTCTTTTGACGTGTACTAATCCCATTCACCCTTGCCTGGACCACAGCCTTTTTGTGGTGATGTGTGACTCAGTGGAACTTCGAGTTATGCCATGCAGGACCACCCAAGACTGGTGGGTCACAGTAGAGAGTTCTGACAAAACGTGGTCCACTGGAAGAGGGAATGGCAAACCACTCCAGTGTTCTTGCTATGAGAACCCCATGAACAATATGATAAGGTAAAAATATATGACGCTGGAAGATGAGCCCCTCAGGTCAGAAGGTGTCCAATATGCTACTGGGGAGGAGCAGGGGGCAGTTACTAATAGCTCCAGAAAGAATGAAGTGGCTGGGCCAAAGCGGAGATGACAATCAGCTGTAGATGTGTCTGGTGGTGAAAGTCAAGTCCGATGCTGTAAAGAGCAATATTGTATAGGCAGGGACAGATTGAAGGCAAAAGGAGCAGAGGGTGGTAGAGGATAAGATGTTTGGATGGCATCTTACCACTTAGGTAAGATGGATGGCATCACTGACTCAGTGCACGGGAGTCTGAGCAAACTCCTGGAGACAGTGAAAGGCAGGGAAGCCTGGCGTGCTGCAGTCCACGGGGCTGCAAAGAATCAGACATGGCGACTGAACAACAAACACACTGAATTCATTGCTGCTATTATTTTATGTTAGTTCAATTAAGAATAACAAAAATCAAATATTTTATCTTCCTCCCTTCCTTTTCTTATACTCTTTCTTTTGCATAGATTTGAGTTTCTGATCTATATCTTTTCCCTTCTCTTTAAAGAACTTATTTTTAACTTTTGTTTCCAGGCGAGTCTACTGGTGACAAATTTCCTAAATTTTTGTTTGTTTGAGAAAGTACTACTTCACGTTACTGAATACAGAATTCCGTCTCTGAATAAAAGTCCAGTGTAATTCTAATTATGCTCCTTAGTGATTTTCTGTGTACTTGTTCTCTCAATTTTTGAGAAAGTAATTTTAAAATCTCAAATTAATTGTGGATTTTCATTTCTCCTTTCATTTTCTCAGTTTTTCTTACACATATTTTGATGCTCTGTTATTAGGAATATACATGTTTTTGCTGTCTACGTCATATTGATGAACTGAGAGTTTTATCATTACAACATATCCCTCTTTTCCCTGGGGATATTCTTAGTCCTGAAGTCTAGTTTGTCCTCTATTAATATAGACACCCCAGTTGTGTTTTTATTAGTGTTTGCATGATATCTCTTTTCCCATCATTTTATTTTTATTTGTGTCTTTGTACTTACACTGGGGTTCTTGTAGCCAGCCTAGATGGCATCACCAACTCAATGCACATAAATTTGAGCAACTTTGGGAGATGACGAAGGACAGGGAAGCCTGGCGTGCTGCAGTCCATGGTGTTGAAAAGAGTCAGACACGACTTGGCAGCTGAAGAGCAACAACAACATATAGTTTAGCCTTATTTTTTCTTGCCTTTAGAATTCCTTATAATTATTTTGTGAAGAATCCAACATGATGTATCTGGTAATGAGGTACATAGGTTTAGTGTAAAGCTTCATGTCAACCTATGAGTTGAATTGTGTTCAGTGATTGCTCTAGATGTGAGTTCCAGAGGCTTTATCTTTCACCTTGTCTTTGGATTTCTCTAGGAACTACTTCCTAGATATAGTCTGTGCCTTGCAGATCTTGCAGCTGTAATCCCCTGGTGTTCCATTGTAGCCCAGTTGATATGGTAGTAAGGTATGGATGAAGGAAAGCATTATATAACCTTATGATTAAAGTTTCGGTTTTTAGTGCCTCTGTGTGCCCGGGCTATGACCTTTACAAACCTTTCTTAAGCGCCTTCCTTTCTCCCCAACTTAAGTGAGACGGGACGGCTAGAGGGGCCTTAAGTTTGGTGATTGTCCATCCTCCTGGCGGAGGTACAGTTCTCATTGAATTGTTTCCCCTTGCTGAGTTGGCTTCGTTATGAAGATGCTCTGAGAGTATTTCAAATGACTTTTGCCCCTCTTCCTACCTGAGACAAGAGGAGGAATTTTTTTTTGGCTCTTCAAAGTGGGAGCCTGGTGGGGTTGGAGATAAAATCCACTCAATTGTGAGCCTCCCTTCAAGAATGCAACCTTCACACTCAGGCTGTCCACACTCTCTGCAATTTGTGACAATTACCATGTAAGCTTTTCTTCCAGTTTTTACTCCAACGGCTGCTGTTCCCGGTAAGCAGATCTCAGCCACGACTCCGTATTCTCCTGTCTCTCTCATTTCAGAGTGATGGTTTGCCCTAGGACCTCAGTTCTCTGATGGGTCCAACAAAAGACATTGATTTTCACTTTGTTCATATTTTTTCTTTTTCGTCATAAGAATGGGTGTGATTACTCTCAAGCACTTTACCCTTAGAGCTGAAATTGGAAGTCTCAAGTCTTGCTTCTTAACCCAGTCTGACAATCTTTGCTTCTAATTGGCGCATTTAGACCATTTGTACTTCTTATTTAAGTCTATAATCTTGCTCTTCGTTGCCTTCCCATATGTTCCTTGTTCCTTTTTCCCTTTCCCTGCATTATTTTGGATTGGATATTTTAGCATTTCATTTTACCCCCCATCGGCTAAACAAGCAATACTTGTTTTAATGTGGAACAGATCTCCAGTCCAGATTCGATGCATGAGACAGGGTGCTCAGGGCTGGTGCACTGGGATGACCCTGAGGGCTGGGATGGGGGGTAGGTGGAAGGGGGGTTCAGGATGGGGAACACATGTACACCCATGGCTGATTCATGTCAATGTATGACAGAAACCACTACAATATTGTAAAGTAATCAGCTTCCAATTAAAATAAACAAATTAATTTTTAAAATGTTGATCTAGAAGTTTTGATGTGAACACTTAAGATCACAGTCTGTCTTAAAAATGTATCAATTTACATCTTCAATAAAAATTGTAAACTGTGTGTTTTCATTTTCCACCCTGTCTTTTGTGTTGTTATTGTCATATATTATTTCTACAAACGTTACTAACTCAATCAAGCATTGCTATTATTTTTGCTTTAAACAATGACCTTATTTTTTAGAGCAGCTTTAGGTTCACTGGAAAATTAAGAGGAAGATACAGACATTTTTCATATTCCCCTTGCCCTCATTCATGCATAGAATCTACCGTTATCAACTTCCCTCACCAGAGTGGGATGTTTGTTACAATTGATGAATCTACACTGGCATGCCATTATCACACAAAGTCTATAGTATACCATCGGATTCACTCTTGGTGTTATAGAGTCTATAGTTTAGGACAAATGTATAATGAAATGTATAAATCTATCATGATAGTATTATACAGAGTGTTTTCACTGCCCTGGAAATCCTCTGTGATTCTCCTATTTATCCCTCCCTCCCCAGTCCCTGAAACGCTCATCTATTTACTGCCTCCACAGTTTTGCCTTTTCCAGAACATCATATAGTTGGAATCATGCAATATACAGCCTTTCCAGATTGGCTTCTTTCACCTGTAATATGCATGTACATTTCTTCTGTGTCTTTTCGGGCTTGATAGCTCATTTCTTTTCTGCACTGAATAATATTCCACTGTCTAGATGAGCCCAGTTCACCATTCACCTACAGAAGGACCTCTTGGTTGTTTTGGGGATTATGAACAAAGCTTCTGTAAACATTTGTGTGCAGGGTTTTGTGTGGATTTAGGTTTCCAGTTCCTCTGGGTGAATACCAAGAAGCACAACTGCTGGGTTTTATGGCAAAAGTATGTTACTTTGACTGAGAGCAGTCCTCCAAAGTGACTGTACCATTTTGCATTCCCGTCAGCAATGGATGAGAGCTTGCTGCCGCACGTCCTCACCGGCATTTGGAGTGTGGTCGGTGTTCTGGGTTTTGGCCTTTCTAATAGGTGTGTAGTGGTGATCCACTGTCTTCCTTTGCCTCTGCCTGACGCCGTTCAACGTGGAGCATCTTTTCACACTGGCTTCTCTAGTGGCTCAGTGGTAAAGAATCTGTCTGCCAATGCAGGGCTTGATCCCTGGGTCAGGAAGATCCCCTGGAGAAGGAAATGGCAACCCACTCCAGTATTCTTGCCTGGGAGATGCCATGGACAGAGGAGCCTGGCGGGCTACAGTCCACAGGGTCGCCAAAGTCAGACCTGACTTAAGACTAACAACAAATCTTTTCATAGGCTTATTTCCTACCTATATCTCTTCTGTGATGAAGTGTCTATTAAATCTTTGACCCATTTTAAAAATTGTATTGTTTTCTTTGTTTTAAACATGTTTATTTACTTTTGGCTGTGCTGAATCTTTGTTGCTGAGTGCAAGCTTACTCTAGTTGTGTTGGCGGGGGGCGGGGGGTGGGGGGGCTCCTCTCTAGCTGCAGTGAGTGTGCTTCCCATCGTGGAGGCTTCTCTTGTTGCAGCCCGTGGGTTCTAGGGCTTCGACACTTGCTGCACTGCACGCAGGCTGGGCACGGGCTCATTGGCAGTGCGAGGCTTGGTTACCCTGAGGCATGTAGGAGCTTAATTCCCAGACCAAGGATTGACCCTGTGTTCCCTGCATTGGCAGGCAGATTCTTAACCACAGGACCACCAAGGAAATCCCTGTTTTTCTTTTTTTTTTTATTGTTGAGTTTTAAGAGGTCTTTGTATATTGGGGAGGTTAGTCCTTTTTCAGGTACATGTTTTGCAAATATTTTCTCTAGTTTGTGGCTTATCTTCTCATTCTCTTGACATTGTATTGTACAGAGCAGAAGTTTCTAATTTTAACGAAGCCCAGCTTATCAATTATTTCTTTCAATTTTTCTGCTTTGGTCTTGTATCTGAAAAGTCATTACCATACCCAAGGCCCTATGTTATCTATTAGGAGTTTTACCATTTTTTGGGTTTACATTTAGGTCTGTGATCCGTTTGGAGTTAATTTTTGTGTAGTGTGTAAAGTTTGTGTCCAGACTGATTTTTTGTTTTTCTGCATGTGGATGTCCAGTTGTTCCAGAACAATTTGATGAAAACACTCTTTGCTCCACTGTATTGCCTTTGCTTCTTTATCAAGTATCATTTGGCAGTTTTTATGTGGGTTTATTTGGGCTCTCTACTCTGTTCCATTGATCAATTTGTTTATTCTTTGGTCTTGATTACTATAACTTTATAGTAAGTCTTGAAGTCAAATATTGTCACTCCTTCAACTTTGTTCTTCATCTTCAAAATTGTAATGGCTATTCTGGCTCTTTAGCATCTTCATGTAAACTTCAGAATCAGTTTGTTGACATTCACACAAAAAGTTGCTGGGAACTTGAGCCAGATTGCATCAAATCTATATATTACCTTGAAAGAACTAATATTCTGACAATACCGAATGTTTCTATTTATGAGCTTGGATATCTATTTAATTATTTGAGCTTATTCTTCTGGGTTTTGCAGTTTTCCTCATACATATCTTGTACATATTTTGTTAGATTCATTCTTATTTCTCTTTTTTTGGTGTTGGGTTAATATAACCCAAGGTAAATGATACTGGGTTAATTTCAATTTATACTTGTTTATTGATGGTATATAGGTAAGCTATGGACTTTTCTATGTTAACCTTATATCCTGCAATCTTTTAATAATTGCCTTTTAAAAAGAGTTTTTTGTTTATTCTTTTGGATTTTCTACTTATATGATCATGCCATTTGTGAAAAAGACAGTTTGATTTCTTCCTTCCCAATATGTATACTTCCTTCTTGTCTTATTACTTTCACTTGGACTTACTGGACAGTGTTGAAGAGGAGTGGTGAGAAGGGACATCCTTGTCTTGTACATGATTCCTGTGAGAAAGTTTGAGTTTCTTCCCAGTAAGTATGGTATTAGATATATGTTTTTTGTAGGCATTCTATATCAAGTTGAAGAAGTTTCTCTCTATTCCTAATTTACTGAGTTTTTAAATCATGGTATTGGTATTGGTATGAAAAATTAAATCATGAATTTTTCTGCTTATGTTGCTATGAACTTGTGATTATTTTCTTTAGCCTATTGATGTGATAGATTACATTAACTGATTTTCAAATAGTGAACCTTGCATACCTGAGATGGACTCCAGTGGTCATGGTGTAGAATTTATTTTATATATTGTTAGATTTGATTTGCTAATATTTTGTTGAGGGTTTTTGCCTTGATACTCATGAGAAATATTGGTCCATAGATTTCCTTTCTTATAATGACTTTGGTTTTGCCTAAGGTGATGCTTCTCTCATAGAATGAGTTGGAAAATATTCCTTATGCTTCTATCTTCTGAAAGAGAGTGTAGAGAATTGATATGAGTTTGTCCTTAAATATCTGGTAGAATTTAGCAGGGAACCCATCTAGGCCTGTGCTTTCTCTATTGGAAGGTGATCATTTATTGGCTAAATTCCTCTAATAGCTGTAGGCCTCTTCAGATTGTCTACTCTTGTGTGAGCTTTGGCAGATTGAGTATTTCAAGGAATTGGTGCATTTCATCTAGTTTATCAAATTTATGGACATAGAATTATTCATAATTATCTCTTTATTGTTCTTTTAGTGTACATGCGATCAGTATTGATGGCCTCTATTTCATTTCTTATGTTAGTAAGTTTTGTCTTTTTTTTTTCTTAATTACCCTGGTTAGAGGTTAATCAATTTTACTTCTTTTCAAAGAAGTAACTTTTGATCTCATTGGTTTTCTCTACTGATTTCCTGTTTTCAATTTTACCAATTTAATTTTTAGCATTTCTCTTTTTTCTGTTTACTTTGGATTTAATTTGCTCTTCTTTTTTCTAGTTTCCTAAGTTGAAAACTGAGATGATCAATTTTACATTTTTCTCCATGCATTTAATGCCAAAAGTCCCTCTAAGCACTCCTTTTGCTGCATCTCACAAATTTTGATAAGTTGTACTTTCATTTTTATTTAGTTCAAAATATTTAAAAATTTCCCTTGAGATTTTTTTTTTTTTGTCTTGTGTGTTTAGAAGTGTATTGTATATAGCCTCTAGGTATTTTGGAATTTTTCAGTGTCTTTCCGTTAATGATTTCTGGTTTAATTTCATTATGGTATGAGAGCAGACACTGTGTAATTTCTATTATTTTATATGTATTAAAGGGTGTTTTGTGGCCCAGAGTATGGTTTATCTTGGTAAATATCCCATGTGAGTTTGAGAAGACTGCATTCTGCTTTTGATGGATAAAGCAGTCTGTAGATGTCCATTCTGTCCTGTTGACTGATGGTGGTATTGAGCTCAACTATACTATTACTGATTTTCTCCTGGCTGGATCTATCCATTTCTGAGAAGAGGGTGCCAAAGTCTCCAGTAATTGTGGATTAATCTATTTCTCCATGCCGTTCTAGCAGGTTTTGCCTCATGTAGTCTGATGCTCTGTTGCTCAATGCATGCTTACTAAGGATTATTATGTCTTTTGGAGAATTGACTCCTTTATTGTTATGTAATGCCCTTCTTTATCCCTGATAACTTTCCTTGCTTTGAAGTCTGCTCTGTCTGAAATGAATTAGTGCCTGCAATTAATTTGTTTGACTCACTTTAGCATGGGTGTATTTTTCTCCATTCATTTACTTTTAATCTACACACATCTTTATATTTGAAGTGGCTTTGTTATAGGCAACATATTGTTGGATCTTCTTTTTGATCCACTCTGAAACTCTGTCTTGTAATTGGTGCATTTAAACCACTGATTTCAAAATGATTATTGATGTGTATGATTAATATCTACCACATTTGTTACTTTTTCCTATTTGCTACTCATGTTCTTTATTCCTATTTTGGTCTTCTATTTTTTTTTTTTTTTTTTGCCTTTTGTGGTTTTAATTGAATTTTATAGAATTTAATTTTCTTTTCTTTTTAAAACATGTCAGTTATAAATTTTAAAAAGTATTTTTTAGTGGTTGCCCTGGATTTTGTAATATGTTTAAAACTGATCCAAGTAAGTCACTTAACCATTTACCAAATAACAATATACCATTTCATATGCAGAGTATTTTATAATAACAAAATCATCTCAGTTTCTCCCCTCTGTTTTTTATGTTATCGCTGTCATTTATTTCACTTTTGTATTAGCATGAATAAGCACATATGTGTATGTATATACTGGAGGAGTGCATGCAACCCACTCCAGTATTTTTGCCTGGAGAATCCCGTGGACAGAGGAGCCTGGCAGGCTACAGGGTCACAAAGAGTCAGACACGACTAAATCGATTTAGGATACATATGCATAAGTATATATGTATTACATATACACACATACATGAGTGCCAAAGAATTGATGCTTTCAAATTGTGATGCTGGAGAAAACTCTTGAGAGTCCCATGGACTGCAAGGAGATCCAGCCAGTCAATCCTAAAGGAAATCAGTCCTGAGTATTCATTGGAAGGACTGATGCTGAAGGTGAAACTCCAACACTTTGGCCACCTGATACGAAGAGCCGATTCACTGGAAAAGACCCTGATGCTGGGAAAGATTGAAGTCAGGAGGAGAGGGGGACGACAGAGGATTAGATGGTTGGATGGCATCACTGGCTCAGCGGACATGAGTTTGAGCAAGCCCCGGAAGATGGTGAAGGAGAGGGAAGGCTGGCGTGCTGCAGACCATGGGGGTCACAAAGTGTTGGACGCAACTAAGCAACTGAACAACAACAAGCTGTGAGATCAGTTAAGAATAAGAAAAATAAAAGTTTTTATTTTATCTTCACTTATTCCTTTTTGATGTTTTTCCTTTCTTTATCTTTGTATAGGTCTACATTTCTGACCTATATTATTTTCTTCCTTTCTAAAAGCTCTTTTTAATATTTTTCTTTTTTCTTTTTTTGCTAGGAAGGTCTACTAATGACATTCTCTCAGGTTTTGTTTGACTGATGAAATCTTTATTTCTTTTTCACTTTTGAAGGATGATTTTGCAAAATGTCAACTGGCCTTTTTCTCTCAGTACTCATTTTTCTCTCAATACTTTAATATTTTGCTCTATTCTTTCTTGCTTGTGTGTTTTTTGAGAACAGTCAGTTGCGATTCTTATCTTTGGTCCTCTATAGGTAGGTGTATTTCCCCTTTGGCTTCTTTCATGATGATTATTTTTTAATCTCTGGTTTTTCTGTACTTTGAAAATGATATGTCTAGGTGTAGACTTGGGGGCATTTATCCTGCTTGGTGTTCTCTGAGCCTACTGGATTTGTGGTTTGGTGTCTGACATGAACTTGGGAAGCTTCTCAGCTGTTGTTTCATATATTTGTTCTGTTCCTTTTTCTCTTCTCTTTCTGGTATTCCCATTATGAGTATATTATACTTTTAGTAGTTATCCCACAGGCCTTGGATTTTCTGTTTTTTCAGTCTTCTTTCCCTCCCCCTCCCACGCCATGTGGCATGTGGGCTCTTAGTTCTGTGCCCAGGGATTGAACCTGCCAACACCTGCAGGGGAAGCACAGAGTTTAACTATTGGCCTGCCAGAGAAGTCCCTGTCTTTTGCCTTTATTCTCTGTGCTTTTTAGCTTTGGATATCTCCAATGAAACACACCCAGTCTCAAAGATTCTTTCCTCAGCTGTGTCCATCAAAGGCTCTCTTCATTTCTGTTGCTGTGTTTTTGTAAAAATCTCCAGTGTTTCCTTTCTTTCCCTTCTATGATTTGTTTCTCCAAGCTTACACTTTCCATCTGTCTTATATGTGTTCATTTTATGCATTACAGCCCTTAGCATAATAATCATATTTGTTTTAAATTCACAGACTGATAATTCCAAGCTTCCTGCCGTGTTTGGTTCTGATCTTGGTCTGTCTCTTCAAAGTGTTTTTTTTTTTAAACCTTTTGTTATTCCTTATAATTTTTCTTAGAGCTGGATATGAGGTACCAGGTGAAAGCAGCTGCTGTAAACAGGCCTTAGTGGTGGTGAGGGGTGGAGTGAGGCGCACCCTGCAGTTCTGTACGTCTCAGTCTTTCAGTGAGTCTGTGTCCTGGACTCTGAACTTCAAAGGTGTTTTCCGGGTTTTTTCCCTACTCCCTTAGGTGGGAGAGAGTGGCTAGAGGGGCTGGTGAGGGTGTTTTCTTCTCCCCCATGGAGGCCTGAGCTGACTGCACTCAGGTGCTTCCTCTCCCCGAGGTGAGTCAGGCTCCAGCAGCCCCTCAGCAGACTCAGTTCAGTTCAGCCACTCAGTCGTGTCCGACTCTTTGCGACCCCATGAACCACAGCACGCCAGGCTTCCCTGTCCATTGCCAACTCCCAGAGCCTGCTCAAACTCATGTCCATCGAGTCAGTGATGCCATCCAACCATCTCATCCTCTGTCGTCCCCTTCTCCTCTTGCCTTCAATCTTTCCCAGCATCAGGGTCTTTTCAAGTAAGTCAGTTCTTCACATCAGATGGCCAAAGTATTGGAGTTTCAGCTTCAGCATCAGTCCTTCCAGTGAACACCCAGGACTGATTTCCTGTAGGATGGACTGGTTGGATCTCCTTGCAGTCCAAGGGACTCTCAAGAGTCTTCTCCAACACCACAGTTCAAAAGCCTCAACTCTTCAGTGCTCAGCTTTCTTTATAGTCCAACTCTCACATCCATACATGACTACTGGGAAAACCATAGCTTTGACTAGACAGACCTTTGTTGGCAAAGTAATGTCTCTGCTCTTTAACAGACTAGACTCTGTTTAAACAATTTCTCACAAACAGGCCTTTTTAGGAAGAGCAGAATGCTTAGGCATATTTCAAAATGGTTGGATTTTTCTCTGATATTTACTGTGGAAATCTGGTTGAGCTCTTTTCTGGAGGTAAAGCTCACAATTGTGGATCCTCCTAGAATTTTTGAATCTTGGAGCCATCTACATTGGCCTCCAGCAATTTGTCAACCACAGCTCTGATTATTCTACCCCAGCCTCAGTTCCCACATGTGTGTGTTAATCATTCAGTCATGTCCAATGTTTTGTGACCCCATGAACTGTAGCCCTCCAGGCTCCTCTGTCCATGGAGTTCTCCAGGCAAGAATCCTGGAGTGGGTAGCCATTCCCTTCTCCAGGGGATCTTCCCGACCCGGGGATTGAACCCAGGTCTCCTGCATTGCAGGCAGATTCTTTACTGAGTTCCCACAGCGGTTTCCAATCACAACTCTGTCTCTGGGAAACTGTGATTCCCTGTATTTGCTGTCTACCTCTCCAGTGTTGGAGGAAATGTTTTGCCCTGTGGACTTATACCTCATTGCACATTCCAAAAATAGCTGTTGATTTTCATTCAGTTCAGTTTGTAACATCTTCTTTTTTTTTTTAGGATGAAGTGGTGACTTCTAACTGCCTTGCATTCTGACCCAGAAATGGTGAGTCAATTATCTTTTAAAGAAATAGTAAAAGAGATAACAAGCACCTCTTATGTTTATTCATATTTTTACTGTTTTATCACTGTTTCTTTGTGTAGATCTGAGTTTCTGCTTTGTATCATTTTCTTTCAGCTTAAAGAACTTCCTTTATTATTTCTTATAATTTAGACTTGCTGGTGGTGAGTTTTCTCAGATTTTTAATTTGAAAATGTCTCTGTTTCACCTTGATTTTTGAAGGATATTTTCACTGATGTAGAATTCTATCTGGCTATCTTTTCATTACATTCTTTTGAAGAAATTTTCCATTGTTTTCTGGCTTGCATTAGTTCTGATACAATATTAGCAACAGCAATTTTATCTTTTTTCCCCTGTATGCCTCCTTCCTTCCCTCTCTATTTCTTTCTTCCGTTTTCTGCATCCTTTTAAGATTTCCCCTTTATTACTGGACTTTAACTATTTGATTGTCATATGTCTTAGGTGATTTGACTGTGTATGCTTATTCTTGAGTTTCTTAGATTTGTAAGTTAATGGTCTACATATAATTCAGGAAAACTCTGCCCAGATTTTCTGAATTTTTTTTTTTCTCCTATCTCTTCTGTTTCTGGGTCTTTGAATACACATATATCAGACTGTTATATTTTCTCACAGGTCACAGAGAGTCCTTCATCTGTTTTTAGCCTTTCTTCTCCCTGTATTTCACTTTTTCTTAGTTTTTGTTGCTATGTTCTTTCAAGTTCACTGATCAGTTCTTCAGGATCGAATTTGCTAATTCTTTCAGTAAATGTTTTTGTTGCATACGTTTGTATCTCTGAAAGATTCAATTAATTCATTTTAAGACTTACTATATCTTTCCTCATTGTGTTCATGTTTCCCTTTAAATCCTTTAGTATACATTAAGTCACCTACATACAGACCTTCAATTTCCAAATTTTCAAAGATGTGAACGTGCACTCACGTGTGCAGTCATGTAAGCTAGTTCACATGTCCGGCGTACATCGTCACGTGCACACACCCTCTGCAAATGGTTTCGTACGTTACTGTACGGTATAGGATAGAGTACAATAGCATAGCATCTTTATTTCAGGCCCAGAATGTCTGGAAGCAAGCAAAAACGCAGCAGTGTTAGAGCTGGTACTGCTAAGAAGCCCCAGACACTGGCGGTCCAGAGAAAGGACAAAGAGACAAGAGAAAGAAGTCACAGAAGAGCCAAAGGACTCACAATGCAGGAAATGGAAAGGGGGTTTTCTTTATTTGAGGAGGCACTGTTAGCTTTTGAGGCACAGCACCTAAACATACAATAGTACATGAAGGTTGCAGCAACCATTCAGAATGCAACGCAGTGCTCCCGGGTTATTTATGATGAGAAAACAAGAGCTACTACCCGGCCATCACTGGATCGTTTTTTTCAAGAGGGTAGATAGAATTGAATTCAGACCAAAACCTGCGCCAACGACGCCAAAACCTGCAGCTTGCCCTCCATCTCCTGTTGCTGACGATCCTTCAGCTCCTTCGTCTCCCTTTCCTCTCCGTCCTCAGTCAGTAACTCTTCTTGTCTTTTCACTAGATGCCAGCCCCTGCATGCCAGTTGTTGTACTGTACTTTTCAAGGTATTGTACTGTAAGGTTAAAATGCTTTCTTTATTTTTAATGTTTGTTTTTTATGTATTATTTGCGTGGAAAGTATTATAAACCTATTACAGTACAGCACTATATAGCCAATTGTGTTAGCTGGATACCTAGGCTAACTTTGTTGGACTTATGAATGCACTCTTCGGAACAGAACTGGTTCTTATGTAGGAGACTCGCTGTGTCTATCACTACTATTCTGTGTAGTGATTATCTGCTAATTCTATTATCTCTGCCATTTCTGGATCTGTCCACTTGGTCAAATTTTTTCCTGATTGTTGCTCACTTTTTCCTGATTGTTAATAGGTTGACTAATTTTTGATTGGATGCTGAACCCGCGCATACAGCATTATTGTGTCTAGATTTTGTTGTTTTCCAAAGCATGTAGCATTGTGTGCATGCTCAGTTGTGTCCAGCTCTTTGGGACCCCGTGGACTGTAGCCTGGCAGGTTCTCTATCCATGAAATTTTCCAGGCAAGAATACTCATGTGGGTTGCCATTTCCTACTCTAGGGGATCTTCCCGACCCAGCGATCAAACCCGTGTCTCTTGCATCTCTTGCGTTGGCAGGCAGATTCTTTACCAACTGTGCCACCTGGGAAGCCTAAAATTTCCAAAGAATGGTGAAGTTTATTTTAGCAGGCAGCTAAGGGGTTTCCCAGGTGGCGCTAGTGGTAAGCCAGTGCGGGAGACATAAGAGACACAGGTTTGATCCCCGGGTCAGGAAGATCCCCTGGAGGAGGAGGGTATGGCAACCCTCTCCAGTATTCTTGCCTGGAGAATCCCATGGACAGAGGAGCCTGGCAGGCTACAGTCCATAGGGTTGCACAGAGTTGGACACAACTGAAGCGATTTTGCATGTAAGAAGTTGCTTGAGGATCAGTTTGACTTTATTTTTGAGCTTTGTTTTTAAGTTTTATGAAGGTATCATTTAAAGAAACCTTTTTCTAGAGCTAAGTGAGCCTTACTACTTTGCCATGACCATTCTGAGATCTCCTAAATGTCCTAGGTGTTTCTTGAGGTCTGTCTACTCTTGACTAAACTGAATGAAAATTTATCCCAATCCTCAACGAGCTCTGGGAATTGTTCAGCTCCCTTAGTGGTTTGTTACCTGGTGTCACGACGCTTCACGCTATCCATGTGTATCTCACTATCCAATCAGTGTCTAAAGAGAATCCCTACCCAGGTCTGGAACCATCCTTCCCTGTGTAGCCATCTCCTCTCTGGTGTTCTGGCCTGCAAGGACCTTCTACCTCGCTTCCCTAAATTCCAAATTCGATTTCCTTACCTCTGTGACATCTTCCTGCTGCACGTGGGTTGTCCTCCCTGGGATATGGTCCAGAGAGTTCTTCTAGACAGAATGTCAGAACAACCAGGCTTATTTCATGTCTTTCCCAGCTCTCGGAGATTACCATTTTTGCTGTTTGTTTTCCTGTCTGAAAACAGTTGTTTATGTTTTATCCACTTTCCTAGTTATTTATGACAGGAAAGCAAGCTCAGTAGCAGTCATTCCGTTGGAGCCAGAAGCAGAATTCTACCATATGCATTTCACAAGGTAAAGAGCATTAAATTGATTTTACTGCGAGTATTTGAGAGGGAGATAAAGTTAGATGATACATTCCAAATGTAATCGAAACATGACAAGATGTTGAAAAAACATTTTGCTTCTAACAAAACATAGACCAGGGCCCCAGGGAAGTAGAAATTTGGCATGCTCAAGATAGCTGATGAGGGGGCAACGGGAGGGAGGAGCTAGTTCAAACAAATTGTTAATATCCAAAATACATATCAATAAGAAGACAAAATAATCTAACAGAATAGGAGTCAGTGAACCTTTTCTGTAAAGAACCAGATAGTAAATATTTTCGGCTTTGCAGGACACATATAACCTCTGTCACTTCTTTTTCTTTTATGACCTTTTTAAAATGTAAAAACCATTCTTGGCTCACAGGCAGTATAAAAAAGCCCATGGGCTGGATTTGGTCTTCAGGCTGTGGTTTGACAATCCTTGCAATGAAAATAATACAATAAACAATTCACAGGAAAAAAAAAAGAAAATTATTCATGCACATATGCTTAGTCCTTCTAATAATCAGATAAATGTGATTTAAAACAAACAAGAGAATATTTCACGCTAATCAGACGGGTAAAATTTTTTTAAAATGACAATAGCAAGAGTTAGGAAAGATAAGGAGAAATAGGAATTCTCACACACTGTTGGTAGGAGTGTAAATTAATTCAGCCACTTTAGAAAGCAATTTGTCAATATCCAAAGCAAAATTGGAATTGGAAATGCATGTTCGCAGAGACTCAGCAATTGCACTGCTAGACCTATTACCTAGAGAGACTCGTGCGTAATTGCAGCATTGTTTGTAATAGGAAAATAAATTGGAGACAACCTAAGTACACACACACACACACACACACTCACTCCTTCTCTCATAGCAACATGATTACATCTCAAAACATAATGTTGAGTGAAAAAGCAAGCTTCCTGTGTAATATCGTTTATGAAAATGTTTAAAAACACACTGCAAACAACACAATGAATTATTCATGAATATCTCTCTCTGTAGGTGTAAACATGGAAATGGTGGACTGAAAAAACACACACCAAATTCAGAAAGGCGAAATTCAGGTTACCTACAGGGAGATGACGCCCAGGAAGGGGGAAAGGCGGACAGCTTTCCCTACTATTCCATTTCTTGTATAAATATGTCAAGGGACTATGACAAAATATTAGCATTTGTCAACTCTAGATGGTGGCCATCCCAGTTTTGTCAAGTCATTCTCTTCCCTCTTGCTGTTGTTTAGTCATTTAGTTGTGTCCAATTCTTTGTGACCCCATGGACTGTAGCCTGCCAGGCTCCTCTGTCCATGGGATTTCCCAGGCAAGAATACTGAAGTGGGTTGTCATTACCTTCTCCAGAGGATCTTCCCACCCCGGGATTGAACCTGTGTCTCCTGCATTGGCAGGTGGGTCCTTTACCCACTGAGCCCCCGGGGAAGTCCACCCCTCTTGTATAGCTTCTTAATCTCCTATGAAAGAAAGGAACAGACAAACCCTTGTTAGCCATATAAAAAGTGCCATGAGGGTCAAAAGACCGGTGAGACTAGGGTTAGGGTTAGGATTAGCGAATTGCCTTGCTGCCTTCATGACCCTGGCTCTCTGCTCAGCTGGGATACGCTATTTCCTGCCTCTGTGCCTTAGTTTCCCCAACTGGGAAGAGGGGTATGCAGCTTTTCAAAATGTAGGTTGCTACTGAGTCCTGACCAGCATTTGTAAAGTGTAATAGACCAATATAATCACAAAACCTAAGTCCATCACATACAGGGCTGTTGGAAGGGGAAAATGCAGAGTTACCCTTTTGTAGGTTCAGAGATTCTGTTTGGGATGATGAAAACTTTCTGGGGATGGATGGTAGTGGTGGCAAATGCAGATGTCCTTAGTGCCAGGGGTCCCCAACCTTTTTGGCCCCAGGGACTGGTATCATGCAAGGTAATTTTCCCATGGAAGATAATTTTTCCACGGACTGGGGTGGGGGATGGTTTCGAGATGTGCAGTTTGGTTACATTCATTGTGACACTGTGATTCTATTTGGATTATAGCAGCTCCACCTCAGTTCATCAGACATTAGGTCCCGGAGGTTGGGGACCCCTGCAAATTCGTGCCATTGAATTGTGTGCTGAAAAAAATGGTTAAGGTGGTAAATTGTATGGTACGTATATTTCAGCACAGGTTTTAACAGAATGCATCTCATAAAGCAAAGGTAGACATGGCATTATGAGCTTTGACTTTTTCATGTATTTAATCAGCTCAACTGATTAAATGGTAGAAGGTAGAAGGTACCATGGAAGAAGGTACTCCTTTCAGAGACTTTGGCACTGGGGGCCAGGGAAGGTGAACACAGAACCTCGAATCTTTGCCCTGCTTCTTTGGGGTTTTTGGCTATTGTTTTTCTGGATGCACCTGCTATTGCGTGCACCGCCTGCAGCCTCTCCTGCAGATGCCCGGCTCTGGGGCTAACACCACCATTGAACCCACTTACCTAGTCGGGATTTAAGCGTTCCTTCTCTTGAGGAAGAGCTGCATTCTGTTGAGAGCAGTGCCCATCATTTTTAATGCTCGTCATCATGATTATGGCCATTAGCCTGCCAAGCTCTAAGTTGAGAGATGGAAGGAGGAGAGAGGCAGCAGAGAATTATGAGGCTTAAGTGGCATGGGCTGTGTGGCCGGCTGGGGCGCGGGCTCGGGCGCTGGAGGGACAGGGATGCATTAATACAAATTAGCAGGAGCCTCGCCGGGGGAGGAACAGCAGAGGGCTCGCATCAGAATGCCCACCCGGGGCTGCTCCGTCTCTACGCTCCGCTTTGTCAGGGCCCATCAAATAGAAAAATCAGCTTGGGGCTTTTAATGTGTGGTTTGGAGAATTAGTTTCAATTAGCAGAGAGACATTTTAAATCTCGAGAAATATTCAGCCTTCACGGACTCCATTTAGCACTTAAAACCCACTCTCAGCATTAATAGAATCATAGGATGTAAAACTGGAAAGACCTTGGAAATTACCCTGGGCGGCCCTTCATTGTGGGGTGGGGAGGGGCAGAGAGATTTATTCCGTAGAGCAGAGCTGCTGAGAGGCAGAGCTGGGCTGAGAAGTCAGCCCCTGATCCTCGAGACTGGCTTTCTTTCCACTGATACCATCTGGACTCCCTCCTTCTTTCTTGGGGTTGGAGTCACGGCGCTTCCAGGATATTTCCTGCTGTGTGCATGGTTGTTTGTGTGCATGTCTGGTATGGGCAGGAAACAACTGGGAGATGATCCATCTGGACTCCTCACTGCTTGAACCTACCCCTCAATCCAAGGCCTTTCAGGGGTGTAATAAATCTGCGCACATCTGGACAGGGCTGAGTTCCCTGCCAGGCACAAAGTTTCCCGAGAGCCGGGGTCCACGCCCCAGCAGGCCCGAGGGTCCTCTGTCATCCACTGCTCCACACAGAGAGGAAGCTGGCTCTCCATGTCTGCTCCTGGAGCTTCAAGGCGATTACATGACCTACCTCGCAGGGCATCTTTAAATGGGAAATTAGATGCGAGGCTCAGACGCAGAGTTGGTCCTTAGTCATTAATGACCCCCTTTTATTTCTCTAGGCGAACTCTAGGAAGGTAGCCTCATGACAAAGTGTGGTCTCAGCTTCATCAGATCCCATTTTGTGGCATCTGGAAGCCACACTCAAGTAGAAAAGCAGACCCACCTTGTTTACCACCACTTACATCACTGCTCCCTTTTGCTAAAGGGCTCCGTTTTTGCTTTTCTTTTTCTCAGCCTAGAGGCAGCAGTGCTTGTCTTTAATCAGTATAAGGTAATTGAGTGCCCTCACATCCATCAGCCAGGAGAAATGAGCCATTTGTTTCCTGGAGTTTTCAAAAGAGCTGCTTTTGTTTGTTATACTACAATCATATTGAGGCTTCTGGTTTAGAAAGAAGAATACAGCCTTGCTAAGCCTCCTGTTTACCAAAAGGGGCTTGGTAAAAATTAACTGCAGTGGCCAAGGTTAGCTTTCCTCTGTGACACAACAGATAAACTTAGGCGTAATTGTGAAAGCAAAGTGCAAACATGTTTACAACCAACAACATTTCGGTCAGGGAACTGGTTTCACTGTATGTTGATGGGATTTGGTTGTGCAATTTTCAGCCTGGGAATCATGCAGGTAAAATAAAAAGCAGGAATTGAGGGGGTTGGGATCAAGATGGGGGAGCAGGAGGACCCGGAGCTCTTTTCCTCTCATGAACCCGTCGGGGTTCCAGCTGCATCCAGAGCAACTGCGCTGAGGACCAGCCAGAGACTAGCAGTGTGGCTCCTCTACAACCAAAGCTGTGAAGAAAGAACCACATGGAGTCTGGCAGAAGGGGAGGAGAAGTGATCCAGTCAGGACTCACACCCATACCTGGCAACCCAAAGGAGGAGGGGAAAATCACAGGCTTCCTGGGAAGGGAGAGGTTTGAGCCTGGAGTCTAGCACTAGGAAGATGAACCCCCTTAGCTGGTTTGAAAACCAGTGTAGCTTATCGGAGGGCTGTAGGAGACTGGGGTTCCACTCTTGAATAATGCACGCACAGACTTGCTTGCTCCCCATCACAGCTTGGAAACAGCATGTGGAGAGATGCCTGGTGCTCTGGTTGCCCTGCCAGGATGGCCCCAGTGTATCCTCTGCTTCCCAGTGCTGCTCTCTGCTAAGGTTGAGCTGCTTTGTCAGTGAGCATGCCTCAGAAAACTAAGATCTAGGCATCTGGTCCATCACTTCACAGCAAATAGATGGGGAAAAAATGGAAACAGTAACAGACTTTATTTTCTTGGGCTCCAAAATCATGCGGACAGTGATTGCAGTCATGAAATTAAAAGACACTTGCTCCTTAGAAGAAAAGCTATGAACAAGTTAGATAGCATATTAAAAAACAGAAATATCGCTTTGTTGACGAAGGTCCATATAGTCAAAGCTATGAACCCACCTACATGGTTTTTCCAGTAGTCATGTATGGATGTGAGAGTTGGATCATAAAGATGACTGAGCATCAAAGAATTGATGCTTCTGAATTGTGGTGCTGGAGAAGACTCTTGAGAGTCCCTTGGACAGCAAGATCAAACCAGTCCATCTTAAAGGAAGTCAATCCTGAATATTCAGTAGAAGGACTGATGCTGAAGCTCCAATACTTTAGTCGGCTGACATGAAGAGCCAACTCATTGGAAAAGACCTTGATGCTGGGCAAGATGGAGGGCGGGAGGAGAAGGGGACAACAGAGGATGAGATGGTTGGATGGCATCATCAACTCAATGGATGTGATGTGAGTTTGAGCAAATTCCGGGAGATGGTGAAGGACAGGAAAGCCTGGTGTGCTGCAGTCCCTGGAGTTGCAAAGAGTCAGACATAGCTTAAAGACTGAAGAGCAACAATAGTGCAGGCACTTGGAGGGCCTGGAGCCACCTTGACCCCAGTCCTGCCTCTGGCCAGAACAAAGACCACCATTGCTTGCATGCAGGTGGGAAGAAGAAGAACCAGCTCAGTACCCTCCAACCCCACTGGCCCTGATCCAGCCTCTGGCCAAGGTCTGCACATCAGGGAAAAGTGGAGCCAGCTCAGAAGTGCAGCCCAAGCCCTGGGGCCTGCCACGTCACACCCCCAGCCAAGGCAGAGGCTGCCATCACGTGCGGGAAAAGCCCAGCTCCTTCAGGCCTCCTGCTCCAGCTTCTTGGGCCCCAGCCCTTCTGCTGATAGGTCTTTGACTTCCACTGAGCCTAGAAGGAAGCCTGGTTTGCATCTGACTCTGACTCTAGTCCCTTCAGATCCAGCCCTATCTCCCACTAAGGCAGCACGCTGCCGGGGAAGACAAGGACCATGCCTGCTTCAGGTCCAGTTCTCCCATCAAAGCCACTGGGTGCATGCGGACTGCATAGGGATGCTTCCACACAGGGACGCCCCTTTAAGATCAGGATAAGTAACCTGATAGCACCTCACTTCATAGAGACAAACATAGAAAGTTAAATAAAATGAGAAAACAGAGGGATATGTTTCAAATGAAAGCACAAAAGTCCTAAAAGATCTGATTTTTATTAATGTAGACTAATTTACTTATTAAAGAGGACAAAGCGATAGTAATGTGAATGCTAACTGAACTGGGCAGGGGGAAGAACAGATGAAACAGTGAGAACTTCAACAAAGAAACAGGAAATATGAAAAAGTATCAGTCAAAGATGGAGGATACAAGAACAGAATGAAAAATACACTAGAAGGAGTTAAAAACAGACTAGGTGGCACAGAAGAACACCATCTGGAAGATAGAATACTGGAAATCATCCAATCAGGACAGCAAAAAGAAAAAATAAATAAAAATGAGGCTAGTTAAAGGACCTGGAACGATATCAAGCATACTAATATTCACATTATAGTAGTCCCAGGAGGACAAAAGAGACAGAAATGAGTAGAAAATGTATTTCATGAAATGATGGCTGAAAATTCCCTAACCTAAAGAAGAAAATAGATATCCAGGTGCAAGAAGCAGAGTCTCAAAGGAGATGAAATCCAAAAGACCATACCAAGACACATCTTAATAAAAAGACAAAGATAAAGAGAGAATTTCAAAGGCAGCAAAAGAAAAACGAAGAGTCACATAGAAGGAAACCCCCATAAGGATATCAGCTGATTTTTTCAGCAGAAAGTTTGTAGGCCAGAAGGGAGTGGCATGATATATTTAACGTGCTCCAAGGGAAAAACCTACAGACTAGGATACTCTACCCAGCAAAGTTATCATTCAGAGTTGAGGAGAGCTGAACAGTTTTTCAGATAAGCAAAGACTGAAAAAGAATTCATCAATATTAAACCAAGTCTGAAAAAAATTAAAGGGTCTTCTTTAACTGAAAAAGAAAAGGTTGCAACAAGAAATGAGAAAATATAGGAAGGGAAAAATCCCACTGGTAAAGGCAAATGTATAGAGCGAAAGCAGTGGCTCAACCACTCACATAAGCTAGTAGGTACGTTGGTTAAAAGACAAAAACTGTAAAAGCAATTATAGCTACAATAAGCAGTTGAGAGACAGGCATGAAGATGTAAAATAAGACCTCCAAAACACTAAATGTGGAGGTGATGCAAAATGTGTATCTTTTAGAACTTAAATGACTATCAATTTAAGATAAGTATATATAGTTATCGGAGAAGGCAATGGCACCCCACTCCAGTACTCTTGCCTGGAAAATCCCATGGACGGAGGAGCCTGGTAGGCTGCAGTCCATGGGGTCGCGAAGAGTCGGACATGACTGAGTGACTTCACTTTCACTTTTCACTTTTATGCATTGGAGAAGGAAATGGCAATCCACTCCAGTGTTCCTGCCTGGAGAATCCCAGGGATGGGGTCGCACAGAGTCGGACACGACTGAAGTGACTCAGCAGTAGCATATATAGTTATAGGTCAACATATATGAGCTCTATAGTAACCACAAATGCAAAACCTACAACAGATAGGGCTTCCCTGGTATCTCAGCTGGTAAGGAATCTGCCTGCAGTGCAGGAATCACCGGATTCAATCCCTGGGTTGGGAAGATCCCCTGGAGAAGGCAATGGCACCCCACTCCAGTACTCTTGCCTGGAAAGTCCCACGGACGGAGGAGCCTGGCGGGCCACAGCCCATGGAATCGCAAGAGCCAGACACGACTTAGCGGCGACACCGCCACCACCACAGACACATACAAATACTTGAGAGAAAGGAGTGGAGACGTAACCCTAAAGGAAATCAAGACACCACAAGGAAAGAGATTAAAAGAAGAAGAAAAGCAGAGAGAGCTACAAAAGCAACTGGAAAATAAGTAACAAAATGAAAATAAGTACATACCCATTAATAATCACTTTAAATGTCAATGGACTAAATGCTCCAATCAAAAGATGTAGGGTGACTGGATCGAAACAACAGGACCCATCTATATGCTGCCTGTAAGAGACTCACTTCAGAACTAAATACACACATGCAGAAATTGAAAAATGAAAAAAAGATATTCCTTGCAAATAGAAATGAAAAGAAGGCTGGATAATGATACTCTTATCAAACAAAGTAGGCTTTAAAATAAAGCCTGTAATGAAGGGCAAATAAGGGCGTTATACAATGATAAAGGTGTTAATATAAGAAGATATAACATTCATAAACAAATATGTACCTAATAAGAGCACCTAAATATATAAAGGAAATATTAACAGAACAGACATAAAGTGAGAAGCTAATAGTAATACAATAATATTAGGAGACATTAATACTTCATTTATATCAATGGATAGACCATCCAGGCAGAAAATCAATAAGAAAACAGTGGCCATAAATAACACATTAGGCCCGTTGGACTTAATAGCTATCTACAGCATTCACATTCTTTTCAAGTACTTATGGAATATTCTCTGGGGATAGGGCAAGTACTAGGCCACAAAACAAACCTCAAAAAATTTAAGAAGAAAGAAATGATATCAAGCACCTTTTCTGACCACAATGTTATGAAACTAGAAATCAACTGCAGGAAAAAAAAAATGGAAAAAGTATGAACACATGGAGACTAAACAACATGCTATTTAAAACCAATAGGTCACTGACGAAGTCAAAGAGGAAATCAGTAAGTACCTTGAGGTGAATGAAAGTAAAAACACAACTTTTCACAATCTATGGGATGCAGCAAAAGCGGTTCTAATAGGGAAGTTTTTAGTGATACAGTCCTACCTCAAGAAACAAGAAAAGTCTCAAATAACTGACCTAATTTACCATCTAAAGGAACTAGAAAAAGGACAAAGCCCAAGGTCATCAGAGGGAAGGAAATAATAAAGATTACAGTGGAAATAGATAAAATAGAGATAAAATAATAGAAAATATTAATGAGACCAAGACCTGTTTTTTTGACAAAATAAAATTAATGGATAAACCTTTAACCAGGTTCATTAAGAAAACAGGAGAGAGGATCCAAATAAACAAAATTAGAGATCAAAGAGAAGTTACAACTGATGTCACAGAAATAAAATCATAAAAGAATATTAAAAACAGCTTTATGCCGACAAATTGGACAACCTAAAAGAAATGAATAAATTCTTAGAACCACACAATCTTCTAGGACTGAATCAAGAAGAAATATATAACCTGAACAGATTTGATTTTAGTTTGGAAATGGAATCAGTAATTTGAAAAACTCTGAACAAACTGAAGTCCAGGACTGCAAGGTTTCACAGGGGAATTCTACCAAGCATGTAAGAAAATATTAATACTGATCCTTCTCAAGCCATTCCAAAAAATTTGAAGAGAAGGAACACTCTCAAATTCATTTAACAAGGCCAGCATTACCTGATACAGAAACCAAACAAAGACACTATCAAAGAAATAAAACTACAGGCCATTATCTCTGACAAATATAGATACAAAAATTCTAAACAAAATATTAGCAAACTGAATTCAACATGCATATGAAGGATCAATCTAAAGGAAATAAACCCTGAATACTTATTGGAAGGACTGATACTGAAGTTGAAGCTCCAATACTTTGGCCACCTGATGCAAACAGCTGATTCATTGGAAAAGACCCTGATGCTGGGAAAGATTGAAGGCAAAAGGAGAAGAGGGTGACAGAGGATGAGATGGTTGGGTAACATCATTGATTCAATGGACATGAACTTGGGCAAACTCTGGAAGATAGTGAGGGACAAGGACGTCTGGTGTGCTGCAGTCCATGGGGTCTCAAAGAGTTGGACACAACTCTTAGCGACTAAACAACAACAATTACAGGAAGGATCATACACCATTATCAAGTGGGATTTATCCCAGGGATGCAAGGACGGATGAATATACGCAAGTCAACCAATGTGATATACCACATTAAAAAAAGGAAGGATAAAAATGACAAGATTATCTCAATGGATGCAGAGGCGGTATTGACAAAACTCAATATCCATTCATGATTTTAAAAAAAAGCCTCTCAACCAAGTTACTATAGACGGAACATATCTCAACATAATAAAGGCTACTTATGACAAACCTACAGCTAACATTATACTCAATGGTGAAAAGCTAAAAGTTTTTACTCCAAGATCAGAAGTAAGACAAAGATGCCCACTTTTGCCATTTCTATTTAACATAGTATTAGAGATCCTAGTCACAGACATCAGGCAAGACACAGAAGGCATCCAAAATGGAAGAGAAGTAGTAAAACTGTCACTGTTTGAAGATGACATGATACTACATATAGAAAACCCAAAGTCACCACGAAAGAAACTGTTAGAGCTAGTAAGTGAAATCAGCAAAACTTTAGGAGACAAGGTTAATATACAGAAATCTGTTGCTTTTCTATATACTAATAATGAACTATCAAAAAGAGAAAGTAAGAAAATAATTCCATTTATAATTGCATCAATAAGAATAAAATACCTAGGGATAAATGTAACCAAAGAGATAAAAGACCTATACTCTGAAAACTGTAAGACACTAAAGAAGGAAATTTAAGATGATACAAATAAATGGAAAGATATCCCATGTTTATGGAATGAAAAAATTGATATTATTGAAATGTTCATGCTATCCAAAGCAATCTATAGGTTTAATGCAATCTCTATCAAAATACCCGTGACATTTCTTTAAAAACTAGAACAAATATTCCCAAAATTTGTTCCTAAACAAAAAAAATTTCATTCCTAAAATGAAAGACCCCAAATAGCCAAAGCCATCTTGGGAGAAAAGAACAAAGCCAGAGGTATCATGGTCCCGGACTTCATACTATACTGCAAAGCTACAGTAATAAAAAAAATATATATGGTACTAGAACAAAAAACTAGACACATGGGTCAGTGGAGCAGAATAGAGAACCCCTAAATAAACCAAGGCACATATGGTCAATTAATCTATATCAAAGGAGCCAATAATATACAGTGGGAGAAAAGACAGCCTCTTCAATAAGTGGTTCTGGGAAAACTGGACAGCTACATGTACAAGAATAAAATTAGAACATTGTCTCATCTCACATACAAAAATAAACTCAAAATGGACTAAAGACCTAGATGAAAGACTGTAAACCACAAAACTACTTGAGGAAACATAGACAGTACACTCTTTGACATAGGTCTTAGCAATATTATTTTTTTCTGATCTTTCTCCTCAAACATGGGAAACAGAAACAAAACTAAACAAAGAGGACCTAATAAAACTCAAAAGCATTAGTATAGCAAAGGAAACCATAAACAAAATGAAAAGACTACCTACAAATCCGGAGAAACTATTTGCAAATAATGCCACTGACAAGGGCTTAATTTCCAGAATATACAAACAGCTCATAAAACTTGATATCAAAAACAACAAACACACAAACAGCCCAATTGAAAAATAGGCAGAGGACCCGAATAGACATTTTCCAAAGAAGACATACAGATGGCCAACGGGCACATTAAAAAATTCTCAACATCATTAGTCATCAGGGAAATGCCAGTCAAAACCACCTTGAGAAATCACATCCTTCATGTCAGAAAGGCTATCATCAAAAAGGTAACAAATGACAAGTGTTGGCAAGAATGTGGAAAATAAGGAACTCTAGCATGCTGTTGGTGTGAATGTGAATTGGTGCAGCCAACAGTAGGGAGGTGCCTCAAAAAATTAAAAATAGAACTACGGTAAGATTCAGTGATTCCACTTCTGGATGTATCTGGGCTAAACAGAAGCACTAATTCGAGAAGATATATAAACCCCAGTGTTCATAGGGTCATCATTTGCAGGAGCCAGAATATGGAAGCAAGCTAAGTGTCTATCAACAGAGGAATGGATAAAGAAGATGTCAAGATTAAGAGGTACAAACTACTTGGCATAAAATAAAGAAGGCACAAGGATATATTGTACAGTACAAGGAATATAGCCAATATTTTATAATAATTCTATGTGAAGTGTAATCGATAAAATATCAATTATGCTGTTCACCTGTTTACTATGTTGTTCACCTAAAACAAAATATAACATTGTAAGGTAGCAGAAGTAGTAAAGAACCTGCCTACCAATACAGAAGATATAGAAGACTCAGGTTCCCTCCCTGGGTCTGGAAGATCCCCTGGAGGAGGGCATGGCAACCCACTCCAGTGTTCTTGCCTGCAGAATCCCAAGGACAGAGGAGATTGGTGGGCTATAGTTCATAGGGTTGCAAAGAGTCTGGCACGACTGAAGTGACTTATACAGTTGCATGCAGGTCAAGTATAATTCAATAATTTTTTTAAAAAAAAATAGCAAGGCGATGTGGGTTTGGGTTTTATTTTGCTTGCAGTTGGTGATAGCGTTCTCCCCATTTTCACCATCAGACCGGCTGTGTGAGGCTTCCTGTAGAAGCTTCCGGATAAAAGTCGCCAGTCATTCATGCAGTGTTTAGGACGCACTCTCGCATCTCTCTGGCTTGCCTTCCCTCCTGAGAGAAGGTGTCCTGGGTCCTCACGGACAGCTCACACCCCTTTGTTAGAGATGCGTCACGTCCATCCTTCTGACTGCCCAGTCTGGCTGGTCTTTGAGAATCACCAGGGTCAGAGAGTTCCTTGGCTCCTTGGGAGGAATACCCCGCATCCTGCCTTTCACCTGCCTTGCCCGTCTGACTTTTCAGGAGCTGGGGGCAGCGGTGGCCTGGAGAGGGGGGCGCATTTCTGCCTGATTTGCACTGTGCCGTCTGGGTGTGGAGCTGAGTGATCTAGCCTGATTGCCTCCGGGGGAGTGGGGTCAGGCAGGGAGGCCGTGGGCGGCTTCCGCGTGAATTAACATGAAGCTGGACTTGCAGTCAGAGTGGGCTCATCCCTGCGGCTCCTCCCTCTTGCCGGAAGTGGGCACCAGCTTGAGCGCTGCGGCTGGTGAGTCTGCGGCAGATGGTGAGGCCCAGGGAAGGGGCCGGAACAACCCATGCTTCCGTTCTTGTAATTATTGACCCGACTTTGATCTCAAGCAACCGGATCTTCAGGGTGCTTTTCCCTGAGTTCGGGAGTCTGTTCGGCCCCCGCCCACCCTGGATGCGGAGTGACTCATCTCACGGTGTGAGAGGAGGCTCTGATGCTTCCTGTGAGACACACGGGAGGAGGGAGTCTACGTCCTGCCCTCACTTAGACCTCCATCCCCTCGGCCTCCCAGTGGCTGCCCATCCCTGTGGGCAGGCAGGGCAGCTCAGGGACCCTCCACAGGGCAGCACCGAGGGCCTCTGCGTTCTCTCTCCTTCCCCACCTCTGTCTCCCGGGGACGTGGTGTCCCTTCCAAGCTCCAACCAGGCTCCAGGGAGAGCCCCGTTCCTGGAGTCTCGGGACACGGGGCAGGGAGCACCACGGGAGAAGTAGGCTGAGAGCATGTGCTCTTCTCGCTGATGCAGCAGAAACCAAACTCTGGGGGAAGGGCAGAGGAAATGAGGACAAGGATGCAAAAGGAACATTGGGACTGGCACATTTCCCGAGCCCGTTGACCCAACACAGTGCCTGCTCCTTGCACCCCTCCCTGCCTCGAGGAACCCCACTTGGGAAGCCTTCATGGGCTCCTCCTTCAGAGCTGGATTCGGGGATATGGAAGACTGGGACAAGGGGTGGACAGCCCTGGGAGCCAGTGTGCTGAGGACATGCCCGGGTGCCAGGGAGCAGGTAGGGGGGCAGCGGGCCCCGGCTGGGGGTGCAGGAGCCGGCCTGGGAGAGGGGAAGCAAGTGTGAAGTGGTGATGCTTTTGGAGCACCCGTGGATGGGAGACTGGCCAGCTTGGAAGTGGTCCCCCATAAGGAAAATGCAATGCTGTGAACCGCAAGGATGTCTTCTGAAACCATCTTCTGGGTTTTGCTGATTTTTTTAGGGCTTCGTGTCTTCATTCGTTACTCAGCACAGAGACCCTGCTTTAACTCTGCGGACACGGGGCTCCACCAGCCACCCACTCGGTCCTCAGGGAGACGCTGGGACAAACACGGGTCCCAATGGCAACATAGGGGCCACAAGAGGGCTGTGCTCCAAGCAGGATGCTCAGGCCCCGACTGTTTCCTCACCCTATGGGGCAAGCGGCCCCCTGCAGGACCCCCAGCCCAGCCCACGTCTGCGTGGCTTTCTACCTGCAGAAAGGGCTTGGCACTTTGGTGCCTTTGGGCTTCATAGTATCTGTCTTCAGGATCAGTTTCAGATGGCAGAGAGAGCCGAGCCTGCTCTGTGAGCAGGAGCCCTGAGGTGTGTGGGGGTCAAGGACGAACAGGGGCTGAAGGGCAAAGGTGAGGGCTGATCTCACTCTACCCAGACATGACTTGAAAGCTGTCTTTAGAATGTCCCAAGTCAACATAGAAACATCAAGAAACCTGCCCTAGATTTTGGGGACCCGCAGGGGCACTGTCCACCTCTTCCTGGAGGAGCAGAGGGGAAGGTTTTATTTTGCCTGAGTTTCCTATGGCCTCTGTTAACAAGTCACTGTGCTCTTGGAGCCTCACAACGCAGATGCCTTCTCTTACGGTTCTGGGATTGAAGTTGGGAGACGGGTCTCCCGGGCTGAAATCAAGGTGTCAGGGGGACTGTGTTCCTTCTGGGGACTCCAGGGAGAGTCCATTTCCGTTTCCAGCTTCTGGAAGCCACACGCGCTTCTCAGTTTGTGACCCTTTCCTCCATCTTCAGAGCCTGAACAGTGGCTGGGTCTTGCCCAGACCACCTCTCCTGCTGGCCTTGTTCACATTCGAAGGCCTCCTGTGATGACACTCTGGGCTTCTCCACTGATTTAGTGGGTAAGGAATCTGCCTGCCAATGCAAAAGAAATGGGAGAGACAGGTTTGATCCCTGGGTCGGGAAGATTCCCCTGGAGCAGGAAATGGCAACCCACTCCAGCATTCTTGCCTGGGAAGTTTCAGGCGGGCTACAGGGTCGCAAAGAGTTGGACAGAACTCCGTGACAAAGCACGAGAAAAAAAAGTGCAAACACGATGACACTGAGTTCAAACTTGGGCTCAAGATCATCTTTCTATTTTAAGGTCAACTGAGTAGCATCCTTAATCCCATCTCCATGGGAACTGTCCATCGTTAATCCATTCCTTTGACATGTGACTGACATAGTCGCAGGTTCCCTAGATTAAGATGTAGGCATCTTTGGAGGTGGGATGGGCATTTCTCTGCCCACCACGGTTTCCCATGGCTTCTCCTGCATTGGGCAGGCGGACTCTTTACCACTGTGCCGCCTGGGAAGCCCCAGGGTTTCCCAGAGGAGGTGGCACTCATCTTGAAGTGAGCAGAGCGCGTTGGGGACTGGGGCAGTGACATTAGGGTTCCCTTCCCTTAAGTACAAACCGAGGGGATCTCCTTGAAAGGTAGGGGAAGGCTGAGGGGGCAGGGAGAAGAGGTGGGAAATGGGGCAGTTTTTGAACAGGCCGGGCAGAGGTCAGCCTGGGGGAGCACAGCCCCCCTACCCAGCAAGTCCCGCAAGTCCCCCCGTTTTCAGAGGGCGTGGCCCCAGGCAGGCTGGTGGGCCACGGCAGGCACAGGCGGAGCTGCCCGGAGCCTGTATCTGGGAGCAGGCAGGACGCAGGACTCGGGAGCCCGCCAGATGTCCATCGGCGCTGATAGAGTCCCAGCACATAATAAAGCCAGCCGGGTCGGGTCCAAAGGCACACACTGTACTCTGAAGCCATTTAAAATTTTGCCAAAACCCCAGGTTTCCAGCCAGAAAGAGGACCTCTAGTTAGAATTGGGCTGGGGTGGGGTGGGGGGCGGGTTGGGACCAGGGCAGTGGGTACCGCTGTAATTGTTTCATAACATACTCAGTTAATTTATTTGTTTTGCCTTGCGCCTTTTAAATAGGGTTTCATCACTGTATGTGTTTTCCATCTTATCCTGTTACACGGGGAGGAGACCTTGTATTTGTTTACTCGTGGGACGCTTGGCAGCCCCAAAGTCCCACTTGATCAGCCGGGCAGGGAGGCAGTATTTTCATAGCCCGAGCTTGCTGGTGCCTCGCCTCCTTCTCCATTTTCACCCCGCTTGTTGATTTGAACCGCCGCCACGACAGCGGTCTTCTTTCCTCTTCACACCGGAGCGAATTCCACGGGAGAACATGTGTCTGTCTCCTTCCGCCCGCCATCACCCTACTGGGCCCAGTCCCAGGCCTTCAGCAGCCGTGCCACCAGCGTCCCTGTTGGCCCTGAGCCCAGGCGGCAGCGAGGTGTGGGGAGGACCCTGGAAGGCAGAGGGAGGGAAGAGGCGGGGGTCCGGGCCTGGCTGGGCCCCTGCCAGGGGCAAGGACCCTGTGGTCACCTCCCGGGGCTCAGCCCGGCTCTGCACCAAACCTCACAGGCCCGTGGACCTCCATCTCCCAGGTGGCATCTCCAGAGCTTGGTTCAGGGCACAGAGCTGGCAACCCACCGTCATTCATGGCGTTGGACTGACGAGAAGTCACTCGACCCCCTCCTTTCACAATGGGAGGCAAGGACTCAGACAACAGGGCATCACGCCTGGTTCTATTAGGTAAGCGCTGGTGACCCCTCTGCACCAAGATGGCAGAGCCCAGAACCATGTCCCTGGTGGACCGCCCACTCACTTCGTGCAAGAGCTTGCTTTCAGACACACACCCTGATCCCAGCGCTTCTGTCCCCGGAACTGCACCCGGATTCCCTACCGCTGCAGGCTAAAGCCGCTCCCCTGCCCCTTCCCAAAGCTGTCTAGGCTCATCAGTTCATCTCCCTCTACCCTTATTTTGCTTTTTATACATTTTTCAAATATTATTGAAATATAGTTGATTTACAATGTCGTATTAGTTTCAAATGTACAGCAAAGTGGTTCAGTTTCAAGTATATATGAATATATATAAATATACATATTATATATAAATATATCTTAATATATATAAATATATTGCTATAACATATAAATATATAATATAATTTTATATATGTGTGTGTGTGTGAGTCTCTCAGTCGCATCTGACCCTCTGCATCCCCATGGACTGTAGCCCACCAGGCTCCTCTGTCCATGGAATTCTCCAGGCAAGAATACTGGAGTGGGTTGCCATTTTCTTCTCCAGGGGATGTTCCCAAGCCAGGGATCGAACACAGCTCTCTTGCACTGCAGGCAGACTCTTTACCCACTGAGCCACCAGAGAAGCCCTTGTATATGTAAATATATATATATAAATGTACTGAACCACTTTCCTGTACATCTGAAGCTAGTACAACATTATAAATTCTTTCCCATTATAAGCTATTACAAGATATTGAGTATGGTTCCCTGTGCTATATAGTAGGTCCTTGTTGGTTATCTATGTTATACATGGCAATGTGTATATTTTAATCCCAAACTCCTAATTTATCTCTCTCCACCTTTCCCAATGGGTAACCGTAAGGTTGCTTTTTATGTCTGTGAGTCTGTTTCATAAATAAATTCATTTGTATAATTTTTCTACATATATGTGATATTATATATTTGTCTTTCTGTGTCTGACATACTTCACTTAGTGTGATGATCTCTAGGTCCATCTGTGTTTCTACAGAGGGCATTATCTCATTCTTTTTCATGGCTAGGTAGTATTCCATTGTGTACATGTACCACATGTACATTTATCCTTTGTTCATTCAACTGTCGATGGACATTTCCATATCTTGGCTCCTGTGAATAGAGCCGCTGTGGACTTAGGGGTGCGTGTACCTTTTTCAGTTACAGTTTTCTGGATACATGCCCAGGAGGGGGTTGCTGGGTCATACAGTAGCTCTACTGTTGGTTTTTAAAGGAATCTCTCTACTGTTTTCCAGAGCATTTTATATTCCCACCCACAGTGTAGGAGGCTTCCCCTCTCTCCACACTCTCTCTAGCATTTATTTTCTCTTGATGAAAGTGAAAGAGGAGAGTGAAAAAGTTGGCCTAAAGCTCAACATTCAGAAAACTAAGATCATGGCATCCAGTCCCATCACTTCATGGCAAATAGATGGGGAAACAGTGGAAACAGTGGCTGATTTTATTTTTCTGGGCTCCAAAATCACTGCAGATGGTGATTGCAGCCATGAAATTAAAAGACGCTTACTCCTTGGAAGGAAAGTTATGACCAACCTAGACAGCATATTAAAAAGCAGAGACATTACTTTGCCAACGAAGGTCCATCTAGTCAAGGCTATGGTTTTTCCAGTGGTCATGTATGGATGTGAGACTTGGGCTATAAAGAAAGCTGAGCGCCAAAGAACTGATGCTTCTGAACTGTGGTGTTGGAGAAGACTCTTGAGAGTCCTTTGGACTACAAGGAGACCCAACCAGTCCATCCTGAAGGAGATAAGTCCTGGGTGTTCATTGGAAGGACTGATGTTGAAGCTGAAACTCCAATATTTTGGCCACCTCATGCAAAGAGCTGACTCATTTGAAAAGACCCTGATGCTGGGAAAGATTGAGGGCAGGAGGAGAAGGGGACGACAGAGGATGAGATGGTTGGATGGCATCACTGACTCAATGGACATGGGTTTGGGTGGACTCTGGGAGTTGGTGATGGACAGGGAGGCCTGGCGTACTGCAGTTCATGGGGTCACAAGAGTCGGACACGACTAAGCAACTGAACTGAACTGAACTGAAACCCTTTGAGGCTGTCCGTCTGCTCTTTAATACTCTTCCTACTCTAGAAAAGCAGTAGTTCCAGGCAGCATATAACACAACCTTCCCCACCTTTAGCAGACAGTTCATCTTTGCCTGGAATGCTCCCTCTTCTCTCCATGGGTCACTCTTCATCCTTTAAGACTTGGCTGAGGTGCACTCATCCTACTCTGAGTGTCTTCCACTCTGTATTGGCTGGTCCTCTTCTGCCCTTGATCTTAGCACTGTAACAATTCTGCCATGTTCCATTATTATTGTCTTTTTTTGTCATATTATTTGGGCTATTTTTTACTCTCTCCCCCAGCTTTATTAAGGTAGAATTAAAAGTAAAAATTGTATATTTTGAAAGTGTGCAATGTGATGATTGAATATACGTATATATTGTGAAATATATTGACTCAATGGATATGAATTTGAGCAAACTCTGAGAGATCCTGAAGGACAGGGAAGCCTGGCATGCTGCAGTCCTGGCGTGCTGAAGTCTGCATCACAAAGTGTCGGACACGACTCAGCAACTGAACAACAACAATTGTGAAATGATTTCCAAAATCAGTGTAATTGACATAGCCATCACCTCACCTTTCTTTTGGTATGGCGAGAACACTTAAGATCTTTTCTCTTAGCAAATGTCAGGTTCACAGTACATTATTTTGTCAAATTTTTTGTATTTATTTTTGGCTGTGCTGAGCCTCCACAGCCGCACACAGGCTTTCTCTGATTGCTCTGAGCAGGGGCTTTTCTTTGCTGCGGTGCACGGGCCTCTCGTTGCGCTGGCTTCTCTTTTTGAGGAGCTCAGGCCCTAGGTGCAGGGCCTCATAGTTGTGGTGTGCAGGCTTAGTAGTTGCAGCACACGAGTTTAGTTGCCCTGCATTATGTGGGATCTTCCCAGACCAGGGGTTGAACCTGTGCCCCCTGCATTGGCAGGCAGATTCTTAACCACTGGACCACCATGGAAGTCCTTCAGGATATTATTGTTAGCTGTAATCCCCATGCTCTATAGTAGATCCCCAGAACTTATTCACCGTGTAACTGGAAGCTTGTACTCTTTGACCAACATCTCCCCATTTCTCCCATCCCCCAAGCCCTAGTGACAAAACCATTTAACTCTCTAATTCTATGAGTTCTACTTTTTATTTCACATGTAAGCGAGATCATATGGTATTTGTCTTTCTGTGTCTGGTTATTTCATTTAGCATATTGTCCTCCAGGTTCATTCATTTGTTGCTCCAAATGACAGGTGTTCTATAGTGATAGGACTTCTGACATAGACATCAGAAGGGAGTAAAAAGATTACCCTCCTTGCTAGTTTAAGTAGAGCATTATATACTTTTCTGCTAACTGCTGAGAATAGAAAAATATACCCCAAGGCTCTGATAATTTTGCCTAAACCCTTTCCCATAATGTATATCCTGGGATGACATCAGCATGAGATTAGCCAGAAGGAATGGGTTAACCCAGAGCTCCAGGCTATGGAAATTTTTCCTAGACCTTCTCCCACAGCATTCACTTTGAGCTAAAAAAAAAGTATGTCCTTGAGCAAGAGATACTGCTACCTACGAGGCCTGCGTGTCTAAGGAAGAGAATGTGAAAAAGAAAGAATGTTTACCCCCTCTTTAAAGGGGCCTTAGGCTTGGACTCCGTATCAACCTGCCTAAGTTTACTCTCTCAGGTCCAGATGCCATGATCTTGGTTGAGTTGGAGTGTTGAGTTTTAAGCCAACTTTTTCACTCTCCTCTTTCACCTTCATCAAGAGGCTCTTTGGTTCTCCTGCGCTTTCTGTGATTAGAATGGTGTCATCTGCATATCTGAGGTTGTTAATATTTCTCCCAGCAATCTTGATTCCAGCTTGTGAATCATCTAGTCTGGCATTTCGAATGATGTGCTCTACATAGAAGTTAAATAAGTAGGGTGACAATATACAGCAGACTATTTCTCAATTTTGAGTTAGTTTGTTGTTGCACATCCAGTTCTAACTGTTGCTTCATGACCTGCATACAGGTTTCTCAGGAGGCAGGTAAGGTGGTCTGGTATTCCCATCTCTTGAAGAATTTTCCCCAGTTTCTTGTGATCCACACAAAGGTTTTAGCGTAGTCAATGAAGAAGAAGTCAATGTTTTTCAGAAAGTTTCTTGCTTTTTCTATGATCCAACGGATGTTGGCAATTTGAACTCTGGTTCCTCTGCCTTTTTTTGTTTGTTGAGCTCATATCCTGTAACTTTCCTACTTTCTTATTTGTTCTAATAACTTTATAGATACCTTAGTATTCTCTATATGTAGCATCATGTCCTTTGAGAATAAAGACAGTTTTGTTTCTTCTTTTCCAAATTGTATGCCTTTAATTTCCTCTTACTGCTCTACTGCATGTACTAGAATCTCCAGCACATATTGAATGTAAGTGGTAAGAACAGATATTCTTGTCTTCTTCCCAATCTTACAGAGGAAAACTTTTTTTTTCCCACTGTTAAGTACGATGGTTGCTATAAATTTTTTGTAGGTGGCTCAGTGGTGAATCCACCCGCTAATTAAGAAGACTCTGATGATGAGGGGTCAATCTCAAAATCAGGAATATCCCCTGGAGTAGGAAATGGCAGCCCACTCCAGTATTCTTGCCTGGAGGATACCATGGACAGAGGAGCCTGGCAGGCTACAGTTCCATAGGGTCACAAAGAGTTGGACATGACTGAGTGCGTATGCACATGAGATTTTTGTAGATGACCTATGTCAGGTAGAGAAAAATCCCTTCCATTACTAGTTTCTGAGAATTTTTTTCATGAATCAGTATTAGATTTTGTCACGTGATTTTATAGCAACTCTTGATATGGTCAAATCCCGTGGACAGGGGGGCCTGGAGGGCTACAATCCATGGGGTCACAAAGAATTGGACAGGACTGAGTGACTAACACTCCACTCCCATTGATGTGGTCATTTTCTCCCTTTATTCTGTAACTATGGTGTATTACATCATTTGACTTTTGGATGTCAACCCTCTGTTTCTGGGATAAACCTTCCTGCTTATTATGTAAAATCATCTTCATTTGTCACTTGGATCAGTTTGCTAAGATTGTGGCATCAGTTTTCACGGGGAGATTTGTCCACAGTTTTAGTTTCTTGCGATGTCTTTGTCAGTCTTTGACAAGACTGACAAAGGAGAATATCGCTTCATAAATTGAAATACTTTCTTGGAAGTATTTTGTACTTCTTTGTATTTTGAAAGATTTAGTGAAGGGCTGCTGATATTTTTTCCTTAAATGTTTGGTAGAACTCACCAATGATGTCATCCTGACCTGAGCTTTATTTTAGATAAGGTTTTAAATTGCTAATTCAGTTTCTTTGCTTAGAGATTTCCCTTTTTCTTCTTTACTAAGTTTTGATACTTTATAATTTTCTAGGAACTTTTCTTTTCCCTCTAAATTGTTTCTTTGTTGTTGTTCAGTTGCTAGTTCATGTGCTACTCTTTGCAAACTCATGAACTGCATCACTCCAGGTCTTCCTGTCCTAAACTATCTCCCTGAGTTTGCTCAAATTCATGTCCATTGAGTCAGTGATGCTATCTAACCATCTTATCCTCTGTTGCCCCCTTCTCCTCTTGCCCTCAATCTTTCCCAGCACCAGGGTCTGGTCCAATGAATCGATTCTTTGTATCAAGTGGCCAAAGTACTGGAGCTTCAGCTTCAGCATCAGTCCTTTTAATGAATTTTCAGGGTTGATCTCCTTCAGGATTGACTGTTTTGATCTCTGTGCTGTCCAAGGGACTCTCAAGAATCTTCTCTAGCAACACAGTTTGAAAGCATCAATTATTCAGCACTCAGCTTTCTTTATGGTCCAGCTCTCACATCCATACATGACTACTAGAAAAACCATAGCTTGCACTATATGGATCTTTGTCAGCAAAGTGATGTCTTTGCTTTTTAATATGCTGCCTAGGTTGGTCATAGCTTTTCTTTCAAGGAGCAAGCGTCTTTCAATTTCATGGCTGCAGTCACTATCTGCAGTGATTTTGGAGCCTAGGAAAATGAAATCTGTCACTGTTTCCACTTTTTCCCATCTAGTTGCCGTGAAATAATGGGACCAGATGCCATGATCTTAGTTTTCTTTAATGTTGAGTTTTAAGCCAGCTTTTTCACTCTCTTCTTTTGCCCTCATCAAGAGGCTGTTTGGTTCCTCTGTGCTTTCTGTGATTAGAGTGATATAATCTGCATATCTGAGGTTGTTGATATTTCTCCCAGCAATCTTGATTCCAGCTTGTGATTCATCCAGCCTGGCATTTTGTATGATGTATTCTGCATATAAGTTAAATAAGCAGGGTAACAATATACAGCCTTGACGTACTCCTTTCCCAATTTGGAACCAGCTGCTATTCCATGTCCAATTCTAACTGTTGTTTCTTGGCCTGCATACAGGTTTCTCAGGAGGCAGATAAAGTCGTCTGGTATTCCCATCTGTTTAAGAATTTGTCACAGTTTGTTGTGATCCACACAGTCAAAGGCTTTAGTGTAGTCAATGAAGCAAAAGAAGATGCTTTTTTTGGAATTCTCTTGCTTTTTCTATGATCCAGTGGATGTTGGCAGTTTGATCTCTGGTTCCTCTGCCTTTTCTAAATCCAGTTTGTATATCTGAACATTCTCTGTTCACATATTGCTGAAACCTATCTTGGAGAATTTTGAGCACTACCTTATTAGCAGTGGAATGAGTGCAATAGTTCGGTATTGAACATTCTTTGGCTTTGTCCTTCTTTGGGATTGGAATGAAAATTGACCTCTTCCAGTCCTGTGGCCACTGCCGAGTTTCCAAATTTGCTGGCATATTGAGTGCAGCACTTTAGCAGCAGCATCTTTTAGGATTTGAAATAACTCAGCAAGAATTCTATCATCTCCACTAGCTTTGTTTGTAGTAATGTTTCCTTCGGCTTACGTGACTTCACATTCCAGGATGCCTGGCTCTAGGTGAGTGACCACACCATTATGGTTATCTGGTTCATTGAGACCTTATTTGTACAGTTCTTCTGTGTATTCTTGTCACCTTTTCTTAATCTCTTCTGCTTATGTTATGTCCGTGTCTTGTTTTGCTCATCTTTGCATGAAATGTTCTACCTCTAATTTTCTCGAAGAGAGCTCCAGTCTTTCCCATTTTATTGTTTTCCTCTACTTCTTTGCATTGTTCACTTAAGAACACATATATACCTATAGCCAATTCATGTTGATGCATGGCAAAAACCATCACAGTATTGTAAAGAAATTGTCCTCCAATTAAAATGAGTAAATTAATTTTTTTTAAAAAAAGGAACGTTTTCTTATCTCTCCTTGATGTTCTCTGAAACTCTGCATTCAGTTGGGTACATCTTTCCCTTTTTCCTTTGCCTTTCACTTCTCTTCTTTTCTCAGCTATTTGTACGGCCTCCTCAGACAACCACTTTGCCTTCTTGCATTTATTTTTCTTGGAGATGGTTTTAGTCATCACCTCGGGACTTCCCCGGTGGCTCAGATGATGAAGCATCTGCCTACAATTTGGGAGACCCGGGTTCAATCTCTGGGTTGGGAAGATCTCCTGGAGAAGGAAATGGCAACCCATTCCAATACTCTCGCCTGGAGAATCCCATGGACAGAGAAACCTGGTAGGCTACAGTCCATGGGGTCGCAAAGAGTCGGACACGACTGAGCGACATTTACTTACTTACTTACTCCTGTACAATGGTAGGCCATTCAGGTATGAAAAGTGAAAGTGAAAGTTGCTCAGTCATGTCTGACTCTTTGCGATCCCATGGACTCTACAGTCCATGGAATTCTCGAGGCCAGAATACTGGAGTGGGTACCGTTCCCTTCTCCAGGGGATCTTCCTGGCCCAGGAATCCAACCGGGGTCTCCTGCATTGCAGGCGGATTCTTTACCAACTGAGCTATCAGGGAAACCCAACTATTCAGGTATGACCTAAATCAAATCTCTTATGATTATACAGTGGAGGTGACCAATAGATTCAAGGGACTAGGTCTGGTAGACAGATGCCTGAAGAACTATGGATGGTGTTTGTACCATTGTACAGTAGGAGGTTACTAAGACCATCTCCAAGAAAAATTGTTTTAGTTTGACAAAAACTGATAATAATCTTCCCTTAAAATCCTCTTACTTCCCAGAATTCTGTATTATTGTCTCCTGTTTCAATCTTGATTTTATTAAATCTTTCTTCATTTCTAATAAAAGATTTTAAATATAACATTTTCATCTAAACATTGCTTTAATTACACCACGTTTTAACATCATGTTTTCCATTTTGTTGAGTATGCTTTTGCAATTCCTCTGTATTTCTTCCTTGATTCATGCATTATTTAGAAGTGTGATGTTTTATTACTAAATATATGAATATTTCCCTGATCTCTTTCTGTTGTTGATTTTTAATTTAACTTTTATTGTGGTCAGAGAAGAATCTTTATGTTATTTCAGTTGTTTTAAATTTGTTGACTATTTTTATGCCTAGAATATGATCTATCCTGGAGAATATTGCAAATGTACTTGAAAAAATATGTATTTTTCTGCTGTTCAGTGGATTGTTCTACATGTAGTAGTTGTATGTGGTATATATCATGCTTTATAGTGGTTTTCAAGTCATATATTCCCACAGATTTTCTGTTTGTTCCATCACTTACCACAAAAGACTGTTTAAATCAGCTATATTAAATGAAAGCATAAAATTGTTGAAGTATCTGTTATTCCTCTTCATTCTCTCTTTGTTCCATTACTTTAAGGTTCTCTTTTTAGATGCATTTATATTCATGCATATATATTTCAACCTGATGTGTGGATTCTTTATCATTATGAAATGTTCTTCTTTGGCTCTAGTAATGTCTCTTATCTTAAACTTTATCTTGTCTTATATTATTAGAGTTATTTCAGGTCTTTTAAAATCACTATCTTTTCCTGTCCTTTTACTTTCAATTTATTTGTGTCTTTGGTGTCTTACATAGTCATCAATTAGTCTCATTTTGCTTTTCATGCAGTTATACAAGCTCCATCTTTCAACTGGATCATTTAATTCATTCACATTTAATATAATTATCAATGTGGTTGGGTTTTGCAGTTCATATTCCATCTGACTTATATGTTTTTGTTATTCTTTTCCTCTTTTCCTGCCTTCTGTATTATTTAAAACAATTTTCAAGGTGCAATTTTTATTCCTCTGATTTTTTTGCTATATTTTTTCTTAGTCATTCTGTGGATTATAATGTATCCTTAATCTGTCAAACTGCACTTAAGATGAATAACAACCTAATTCTGAGAAAATATAGCAATCTTACCACAAACTTGGGCTTCCTTGGTAGCTCAGCTGGTAAAGAATCCACCTGTAATGTGGGAGACCCCGGTTCAATTCCTGGGTTGGGAAGATCCCCTGAAGAAGGGATAGGCTACCCACTCCAGTATTCTTGGGCTTCCCTGGTAGCTCAGTTGGTAAAGAGTCTGCCTGCAATGTGGGAGACCTGGGTTTGATCCCTGGGTTGGGAAGAGTCCCTGGAGGGGGGCATGGCAATCCACTCCAGTATTCTTGCCTGGAGAATCTCTGTAACCAGAGGAGCCTGGCGGGCTACAGTCCACGGGGTCACGAAGAGTCAGACACGACTAAGTGACTAACCAGCACCGCAGTCTTGCTCTGTTCCCTCAGCTCTCCTTTGTAGTGTTATTCTTAATATACGACACATTTTAAAATTGGTAGTGTTTTTGAATGTATCCTTGTACAGCTTTGCTTAGTGGTTGATCTAGGTTACCAATGTTGCCATTTTACTATTTCATGTGAAGTTTAGAAAAATTCTTTCCTTCTACATAGCTTCATTCTTCTTTATTTGTGTAATTGTCTTAAATATTTCTTCTACATTAATTGAAAACTGCCTCAAATGATATTATAATTTTTGCTTCAACAGTTGAATTTAATTTAGAAACTCAAGAAGAGAAGAAAAGTCTATTATATTTACTTATATATTTATCTAGTCGTTGCTTTTCCTTTCTTGCTGATATTCCAGGATTCCTTTATTTTAATCGTTTTATCTATGTTTAGAAAATTATTTACCCATTCTTTGGAGTATGTCAACTGGTGACAAATTCTCTCTTTTTTTTTTTTTTTTTCAATTTTAGAATGCTAAAATTTTCTCTTAATTTCTAAAGAATATTTTCTCTCTATAGAATTCTGCGTTGATAACCCTTTTTACTCAATCCTTGAAAAAAAGTTCTGCCACTTCCTTCTGGTCCCTGTGATTTCTAATGAGAAAATCACTGTCATTTTAATTGTTTTTTTTTTTCCTCCTATAGATAAAATACTATTTCTCTCTCACTGCTTTATGTATATATATACATATGTATATATGTGTGTGTGTATGTATATTTGTCTTTAGTGTTCAGTAGGTTGACTATGATGTCTTGGCATGGGTTAATTTGGATTTATATCTCTTTGGGGTTCACTTAGCTTCTTAAATGTTTAGGTTTATTGGGTATTTTGCCAAATTTGAGGACTTTCGGCCATTCTTTCATTCATTTTTTTTTTCAGTCTCACTCGATTTTCCTTCTCCTCTGGGACTCCAGGGACTTCCCTGGTGGCTCAGATGGTAAAGCGTCTGCCTACAATTTGAGGGACCCGGGTTCAATCCCTGGGTCGGAAAGATCCCCTGGAGAAGGCAATGGCAGCCCACTCCAGTACTCTTGCCTGGAATATCCCATGGATGGAGGAGTCTGGTGGGCTGCAGTCCACGGGGTCACAAAGGGTCAGACACGACTGAGCGACCTCACTTTCACTGTGGCACTCCATTGCCACAAATGGCACACCTCTTGTTATAGTCACACATGTCGCTAAAGCTAGCTTCATCTTTAAAGTCTGTTTTTCTCTATTGCTATATTTTCAAGTTCAGTGATTCCTTTTTCTGTTCTCCCCATTCTGCTATTGAGCACACCCACTGATGTTTTTATTTTGGCTATTGTATTTATTTGTATTCATTGTATTTGTTTGTATTTATTGTGTTTATTTGTATTTATTGTATTTCAATGTAGTTATTGTATTTATTTTGGCTATTGTATTTTCCCATTCTAGAATTTTCACTTGGACTGTCTTTGCATCTTCTGTCTCTTTGCTAAAACTTTCTACTTTTCATTTATTTCAAGCATGCTTGCGTTTCCAGTTGAGTTATATACTTTCATGTGTTTTCATATAACTATTAGCGTCCTTTCATTTCGGCTTGAATTCCCTTGGGCTTTTCTTGCAAGGCAGGTCTAGGAAATGAGCTCTCAGCTTTACTCTGCCTCAGTTCAGTTCAGTTCAGTCGCTCAGGCGTGTCCGGCTCTTTGCGACCCCATGGACTGCAGCTCGCCAGGCTTCCCTGTCCATCACCAACTCCTGGAGCTTGCTCAAATGTTTCCTTCATTTCTGAAGCATGGTTTTGCCAAATACAGTATTCTTGGTTGGTAGTCTTTTCTTTCACATGATACTACATCATTTCTAGACTTCAAGGTTTCTTCTGAGAAATCTATTTATAGTCTCATGGGAGTTCCTTTGCATATGATGAGTCACTTTTGCTGCTTTCATAATTCTGGCTTGGAGGTTGAGGGGGAAGGGGAATTACTGCTGAACTGGTGTGAAGTTTCGGTTCTGCGAGTGAATTAGTTCAAGCGCTCTCCTGTGCAGTTAACACCCGTGTGTGTGCGTGCTCAGGCGCTTCAGTCGTGGCCGACTCGTCGTGACCCCATGGACTGTAGCCCACCAGGCTCCTCTGGCTGTGGGATTTTCCTGGCCTGTGGTCAATGCATGTCAATGTATGGCAAAAACCATCACATAATATTGTAAAGTAATTATTCTCCAATTGAAATAAATTAAGTGGGAAAAAAAATAATACTGGAGTGGGTTGCCATGCCCTCCTCCAGGGCACCTTCCTGACCCGTGGATCGAACCTGTGTCTCCTGCGTCTCCTGCACCGCAAGTGAATTCTTTACCGCTGAGCCGCCTGAAAGCCCACAGAATGATGCCTCTAGTCGACAATAATTTACTACACTCTTGAAATTCCTTAAGAGAGTAAATCTCAGGTTAAGAGTTGTTAACCACAAACACACATACTCACATACATGCAAAGGGGCACAAGGAGACTTTTGGAGGTGATGGATCTGTTACCTTGATTGTGGTGATCGTTTCATAGGTATATGCATATGTTCAGACTTATCAAATTATATAATTAATATGTGAAGCTTATTGTATATCAGTTATATTTTAATGACACTTTTAAAAATGAAAAAAAGTATAAAAAACTGCTGACATAAATTATAAAGAAAAAAGAAAGAAAAGGAAATGGTTAAGGAAATTCTTCAGAATGAAAGGCTATAATACTAGATAGACTATAGGACAGAACATGAAGATCAATGAAAATGGTAAATATAAAGTAAATAAACTTTTTTCCTTAATTTCTTTAAAACATGTGATTGCTGTTATAGCCATGCAGCAATGTGATGTGGAATTTCTTACATGCAGAAATGAAATATATACAATTGCACAAAAAGGGAAGGGTTAAAAATATACTCTTGTAAGATTCTTATATATTAAATAGTATTAGCCATTTAAGGTAAATGTGGTTACATGTTGTGATCCTTATAGTAACCATGAAAAGAATAATGCAAAGAGATAAACCTAGATATCCAAAATAGAAGATATAGTGGATTGTTAAGTATATTTGCTTAAGACAGGAAAGGAGGAACAAAGGAAAAAGACAGAAAGGGCAAATAGAAAACAAATAGAAAGATGATTTTTTCAACCTGACCATACTCATAGCTACATTAGCTGTAAATGGGTTCTACTGGAGTTAAAGAGGGGCATTTCATACTAGGAGTATCAATATATTAAGGACACTTACTAATTCTAAATGCATTTGTACCTTAAAACAGAGCTTCAAAATATACAAATCAGAAATTGACAAAATAAAGGGAGGGATAACATGTCCAAAGTTAGGGCTGCAGACTATAATGTTCCTCTTTCATAAATTTATAAAACAAGTAGACAGAAAAATCTGCAAAAGATAGGATGTTTGAATAACACTTGATTTAATAGTACATATTGATGTAGTTGACTTTTATAGACTACTACAACCAACAAATGCAGAATACACATTCTTTCCTGTTGCCCATGAAACATCATGACAGAGCATATGTTATGTCAGAAAGCAAATTTCAGTATAGCATTTCAAAAGAATTAGTGAAGGTAAGTTCTCCCACCACAATGGAATTAAAGTAGAAATCAATACCAAAAAGATAACTAGAGATCCTTGAATTTGGAGATATGAAGCAACACACTTCTAAATAACCAGTGGGTGAAAAAATAGAGAAACTAGAAAAACTCGCAAATGTGATGAAAATACAACATATTAAAATACGTGGGTGCACACATTTACAGAATACCTGATCAGTAGTCCTCAAAACTGTTAAGATCATCAAAAACAAAGAAAGTCTGAAAAACAGTCAGTTTGGAGGAGACTTAGGAGACACGATGGTGAAATGTGTGTGTTCTGGATGGGATCAATGAACCATCAGTATTGGTTCACTAGTTGTGACACATCTATCGCGTGTCTGTATACTTACATCATACCTGTGAGGTATTAACAATAGGGAAACTGGGTATGGAGCATATGGGAACTCTTTGTACTATCTTTGCAACATTTTTTAAATCTAAACTTGTTCTTAAAATTAATATTTTAAAAGATATGTGGGATTCAACCAAATAAACTTTAGGGGAACATTGTAGGTTAAAATATTTATATTAGGAAAGAATAAAAATTTGAAATCAGACTTATCTTCTATGTTAAGATGGCATGAAAACAGATTACACAAAATATGGCCAGGCAATGCAAAAAAATTAAGAAACCCAAAAGTCATTTCTTTGAAAATATTAATAAAAATGATCAAAATCTAGCAAGATTGATTTTTTAAAATAGAGAAAAAATAAATTATCAATATCAGGAATGAAAGAGGGACCATCACCACTATTTTAAAGACACTCCTAAGATAATAAGGGACTATTATGAGAAAATTTATGCAAATTTATTCAACTTATATGAAATGGAAAATTCCCTTGAAAAATTCAACTTATTAAAGCTAAGATAAGAAGAAACAGAAAATCTAAAATTTCCTATATTTATTTATTATGGAACTTGAATTTATAATTAAAGGCCCACAAAACTTCAGGCCAGATGGCTTCATTTTTTTCCTATGCAACGTCTCCGGAAGAAATAATACCAAGAGTATGCAAAGTTTTTCAGAAAAAAGGAATGAATATTTCCCAACTCATTTTATGAGCACTAGAGTAAAACAGATACCAAAACCTGAAAAGGATATTATAAGAGAAGGGAAATTACACAAATCAATATTGCTCAGGACTAGGTGCGAAATTTTTCAAAATACTAGCAAATCAAAACCCAACAGTACATAAAATGATTATATGTTGTTGTTGTTCAGTTGCTAAGTTGTATCTGACTTTCTGTGACCCCATGCACTGCAGCACGCCAGGCTCCTCTGTCCTTCACTGTCTCCCGAAGTTTGCTCAAATTCATGTCCATTGAGTGTGATCGTCTTGATAGATGCGTAAAAAACATTTATAATGTTCAACGTTTATCTATGATTTAAAACTGTAGAGAAAACTGTTATTGAACTAGTAATACAAGAAAACTTCCACAAAAAGGCAAATGTACTCCTAAAAGCCCTTATAGCTAACATCACACTTGACAGTGAAAGCCTGAACTTTCTCCCCTAAGATGAAAGATAAGGCAAAGATTTTCGCTCTTAATACCTCTAACCCCCATGTTTTAGCTGCTGCTGCTGCTAAGTCGCTTCAGTCATGTCCGACTCCATGCGATCCCGTAGACGGCAGCCCACCAGGCTCCCCCGTCCCTGGGAGTCTCCAGGCAAGAACACTGGAGTGGGTTGCCATTTCCTTCTCCAATGCATGACAGTGAAAAGTGAAAGTGAAGTCGCTCAGTTGTGTCCGACTCTCAGTGACCCCATGGACTGCAGCCCACCAGGCTCCTCTGTCCGTGGGATTTGCCAGGCAAGTGTACTGGAGTGGGTTGCCATTGCCTTCTCCACACATGTTCTAGAGGTCATAGCAATTGCAATAGAGCAAGGAAAGAATAAAAGACAAACATTAGAAAGAAGTAACCTTTCTTTAGTCTCAGGTAACAATTCTGTATATGAAAATCTCTTTTAAAAAACTACCAGAAACAGAAAATCCTTTTAGGAGTAATAATTTAATTTAGCAAAGCTTCAGGATACAAGGTGAGTATACCAAAATCAAATATATTACTAAATGATAGCAAGAACAACTGAAAAATGAAATTTAAACTTAATACCATTTAAAAGAACATAATATATTAATTTCTTGGGGATAAATTGAACAAAATGAAAAATTCAATGTGTTCATAAATTTTAAAAGATGCAAACACATGGGGAGTTATGCCATGTTCATAAATAGGGAGACTCAATGTTATTAAAATGTCATTTCTCCCATATTGATCTACAGATTCAACATAATCACAGTCAATATCCTAGCAGGCTTCCTAACAGAAATTGATAAAATTGTTCTAAAATTTATATAGAAATAGACTTCCACCGCCAGCTGAGATGGAGTAACAAGGATCAAATGCACTCTTTCCTCTGAAACCACAATAACAACAGTAAGACATGCATATAAAATGATGCTTTTCAAGACCTTCAACAGCAGGACAAAGGACAGAGAGACAGCAAACACCTGAGATGATCCCTCACTGTTCCGATTTCTTTGTTGTTGTTTAGTCGCTCAGTCGTGTCTGACTCTTTGCGACCCCATGGGGTGTGAAGTGTAGCCACAGGCTCCTCTGTCCATGGGATTCTTCAGGCAAGAATACTGGAGTGGGTCACCATTTCCTTCTTCAGGAGATCATCCCGACCTAGGGATCGAACCTGCATCTCCTGCATTGCAGGCAGACTCTCTACTGCTGAGCCACCAGGGAAGCCCCATCCCAGCTTCTTGCCTTGAGATGATTTGTAGGCTGTGGTCCAGTCGGGGAGCCCTGGCAGAGTGGGCAGAGTCCCTGAGTTGACCATCTCAAGATGAGGGTCCAGGGACACCAAGGTAACTGGAACTCACAGGGCAGAATACCAGAGAGGAGAAAGCAGAGTGGAGAAAGAACCGCCAAAGGACTTCCCTGCTGCGCCAGTGGCTAAGACTCCAAGCTGCCAATGCAGGGGACCCAAGTTCAACCCCTGGTCAGGGAACTAGATCCCACATGCTGCAACTAAGAGTTCTCAGGCCACGGATAAAGACCCAACATACCACAACAAAGACCAGGCACAGCCAATAAAAGAGAAAAAAAAAGAACCCCTGGGATCTCCAGAGGGTGCCCTTGAGTATTTGCTGAGTACCCACTGGCACATTAGTGTAAGGAAACCACCCATGGCTGGGGAAAGAACAGCTTGTACAGACTAGCAGTAATAGTAGCAAGCTCTGGGAGATAGCGAAGGACAGGGAAGCCTGGAGTGCTGCAGCCCATGGGGTTGCAAAGAGTTGGACATGACTGAGCGACTGAATAACAACAGCAACTCACACTGCACTAACTGGGAATGTTGCCTCTTCCAACATCCAGGCTGGGAAACCCCATAATTCATGGGGATTTGGATAAAGTACTTGGAAAGATCTGGTCTGAGCAGTGGGAAATGATCAGCCCTTATCAGGGCCGGGACCAGGGTGAGGCAAGTGAGACCTACAGCACAAGATAGGAAAGCCTGTGCTAGGATGACCCAGGACAGGCGCCTCCTTTGATTTTGCAGTCCAGGCACCTCGCTTTCTCCGACTCAGCTCCACCACCCTAGATTAAACACTGCTGTGATCTCACCTAGCAAATCACTGAGACAGGACCCAAAGGATCAAACGGTTTGCAAGCAATTTAACTGCAGCTCAGAGCACAGCTCGGGAGTATTTATGTTTATGCTTCTGGCACCCGGCAAGGTAAAAATTCACAATGTCTGGAATCCAAACAAAGATGATCAGGCTGCAAATTAGCAGAGACGTTAAGTCCCATAATGAGGAGAATAATCAGTCAGTCAAATCCAGTCCAGAAGTGTGTTAGAACTAACAGACAAGGACATCAAAGCAGTTATTATAACGGTATGCCATATGTTCAAAAGTTAAGTAGAGCCATGGAGAATATAAAAAAAGATGCAAACTGAATATCTGGAGATGAAAACTGCAATGTTGTGATGAAAAATCTACTGGATGGAATTAACAGCATATCAGACATTGCAGAAGAAGAGTGAATTTTCAGATGTAGCAATAGAACACACCCAATATGAAATATGCAGAGAAAAAACTTAAGAAAAAAAGCATCAGTGTTCTGTACGACATCTTCAAGTCTAATACACATGTCCTTTGAGCCCTTGCAAGAGAAGTCTCTTGTTCATGAATCAGAAAATCACCTATTGTTAAAATTCCAAATCAACTCAAATTGATCTATAGGGTCAGTGCAATCACAATAAAAATCCCAATAGCCCTTTTTTTTGGTAGAAATGGAAAAGATGATTCTAAAGTTTTTATAAAAATACATAGGACCGGGAGGGGGGATCGGGATGGGGAACACATGTAAATCCATGGCTGATTCATGTCAATGTATGGCAAAAACCACTACAATATTATAAAGTAATTAGCCTCCAACTAATAAAAATAAATGAAAAAAAATGCATAGGACCTAACATGGCCAAAATAACTATAAAAATAAAAGTAAAGTTAGAAGTCTAACTCTATCTGATTTTGACTTATTAAAAAGAAACTATAATGTCAAAACACTAATTTGAAATGATAGATACATCACCCCATGTTCACTGCAACATTATTCACAATGGCCAAGACATGGAAACAACCTAAGTGTCCATCGCTGGATGAATGGATGAAAAAATACATGTACAGTGAAATATCCAGCCCTAAAAAGAATGAAATCTTGTCATTTGTGACAACATGGGTGGACCTTGAGGGCATTTAGTGAATTAAGTGAATTTAAGTGAATTAAGTCAGAGAGAGAAATATTGGAGTGTTAGTTGCTCAGTCATGTGACTCTTTGCGACCCCATGGACCGAAGTCCACCAGGCTCCTCTGTCCGTGGGATACTCCAGGCAAGAATACTGGAGTAGGTTACCATGCCCTTCTCCAGGGGATCTTTCTGACCCAGGGGTTGAACCCTAATCTTCTGCATTGCAGGCAGTTTCTTTAACCATCTGAGCCACCAGGGTGAATCAAAGTTCATTCGAGTTTGTCTGTAAACCCAAACAAACTTTTTGGCCAACCCAGTATAAACACCGGAAGATCTCACTTACACGTGGAATTTTAACCAACAATAAAAACCAAGCTCATAGATGCAGAGAAGAGACTGGTGGTTGCCAGAGGCAGGGTGGAGGAGTGGGTAAAGTGGGTGAAGGGGGTGAAAGGTAAAATCTTCAATTATTAAATTAGTAAATCATCAGGATATGATGTATAGCATGATGACTGTAATGAATAATACTGTACTGCATTTTGGAAAGTTGCTAAGACAGTAGATCTTAAAAGTCCTCACCATAAGAAAAAAGGTTTTGTAACTATGTTAAAAAAACAAGCCATAGTATGATATTGACCACCTGAATGACAAATAGGTTATTGGAACAGAAAAGAGAGTTGAAAATTAGACTGCAAAATTGATTTTTGACAAAAGTACAAAAAACGAGGAAATGGAGGTCTTTTCAACAAATGGTGCTGGATACCTCTAGCCTATAAGCTGAACTTTGATCTGTAGCTTGCACCATATACAAAAAATTAACTCAAAACGAGTCTTAGACCTAAATGAAAAACCTAAAATCATAAATCTTCTAAAGGAAAACATTGAAGGAATTTTTCGTGACTTTGAGTTAGGCAAAGATTTCTTGGACGTGATATTAACAGCATGATTCATGAAAGAACAAACGGATAAATTGTGCTTCATCAAAAGTGAAAACTGTCCTTCAAAAGATATTCTTAAGGGAATGAAAGGACAAGCAACAGACTAGGAGAAAATATTTTCAAAGCACATATCTGATAAAGGACTTGTATTTGGAATGTATATAAATAAATGTTTAAGATAATAGTAAGAAAACACAATCTAATTTTTTAAATGGACAAATAGTTGAATATGCACTTCTCCATATAGATGGAAAATAAATAAGAGAAATAGGCTCAACATCACCATCATTAGTGAACTACACATTAAACTACAGTATGGAGTTTCCTTAAAAAACAAAAGAGCTTCCTTATGACCCAGCAACACTCCTGGGCTTATATCTGGAGAAAACCATAATTTGAAAAGGTGCATGTATCCCAGTGTTCATAGCAGCACTAGTTACAATAGCTGAGACATGGAGGCAACCTAAACCATCAACAGATGACCGGATAAAAAAGATGTAATACATAAATACAATAAATAAAATACATAAATACTCAGCCTTTAAAAGAATGAAATAATATCGTTTGTAGTAACATGGATGGACCTAGAGATTATCATGCTAAGTGAAGTAGACCAGATATGATATTACTTGTGTGTGGAATCTAAAAAAATGATACAAATGAACTTATTTACAAAACAGAAATTGATTCGCAGACATAGAATATTAACTTTTGGTAACCAAAGGGGAAAGCAGGGGAGGAATAAATTAAGAGTTTGAGATTAATATATACACACAGGTATATACATAAACTAAATAACATGGACCTACTATATAGCACTGTGAACTCTACTCAATACTCTGTAATAACATATATGGGAAAAGCATGTGAAAAAGAAAAGATATGTATAATTGAATCACTTTGCAGTACACCTGAAACTAACATAACATTGTAAATCAGCTATATTCCAATAGAAAATTAAAATAGCACAATGAAATACCACTTCACGCTAGAGAGTATGGCTAAAATCAAAAGACTGACCAAACCAAACATTGACAAAAATGTGTAGCAACCGAAACTCTCATCCTGCTGGTGTGGGTGCAGAATGGTACAACCACTTTGAAAAGCAGTTCGACAGTTCCTTGAAAAGTTAAATGTACCCCAACCACATGTTCGGGCCACTCCCCTCTCAGACATTTACATAAGAGGAAAGAAAGCGTATGTCGACACAAATACTGATACATGAATATTCATAGTGGTTCTGTTTGTAATGCCTCCAAATGGGAAGCAACCCCAACTATCCAGCAACCGATAGAAGGATAGATAAATTTTAGTACATTTGTGCAATGAAATACTACTGAGCAATAAAAGAAAAGAAGCTTTGATATACTTAACAGGTATGGATCTCAGGAAAATTGAGTGAAATAAAGCAGATAAAGTGTACATACAGTGGATTCTGTATGTATGAACTCTAGAAAATACAGGCTAATCTGTGGTGCGGAAAGCATATCAATGGTTACCTGGAAGAATGGGGAAGAGGGAATATAAAGATTACAAAGAGACCAAAGAAAACTTCAGGGCATGATGGATGTCTTTATTTTCCTGATAGTCATCATAGTTTCACAGATATACATGTATGTATATATATAATCCTATCAAATTGTACACTTAAAATATAAGCAATTAATTGAATGTACATTATTATATCTCAGTAAATGTACTGCAGTCCATGGGGTTGCAGAGAGTTGGGCGCAACTGAGCAACTAAACAACAACAAAAGAGGATAGAATAGTCAACACAAGCATGTAAAAGATAAGCAATGCTGATGGACCTGCATAATTTGATTTCAAGAGTGGCTAAAGTGCTACAGTAATTATTTCAGTGTGGTATTGCCATGTGGTTAGACAAACAGATAATTTAACAGAATATAGCGTCTAGAAGTAGATTCACACGTATAGGGCCAATTGAAATGTGATGAAAACTCCAGTGTAATTCCAGAGGGAAAGGAAGCTCCTTCCAACAAATGATACTGCAACAACTTGATATCCATATGGGGAAAAAAATGAATCTTGACTGTATCCTCACACCATATAAAATTGTTTTGCTGTGAACTATTGACCTAAATTTAAAGGCTACATCACTGGAAAATATCTGTGAGACCTTCATGTGAACATGTATTCTTAGAGAAGGTTCCAAAATGCTAACCATAGAAGAAAAGAATGATAAATTGGATTTTGTAAAAAATTTAAGATTTCAGCTCTGCTCATTAAAAGATTCCTTTAGTAAAGTGAAAATGCAAGCAACAGATTGGGAGAAAATATTTACAGTACATATATTGGAAAAAGGACTTATAGCCTGAATACATATATAACTACTATAAATCAAAATGAAAAAGGTAGTCCTATAAAATATGAGCAAAATATTTTCATAGGTCAGTTCAGTTCAGTCACTCAGTTGTGTCTGACTCTTTGCGATCCCATGGACTGCAGCACACCAGGTTTCACTGTCCATCACCGACTCCTGGAACTTGCTCAAACTCATGTCCATCATGTCAGTGATACCATCCAACCATCTTATCCTCTGTTGTCCCCTTCTCCTCTTGCCTTCAATCTTTCCCACCATCAGGGTCTTTTCAAATGAGTCAGTTGCATCAGGTGACCAAAGTATTGGAGTTTCAGCTTCAGCATCAGTCCTTCCAATGAATATTCAGGACTTATTTCTTTTAGAATTGACTGATTGGATCTCCTTGCAGTCCAAGGGACTCTCAAGAGTCTTCTCCAATGCCAAAGTTCAAAAGCATTAATTCTTTGGCACTCAGCTTTTTTTATGGTCCAACTCTCACATCCATACAAGACTAGAGGAAAAACCATAACTTGGACTGGATGGACCTTTGTTGACAAAGTAATGTCTCTGCTTTTTAATATGCTGTCTAGGTTGGTCATAGCTTTTCTTCCAAGGAGCAAGCGTCTTTTAATTTCATGGCTGCACTCACACATCTGCAGTGATTTTGGAGCCCAAGTAAATAAAGCCTTTCCCTGTTTCCATTGTTTCCCCATCACTGGATGCCATGATCTTAGTTTTTTGAATGCTGAGTTTTAAACCAACTTTTTCACTTTTCTCTTTCACTTTCCTCAAGAGGCTTTTTAGTTCTCTTATTTGCATAGATACTTCACGGAAAAATATATACAAATGGCCAATACGTTCGTGAAAAGGTGCTTAGCATTATTAGTGATCAGAGAAATGCAGTTTAATGCTGCAATGAATTTAACACATTTCATACCTATAGAATGACTAAAATTAAAACCTGATAGTATCAAGGGTGACTGAGAATATATAACAGTCAGGCTTTTCATAAATTACTGTGAAAGTATCAAGTGCTACGACCACTTTGGAAAATTCTTTGATGATTTCTTATAAAAGTAATATACACTGAATCAATAATCAAGCAATTCTACTCTTAGGTACTTACCTAAGAGATATGAAATAAGAAATTTATATGAAATTATTTATAGACATTTTATTTATAATAACTACAAACTGAAAATAACCTAAATGGCCATCAACAAGATGATGGATTAAACCAATCATGGTTTACTTACTACTTGGCAGTAAAAAGGAATGTGTGATTGACATATGCAAGAGCATGAATGAATAGCCAAAGCGTTACGTTGAGTGGATTAGTCTAAAAACAAATGAGAGCGCCTACTGCACAATTCTAATTTATGGGAAGTTCTACAACAGGCAATATAGGCAAGTTAGTTGTTGTTGGAAAGTTAGAACAAAGACTGGAACGGGCCAGGTGGCAATTATCTGGAACGATAAAATGTTACGTATCTTGAGTTGGGAGTTGTGTACATGTGTACATGTTTGTATACTTCTGATCTGTGCATTTAATTATATGTAAATTGAGTATTATACATCAGCTATAGTTCAATAAAATTTTTTTGAAGTTCTAAAAAATTTTACAGAAATTGCACCTCAATGAAAAGGGTATTGTGGAAAAAATATAACAAACACAAACATATATTCTCCTGATAAGATAACACTGAGATCCATGAAGCCACAAGCAATGACACTGTGGAGAAAACTAGATAAATCAGCCGTTAAAACCATCATTTAAAATCTCCCTCTTAAAAAAAATAAAAAAATTTAAAAAATTAAAAAATAAAATAAAATCTCCTCTTAGAAGCTGATAGATCAAGCAGTCAAAAGCATGAAGCGAAGAGACAGAAGATTGAAATAACATAATAAACTTGAGCTCTTAAGAAATTGAAATAACAATCGAAGACATTCCCCTCAAAAAATCCTCAGGCACAGAGAGCTTTATATGAGAGTTCTACAAAACAGTTAAGGATCAGATAGATACTCTTAGAGAAATTGTTTCAGAAAACAAAATAAATAGAAAATAAGGAAATCTGCCCAATTCCATTTTATGAGGCAAAAATAGCATTTATCTCAAGTTCAGATATGACCAATACGAGGAAAGCAATAAGTCTATTTCACTTGTAAAAAAGAGGCAAAATTCTGAATAAGCCACTAACTAATTAACCCTACAGTGTATTTTGAAAAATTATCTAGTCAGGTTTATTCCAGGAGTGAAAGAACAGTCTAACACCAGAAATTCTATCAATGTTATTTACCATGTTATCAGACCAAAGGAGCAAAATGACTCAACACATGAAGAAGAGTATTTGATAAAGTTTTTGTGATTTTAAGGCACTAATGGTAAAGAATATAGTCTATTACACAGCAGTGAAAACGAATCCATGGTCCTTGCAGAATGTCTCCATCGTATAGCCAACCAACACCACCAACTCTGGGCCCTTCCCTTTCAAACCAGACCTGGCAATTTGGGGACACTCTGGCTTCAACATGTTTCAGAATGTGTTAAAGTCCATTCAGAAACTCAGCTGGCATTTTCACACAGTTATGTTGAATTTATAGATTAATATGGGAAAATATGCTGTTTTTACAATTTTAAGCACCCATCAGTTCAGTTCAGTCGCTCAGTTGTGTCCGACTCTTTGTAACCCCATGGACTGCAGTACACCAGGCTTCCGTGTCCATCACCAACTCCCAGAGCTTACTCAAACTCATGTCCATTGAGTTGGTGATGCCATCCAACCATCTCATCCTCTGTCGTCCCCTTCTCCTCCCGCCTTCAATCTTTCCCAGCATCAGCGTCTTTTCCAATGAGTCAGTTCTTTGCATCAGGTGGCCAAAGTATTGGAGTTTCAGCTTCAGCATCAGTGCTTCCAATAAATATTTAGGACTGATTTCCTTTAGGATGGACTGGTTGGATCTCCTTGCAGTCCAAGGGACTCTCAAGAGTCTTCTTCAACACCACAATTCTAAAGCATCAATTCTTCAGCACTCAGCTTTCTTTATGGTTCAACTCTCACATCCATACCTGACTACTAGAAAAACCATAGCTTTGACTAGATGGACCTTTGTTGGCAACAGATTTTTGGCAATAGCAAAGGTCTGTTGACAACAGATTAAGCACCTATAGAAAGAGTCTTTCTTTCTCCTTTATTCTTGTTTTCCTTTATGTCTGTTATGGACTGGATGTTTGGTCTTCCCCAAATGTATAGGTTCAAGTCCTAATCCCCAGTGTGATGGTGTTTGGAGATGGGGCATTGGGCAGGTAATTAGGGTTAGATGAGGTCATGTTGGTGGGTCCGAATGATGGGATTAGTGCCCTAGTAAGAAGGGACACAGACTCAATGGCCATGAATTTGAACAAACTCCGGGAGATAGTGAAGAACAGGGAAGCCTGGCGTGCTGCCGTCCAGCGAGCTGAACTTGAACTAGGGACTGAAGGGACACCAGAGAACTTGCCCTCTCTCTTGCTTCATCACCTGAAGGCCCAGCAAGATGGCAGCCGTCTGCAAGCCAGGAAGAGGGGTCTCTCCAGAACCCGGCCATGCCGACACCCTGGTCTCAGACCCTCAGCTTCCAGAACTGTGGGAAATACATTTCTGTTATTCCAGCCTCATGCCCCGGCCCCCCGTCTACAGGATGTTGTGACGGCAGCCCAAAGAGACCAATACCATGTCCTTGCATTGTTTTCCATTTTCTTTCTCCGTTTTTTTCGCACATCTTCTTTTGTGGACCTCACAGTTTTTACATTTTAATAGTTTCCTTTGTAATGGTTTTCTCCATTCATTTCTGCCTTCATTTCTAGGTACTTTATCGTCCGTGCTCTTCTGGTGAATGTATCTCTTTTTCTATTATATTTCTAATTAGTTAATACTGGTGCAGAGGAAAGCCACTAATTTTAGTAAGCTGATCTTGTATTCAGCAATCTTGCTAAACTCTATTATTAGTTCCAATCAATTTTCTGTTCTTTCTGGTGGGTTTCTATGTAGATGATATATAATCTGTGGGTAATGACAGAGGTGCCTCTTCCTTCTTCTCTTCCTAGCCCTTCATTTTCCCATGTTACGGGATTAGCCAGAGCCTCCTATGATAACATGAATAGCTGTGGTGTCTCTACTTGTCCAGTTTCCAGCATGAAAAGGAATGAATCTAAAGTTTGTCCACAGAGCAGCATGTTTTCTGGAAACTTTTAATATAAAGAGCCTTAATCACATCAGGAGTGTTCATTTCTACTCAAGAGTCTCCTGCATGGGTGGGTGTGTGCTCAGCTGTGTCCAACTCTTATGACCCCATGGATTTCAGCCCACTAGGCTCTTCTGTCCATGGGATTCTCCAGGCAAGAATACTGGAGTGGGTTGAAATTTCCCTCTCCAGGAGATCTTCCCGACCCAGACACTGAACCTGCATCTCCTGCTTGGCAGGATTCTTTACCACTGAGCCACCAGGGAAGCCCTTGGTGAGGAGTAAAACTATAGAATTCATAAGAAGTGTGCAGCATACTTTTGCAGCTTTCAGGGGTGGGACTTGTGAAAGATAATCCTTTACACATCACAACCCAGATGATGACATGCTGATGGATTTGGCGACAGTGAAATTAAAGATGTGGGTCCATGGGAAATAGAATTAGTAGGCAGGGGACAGGTTGTAATGTGGTGTTTACAACACTGGAACTGATAGGGGATTACTATCTAGAACATGCAGGGGGCCCTGACGAATCGGTAAGAGATCAGCCACCCGCAGAGAACGGTGGGCAGTTGGAAGAAGGAAAAACGTGAAAAGCCAATGAGGATGTGAAAAGGTAGCTCAATTTCAGTGGTAATTTGGGGGACAAAGCAAAGATAGTCACAAGGCGCTGATTTTGTAAAAAGATGAGTTGGAGAGCCCAGTTGCGGGTAGAGGTGAAGGGCGGTGGGGGACCTGAGTGCCCTGTGCTGGGGACAGTCTGGGGACACGTGTCACGTTGTGTTGAGTGGCTCGTCACTCCATCACCCCCCACCTTAGTCCACGGCGTGGATGGGACCAGGGCGTGCACAAAAGGACCTTCCCTGCAGCCCCAGATGAGGAGGAGACAGCCCACATTTCGTCGCCGGGGAAGGCGCGGGGAAGATGAGAGTGTGGGCTGCAGGGCTCCGTGGCACCGTCGGAGTCGCTGAAGGAGCGTCGTTCGCAGTAGCAAGCAGCACAGACAGATTTTTAAGGCATATTGTTGAATGAAAAAAGTAGGAAACAGGAGCTTTATAGCACAACAAAATGTCCTTACCACGGAAACAACACTTACCAAGAAAACACAACAGTTACGTGTTTTTCAAAGTTAAATGCTTACAGGCAGACCTCGTTTTACTGCGCTTCACAGATACTGCGGTTTTTACAGCTTAAGGGTTTCTCTGGCGACCCGGCGTCAAGCAGGTCACTTGGTGCTGTTTTTCCAACACTGCTTGCTCACTTTGTGTCTCTGTGTCTGGTTTTGGTAATTCTCGCCTCATTCCAAACTTCTTTTATTATTATTATATTTGTTAGGCTGATTGGTGATCAGTGATCTTGGATGTTACTCTTGCAAACAGATTACCACTCACTGAAGTTTCAGATGATGGCTCGTGTTTTTGAGCAATAAAGTTTTTTTTTAATTAAGGTGCACATTGCTTTTTAGACATATGCTCTCACACAATTAATATACTTAACAGTATGGTGTAAACATCACTTTCTTTTTCTTCCAGGTTTATCGGGATGCAGCTGACATGGAGTGCTGCATAATTGAAGAGATACAAAGCATAATGATTTGACTTATACGCATCATGACACGGTGACCACAATAAGGGGAGTGAACATCCATCATCTCATAAATACGAAATTAAAGAAACAGGAAAAAATGTTTTTCTTGTAGTAACAATTCCTGGGGATTATTCTCTTAACTTTCATAGGTAATGTACAGTAGTGTTAATTATGTTTATTCTGTTCTGCATTGCGTTCCTATTATCTGTTTACTTTATAATTAGAAGTTTGTGTCTTTTGACTATCTGTATCCAATACCCCCTCCCCAAATTCTCACCTTGGGTAACCACAAATCTGATCTCTTCTTCCGTGAGCTTGTTTAGTTTTGAGTTATAATTGACCTATAACACTATGAGACTACCCCGATGTCTCCAATGGTAAAGAATCTGCCTACAGGGCAGGAGACCCAGGTTTGACCTCTGGGTCAGGAAGAGTCTCTGGAGAAGGAGTGACTATCCACCCCAGTATTCTCGCCTGGAGAATAACACTGTGTTGGTTCCTTAGCAATATAACGTAAGCATAACTTTTATATGCACTTGGAAGCCAAGAAATGCATGTGATTTGTCTTTTGGTATAGTGGCTTTACTGCAGAGGTCTGAAACCCAACCTGCAGGATCGCCGAAGTCTGCCTGAATTCCAGATGTGTTGTTATTGTTGTTATTCAGTTGCTAAGTCGTGGCTGACTCTTTGCGACCCCATGGACGGGCGCACGACAGACAGAGTAGCCACTGAAATGGGGGTGGGGATGGCTGCTTGTTTTTAGAGCATCACCTCACCTAACCTACCTGATATGGGGCTTCCATTAGGGTTCCCCAGCCCAGCTTTCCTCTTCTCTGTAATTCTGAAAGTTTGAAGACCTGGCAGGGGCTGGGAAGACATGAAGTTTCTGATCAATTTTTCCACCCAGCCCACGCTCTGCGGGAGTAGTCATTACTACAGGCCTTTAGATGACTCATGTCCAGAGACTGTGGACCAGTGACAGCCCCCATCCCCCCGACTCTCAGGAGTTAGCTGTCTGCGCCCTGCGGTGTCCAGACATGCACAAGAGGCTTCTCGAGTGTCCGTAAGAACGGACTCCATCATCCTGGCAGACAAGGAGCTGAGCAAGGACCCTTGGGATGATCAGAAGGACGGGAAAATGTGGGGGTGACTGAGGCCCGCCCACCTGGGCTGCAATTATTTAATTTTCTTGGAAAATCAGCATCATCAAGATGAATACTTGGCTGATTTCAGGGCAGATTAAAGCACTTGATGAGAAGTGTGTTAATGCTCATTTATCACTTGACAATCCTCGCTGAAAGCTTGCTGATTAACCAGTCAGGTCTGACTGTCCCACTGTCTCGCTTCCGCCCAGAACCAGGGGAACTGGGGTGGGGCGGGGTGGGGGTGGGGGGACTCGCACTTTATGTTCCATGTTTGTTTTCAAATTCTTTAGACACAACCTTCATTCCCTGGTGTGAACTAAATTGTGTGCCCCACCCTCTACAAATTCACATGTTGAAGTCCCACCTGCACCAGCCGCCCCCCAATCGCCCAGTCCCTAGAATGTGACCGTGGTTGGAGACTGGGTCCTTGTGAAGTAACAAGTTAAAATGAGCTCATCAGAGTGGATCCTAATCCGATCAGACTGGTGTCCTCATGAGATAAGGGGGGAGCAGGACAGGGACGCTGACAGAGGGGAGAGGGTGTGAAGACGCAGAGAAGACAGTTCTCCCCAAGCCAAGGGGAGAGGCCTTAGAAGAGACCGCATCAGATCCCCTTGTGAGAACCTTCAAGGTGAGAACTTTGAAAGATGTGAACGAGCATCTGGATCCAGCAAGGAACCTGAACCTGTTCCATCGACGTCAGGTGAAGTGATGGCACGGCTTGCCCCCCCGCCGCCGTCTCCCATTGCTGACCACCCCTCAGCCCCACCATCTCCCACCTCCTCCCCCTGCTCCGGTCAGTAACCCTGCTTGCCTGTTCCTCGATGCCAGCCCCTGGATGCCAGCCGTTGTACTGCCCTGCTGTACTTTTCAAAGTCCTGTCCTGTAAGATGGAACATGTTTTATTTATTTATTTATTTTTTAAATTTTCTTTTTTTTATATATTATTTTATTTTTTTTATTAGTTGGAGGCCAATCACTTCACAGCATTGCAGTGGGTTTTGTCATACATTGATATGAATCAGCCATAGAGTTACACGTATTCCCCATCCCGATCCCCCCTCCCACCTCCCTCTCCACCCAATTCCTCTGGGTCTTCCCAGTGCACCAGGCCCGAGCACTTGTCTCATGCATCCCACCTGGGCTGGTGATCTGTTTCACCATAGGTAATATACATGCTGTTCTTTCGAAACATCCCACCCTCACTTCTCCCACAGAGTTCAAAAGTCTGTTCTGTACTTCTGTGTCTCTTTTTCTGTTTTGCATATAGGGTTATCGTTACCATCTTTCTAAATTCCATATATATGTGTTAGTATGCTGTAATGTTCTTTATCTTTCTGGCTTACTTCACTCTGTATAATGGGCTCCAGTTTCATCCATCTCATTAGAACTGATTCAAATGAATTCTTTTTAACGGCTAAGTAATATTCCATGGTGTATATGTACCACAGCTTCCTTATCCATTCATCTGCTGATGGGCATCTAGGTTGCTTCCATGTCCTGGCTATTATAAACAGTGCTGCGATGAACACTGGGGTGCACGTGTCTCTTTCAGATCTGGTTTCCTCGGTGTGTATGCCCAGGAGTGGGATTGCTGGGTCATATGGCAGTTCTATTTCCAGTTTTTTAAGAAATCTCCACACTGTTCTCCATAGTGGCTGTACTAGTTTGCATTCCCACCAACAGTGTAAGAGGGTTCCCTTTTCTCCACACCCTCTCCAGCATTTATTGCTTGTAGACTTTTGGATAGCAGCCATCCTGACTGGCGTGTAATGGTACCTCATTGTGGTTTTGATTTGAATTTCTCTAATAATGAGTGATGTTGAGCATCTTTTCATGTGTTTGTTAGCCATCTGTATGTCTTCTTTGGAGAAATGTCTGTTTAGTTCTTTGGCCCATTTTTTTATTGGGTCATTTATTTCTCTGGAATTGAGCTTCAGGAGTTGCTAGAACAAATAATTTCACAATTTGTATGGAAATACAAAAAACCTCAAATAGCCAAAGTAATCTTGAGAAAGAAGAATGGAACTGGAGGAATCAACCTGCCTGACTTCAGACTCTACTACAAAGCCACAGTCATCAAGACAGTATGGTACTGGCACAAAGACAGAAATATAGATCAATGGAACAGAATAGAAAGCCCAGAGATAAATCCACGCACCTATGGACACCTTTTCTTTGACAAAGGAGGCAAGGATATACAATGGAAAAAAGACAACCTCTTTAACAAGTGGTGCTGGGAAAACTGGTCAACCACTTGTAAAAGAATGAAACTAGAACACTTTCTAACACCATACACAAAAATAAACTCAAAATGGATTAAAGATCTAAATGTCACACCAGAAACTATAAAACTCCTAGAGGAGAACATAGGCAAAACACTCTCCGACATAAATCACAGCAAGATCCTCTATGACCCACCTCCCAGAATATTGGAAATAAAAGCAAAACTAAACAAATGGGACCTAATGAAACTTAAAAGCTTTTGCACTACAAAGGAAATTATAAGTAAGGTGAAAAGACAGCCCTCAGATTGGGAGAAAACAATAGCAAATGAAGAAACAGACAAAGGATTAATCTCAAAACATGTTTTATTTTTTGTGTTTGTTTTTTACATAGCATTTGTGTGAAAAGTATTGTAAACCTATTATAGTACAGTGCTGTATAGCTAATTGTGTTAGTTGGGTACTTAAGCTAACTTTGTTGGACTTACAAACACATTGGACTTATGAATGCACTTTCGGAATGGAACTCACTCCTATGTTGGGGTGATTACTGTAACCGTGCCGGTACCTCCAACTTTCCAGGCTCCAGAATTGTGAGACAATGTGTCTATTAAAAAGCAGAGACATCAGTTTGCCAACAAAAGTCTGTCTAGTCAAGGCTATGGTTTTTCCAGTAGGCATGCATAGATATGAGAGTTGGACTATAAAGAAAGCTGAGCACCAAAGAATTAATGCTTTTGAACTGTGGTGTTGGAGAAGACTCTTTAGAGTCCCTTGGCCTGCAAAGAGATCCAACCAGCCCAGCCTAAAGGAAATCAGTCCTGAATATTCATTGGAAGGACTGATGTTGAAGCTGAAACTCCAATACTTAGGCCACCTGATGTGAAGAGCTGACTCATTTGAAAAGACCCTGATGCCGGGAAAGATTGAGGGCAGGAGGAGAAGGGGATGACAGAGGATGAGATGGTTGGATAGCATCACCTACTTACTGGATATGAGTTTGAGCAAGCTCTGGGAGTTGGTGATGGACAGGGAGGCCTGGCGTGCTGCAGTCCGTACGGTTGCAAAGAGTTGGACACAAGTGAGCGACTGAACTGTGTCTATTGTTGGACTTCCCAGCTGTTGCTAGTGGTAAAGAGCCCACTTGCCAAAGCGTAAGAGGTAAGAGATGCTAGTTCAATCTCTGGGTCAGGAAGATCCCCTGGAGAAAGGCATGGCAACCCACTCCTGTATTCTTGCCTGGAGAATCCCCATGGACAGAGGAGCCTGGTGGGCTACAGTCCGTAGGGCTGCAAAGAGTCAGACATGATTGAAGCAACTCAGCACACACACACGCACGTGTCTGTTGTTGGAACTGCCCCATCTGCGGTGCTTCGTCTCAGCAGCCGGTCCAGACTGCTCCATCCCCTATTCAGCATCTCCAGTAATTCCACACCCTCCCATCTGCCAACACTGGCCTTTGGGGGCATGTTCTGTCTATTCCCGTCCCTATCCTCAAATCCTACATCTCCCCAAGGAGCTGTTTTCCAATCACAAGTGCAAAAATCATGGGTGCTTCTTTCTCCTGGAGGCAGCCCATCCCTGCTCTGCAAGAGACACCTGTCTGGGGGCCCATGTGCTCAGTGTGAGAGGTGCTCCCCATCCTGAGGTGTCCTCTGCACGTGTCACACCCGTTTGCCCTGGGTCACCTCCAAGGAGAACGTTGGAAGTGACCGAACTACCCAGACAGGGACAAGAAAGAAAGGGATACAGGAAGTGACTGCGTGGACTTGCAGTGAAGAGCTGAGGAACGTGCTTCTTGGGCCCGTGGTGAATTGGAGGCTGGCAGGTTGTCTCATGGACTTCGGGGGTTTCCTGAACCCAGGTTTCATGGAGTGGATTTTCTAGAGACAAGTTGACAGGCCAGGTGCCAACGTGCCAGCGCTCAGTGAGAATCAGCCTGCCACGTGGCCTGGACTTGTGTGGATACCGCGAGAACGTTCTCTTTCTGCAGCCAGACGTCCATGGAAGGCGAGTCTGGGCCAGGGGTCGGGCGCACAAATCGGAGGCAGAGGCAGCAGGCTGGACCGGGTGACTGCGGACTGAGATAACTCCACGGGCCGTTCATTGCACAGCATCTGGCCCCAGAGCACGATGGGGGTCACCGGGAGACGGTTTCATGTTGACCTCACACCCCAGAAATCCGTCAGCTCAGAGACCCCTGTGGTGGGGACCGGTTCGCTGTGACCACGTGGTCCTTCAGCCACACTGGAGCCAACCGCACCCCTGACACGACCTGCATCTCTGTCCTGCAGACCTTCCCGCGTGGGAATCAGAGGACACTCAGGTGGCAGGTTTGTCACCCTTATTTCTGTGCTTGGGAGAAGTTTCTATCGTGGCCAGCGCTCAGGGGCCAAGAGGGTGGATTAAGAGCGAGGTAAGCAGGAGGCTTTGCATCCAGTTTTGTCTGCTCACCGGGGGCCGCTCAGCGGCTTCTGGTCTGCCGTGTGCGGCTGACCCTGCCTTTGTCCCTGGGGGTCCTGAGGGCTGGGAAGCCCCTGACATCAGCTGGGTGCACAGCAGGTGCCCAAGGAAACTGCAGCTAGGAAGCTTTGGGACCATATGAGCTTGCGTTCTTCCCACTCGTCCTCCCCTCTGGGCTCCTCTTTAGAACAAGGAGTGCGTCCTTGGAGTTTCGGTCAAGTCTGCCACTCTGCCCACTGCCTTTCACAAGGGCCTCCTGGACACTGATAGTGACCTTGAAGATGCAGGGGGGCAGGCCTGAACATAATGGTGAGACATCGACAGCTCTCTTCAGTATCGGGAGCTAGGACATCCACCACTTCGGTCTCACAGGGTCCGCAAATCGGAGTTTCCCATGAGCCCCTCCGGGTTCAGTTAATTTGCCTGATTGGCTCCCAGAATCCAGGGAAACACTTACTTACATTTACCAGTTCATGAAAGGATGTGAAAAGGGACACAGATGTACATCCAGATGGACAGACACACAGGCAGGGTTTGGGAGGGTCCTGGTCAGAGGAGCGTCTGTCCCTGGAGAGTTGGGGTGCATCACCCTCCCTTTATGTGGATATTCACCCAACTGGAGGCTCCCCAAACCTCTTAGTGTCAGGGTCCAAGGGGACTTCCTTACGGGGAGTAATCAGCCATCAGGTCCATCTCCAGCCCCTCTCCCCTCTGGAGGTAGGGGGACAGGACTGAAAGTTTCAGGCTTCTAATCATAGCTCCGACTTCCTGGTGGCCAGCCCCATCCAGGAGCCCACCCCGAGTGGCCTCGTGAGAACAAAAGACACTCCTATCTCCCAGGAACTTCTGAGGGATTTAGGAGCTCTGTGTCAGAACTGGGAGCAGAGACGAAATATTAGAACAAGAGATGCTGTCGGCGCTCTCAGCGCTTTGGAAATCCCGAGGGCTTTAGGAGTCTGTGCTGGAGATCAGGGAGGGGACCACGGGGTGTATTTCCTGCTTTCTGACAGTGGCTCTTGTGTTCCGGGTGTGATGCCCGGGTCCCTGTCTTCTCCTGCCAGGCAGCCACACCATTCCAGCTCCCTGCCTGCATCTCTGCCCCCCTCCCCAGGTGGTCTCACCTGGCCCCACAACCCTCTGAACGCTAAGGCCCCCCCCACCCCACCCAGACCAGATGTGCCTCTGAACTTTCCGCACAGATCTGCCTCCTTGGCAAACTAAACAAGACTCCAGAACAGAGGAAACCTCCCAGCTCCTACTCCTATGTGTCGCTCAGGAGCCTGGCACCCACGACAGCCTCAGCTCCGTTTCGCCAACATCCATCTTCTTGACCCAGGGGGACAATCAGCTTGGAATCAGTGTCAGCCCCGTTTCCCCAGTCGTTTACATCTCCAAACCTGCAGCCTGTGGGATGGGCCCCTTGTGGGTCCTGCATTCCCTGGAATCGTGTCCTCGAAGCTCTCCCCGTGAATCCCAAAGGCTCTTTGGCTCCACTCCCCTCTGTGATGCTACCCAGGTTCCAGCGAATGCCAGTTCAGTCTCTAAGGCCTCCTTTAGCCCCCTCCCCAAGCCCGGCAGCCTTCTCTGCCCTGGGGTGGGTGGGGACCCCCTCACCAGGTGGCCCAGATCGTGCTGCAGTGTGAGCAGTCTGGGGGTGGGCCAGAGCGCCCCGGGTCCGTGTGCCCAGCCCCTGGTGCAGGTTGGGTTTGGGTTTCTCTGCACGGTGTCCTCAGCCAAGCCTAAAAGTGCAGACAGCCATGCACCAGGGGAAGGGGGCGGCCAGCCTTTCTGAGCGGACACGGTCAGCCAAAAGGGCCGGCACCTCTGTCTCCCTCCCCAGCCTCTGTTTAGAGGCGCCCCGGCTCCCAGCCTCTGTGGTCTTATGAATGCACTTTCGGAATGGAACTCACTCCTATGTTGGGGTGGAATGTACTGTAACCGTGCCGGTACCTTGACCCTGAACCTGAAGCTTCCCCTGCTCTGAGCAAGCCTCTTCAGTGCGTGGCTGGGGGCTTCCTAGACCAAGGGGCGGCAGTGATCCCTGCTCTCTGCCTTGTTTTGTGGTTGAGCAAAGCCTGGCTTTAAAGGGAATTTATTTTTCCAAATTGCAGAACAAAGAACATAATGTTTAGGAAGAAAACACACTGCTTACATTTGAGAAAAATTAGCAGCATTATATAATGAAAGACACTTGAAAGGCTTGACTCACCCCGGGCTGACATACATCTTTGACTAGTTTGTGAGATACTCATAAAATTACATCCTGTTAATTTAAGGCTTCTTATGCTAATTTTCAGTCAATTTTATTTGCCTACAAAATTTATTGGCGGCCTCCAGGGTTACAGCCGGGCTTGGTCCGAGTATGTGGGATCCTTGTTAAAAACACCAGGAGAGGAAAATAAAACAGTTCGGGGTGAGGACCAGAGGGACGGGCAGGCAGTGTGAGGCGGGGCGGGCACCAGGGGCCAGGCTCTCTCTCCGCGGCCCCCAAGACCATGCCTTGGGTACCCACCGAGGGACACACTAGCCCGTTCCAGACGGACCAGAGCGGCCCCCGCCGGGCCCAGGACCCTCACTTGACAGTTGGGGAAACAGAGGCTCCGAGCTGATGACATTTCCTAAGTGGACACCCACGGAGGAATCTGGAAGCATCTCCTGCACTAGGTACCCCACCGCATAAAGTCAGCAAGAGGAGACAAAGTGAGCAAGATGAAGCACTTTGAAGGGGAGCAAAGGGAGGCTGGGTTTTTGTGTGTTTTTTTGGCAGAACCACCAGCATGTGGGATCTTAGTTCCCTGACCAGGGATCGAACCTGGGCCCCCTGCAGTGGAAATGCAGAGTCTTAACCGCTGGACCGCCAGCGAAGTCCCAGGCAGGCCACTTTTACAGGTTGTCATCCATCTCGTTGGCATGGAGACCAATCAATATTTGGGGGTCCCCCCTTTGGAGACCTATTCTCAGAAGAGCCACACCACTTTAACACTCTGCACAGGGGACCCCCACATTTTCCTTCCACACAAGGCCCCACAAATCTCATGGCCGGACCCCAAACACGACAAAGAAGACCCGGGGTCCACGTTCCCACCCCGGGCTATGCCAGCCACTCTCTGCTGGTCCTGGCTCAGTCTGCCTCCTGCTCTCTGACGGGAGGACCGGGTCCTGTGGCCCTGCCTCCTGGCCTGGGATGGATGCACCCCCAACAGCCTCTTGCCTGTGGACCCTGATGGCAGTGGGCAGTAGGGGGTCCCTGATGGGTCCCCACCACCAAAGCAAGCTTCCTCTGGGTGGTTCATGCCCACGCTGAACCTAAATGTGAAAACACACTCAAATTCACCACGGCCAAACCATGGGGGCCATGGTTGGGTGCTGGGTCCCTGCTGGGCCATGAGCCCTGGGCACTGAAGGACATGCTCTCTCGGCAGTCCACAGTCAAGGGCATGGCCAAGAGCACCTGGCTGCCTGGGGTCTGGCTTTTAAGCCCCCACCTTTGCTGGCCATGGACTCCCTGGGTTCAGCTGGCTTGTAGCTCTCTCTGGCAAGCGTTCAAGGTGAGAGAGTTGTGAGGAAGGGCCAGGCCAACGTGCACTATCTACTCGAGATGGCACCTCTGTCTCCCGGGAGGGAGCTTGGGCAGATGCTCTGGACTGGACCTTGGGGCCCAGGAGGTGGGAGTCCCACAGACTGTAGACACCCTTCTGGTGGGGCCACGGTTTCCCAGCTCCTTCCAGGGACCGACAGTCTCATCCCCAGCCACCACCCTGCCCAGCATCGCCTCTCGGAATCTCACAGAGAACTGGTCTCTCCAGGGCTGAGACCCTCCATCTGCCCTCATCAGGGGTCTGCCAGCTGGTCTGGTCCATGCCTGTGCCCCCAGGGTCGCACCATCCTCCAAGTGGGCTCGTTTTAACTGAACTGCCCAGGGTTTGCCTCCCCCTCCTGATGCTGTTTCTTTTCTTGCATTTTTCTCCCCATCGTTCTCTCTTCTGCTCGGCACACACACCCCTAGTCCCCTTCTCTTGACACACAGGGAGACAGAGCAAAATAAACTTCAGACCTAAACCTCCAAGAGGATGTGGTCCTTTGACACCTGGGGTCCAATTCTGCCCCTTCCAGGTGGGGAAACTGAGGCCTGAGTCCTCCTGAGACCTACACTCTGGGTCATGAGGCAGATGTCGATGAGCAGTTGTGGATGGGAATACAGGATGTCCTGGGGGCAGGGCAGGAGCGGGGTCAGGAAGAAGCTTCTCAGGAAACGTGATGCTTCCGTGGAGACTGAAGCCTGAACCGGAAGTGACCCAAGAAAAGGGTGGAAGAGCTGGCCAGGCAGGGGGATGAAACTGGTGAAGACCCAGAAGCAAGAGACCGGGGATGATGGAGGAAGGGGTGGAGGCCGGGGATGATGGAGGACGGGGTGGAGGCTGGAGAGGTGAGTGGGGGCTGCGTCCACAGGGCTTGGTGGGGCAGGAGCGGGGGGCAGGTTAAACCCGGGCAGGGTCTCAGCACAGGTGAGACGTTCAGGTGTGCATCTCCCACTGCAGGGAGGGCAGCGAGATGGAGCTGCCTGAACAGGAAGAGGCCTGCAGGGAGGAGCAGAAGGGAGGGGAACAGTGGACTGAGCCGAGGGCTGATGGATGGGAGATCCAGCAGGCAGCGGAGGAGAGACTGGGGGTGATGCCCACTCGGAGGGGCGGGGTCCCTGCCCTGCCCTCCTGGGAACCCCGGAGGAGGAGTGGGCGGGAGGAGAGGGAGGTGAGGAGTTAAGGTTTGGACCTGGTGATGCCGGCCCGCCTGCGACCCGCCCGCCAGGCACTGGAAGGCAGATGTGGACATCAGGGGGCTCCTCTGACAATCCCTGAATCTATAGGAGGACGTGAAGGGGCCACAGGCAGTTAGGACAGGGCAGAGGACTCGCCAGGGCGTGGTCCCGAGGAGGCCGAGGTTGGGCATTTGGGGAAGGTTGATGAAAGGACTGGAGGGACCACTGTGGCTGGGGAGGGGAGGGGAGGCCCTGCAGGGACGGGGGATGCAGGTGGGGACCTGGGGTGACATACTCAGGTGTGAGTGGCGAGGGGTCAAGGGGGCAGAGTCCAGGAGCGAGCACTCTGCTCCTCCAGGCTGGCCGAGTGCCCGAGGAATGACGGTCTGGGGAGAGAACCGTGAGGTCAGAGGATGACTGGGGAACAGAGCGGTGGTGGGCGGGGCTCTGCTTGTCTCCCCAGACAGCTGGGGGGTGGGAGAAGCCAGGGGGGAACTCAGGAGCAGGGATCGGGAGCCTCAGCGGGGAGCCCAAGGGGGCATGGAGCCAGGTCTGGAGGTTCCAGGGGTCAGGTGCAGGACGACGGGCCTGGAGTGAGGCTCCCGGAAGATGAGCACTTCCGTGTATTAAAAGGAGGGGATGAGAGAGACTGGCATTGAAACATACACATTACCATATGTAAAACAGATAGCCAGTGGGAATTTGCCACATGATGCAGGGAGCTCAAAGCTGGTGCTCTGTGACAACCTAGAGGGATGGGATGGGGAGGGAGGCGGGTGGGAGCTTTGAGCGGGAGGGGACAGAGGTATGCCTGTGGCTGATTTCTGTTGATGTATGGCAGAAACCATCATAATATTGTAAAGTAATTATCCTCTGATTAAAAATAAAATAAAAAAAAATTTTTAAAAGAGGATATATTTCAGCCTAGGGTGCCAGAGGGATTGAACACCCACAGGCCTAAAAATAAACCTCACATTGTATATGAACATCAACTCAAAATGGATCAAAGACGTACGTGTAAACATGTGAAATTTACAGAAAAACTCAGAGGAAAAATTCCTTGGGATCTGAGGGCTCAGTGAAAAGTTCTTAGACATGACGCCAAAAGCGCAGTCTGTGAAAGCAAAAATGACAGACCGGCCTTCACTGAAATTAAGAGGCTTTTGAGCCACAAGACAAACCCTGTTCAGAGAGAGAAAAAGCAAACTACAGTCTCGGTAGCTTGTACCTGCAAAGCATATATTTGACAAAAGACTTGTTATCTGGAATATGTAAAGAATTCTCAAAACTCAACCACATACAAGCAATCTATCCTGTTAGAAAGTGAGCAAAAACCAGGAACCGACATTTTACCCAAGAGCATACAACAGGTGACAAACGGGTTCATGAAAAAAAAAAAAATGTGTGGTACCATTAGCCACTAGGGAAACGTAAAGGAAAACCACAGTGAGATGTTGTTTTTGTTATTTAGTTGCTCAGTCATGTCCACCTCTTTGTGACCCCATGGACTATAGCCGGCCTGGCTCCTTGGTCCATTGGATTTCCCAGGCAAGAATACTGGAGTGTGTAGTCATTTCCTTCTCCAGGAGATCTTCCCAACTCCAGAAATCCAACTCGAGTCTCCTGCATTGCAGACAGATTTTTTACTGTCTATTTGACTATTAGAACAATCAGAATTAAAAATAGTCACAAGGTCTTCCCTGGTGGCCCAGTCGTTGAGGATTTGCCTTCCAATGCAGGGGACTCAGGCTCAATCTCAGGTCCAGGAACTAAGATCCCACATGCCACTGGGCAACTAAGCCTGCCCACCACAACTAGAGAAGCCTGCATGCTAAAATGAAGACCCAGGGCAGCAAAAAAAAAAGTGACAATCCTGAGAAAAACATCAGTGTCCTCCAACTGAAGGACATTCTATGAAATACTCAGAAAAATAGTGTTAACACCAAATGCTGGCGAAGATGCAGAGAAGTGGAGCTTCTCATACATTAGTTGCAAATGTAAAATGGCCACTCTGGAAAAGTTTGGCAGTGGAAAAATAAAAAAGTGCTAAGCACAACACTTACCTTAGAAGCCAGCAATTACATTCCTGGGCATTTATCCCAGGGAAACGAGAACTTCTGTTTGCACAGAAACCTGTGCATGGTGTTCGTAGCAGCTTCAAAAGCCAGAAACCGGAGATCCAAATGCCATGCAGTGGATGAGTAGCTAAACAAACCCTGGTACACTGGGCTGTGGACCACTGCCCGGGAGCAAAAAGGAGCTGACTATGGGGGCACGCAGTGAGGACGGACCTCAGGGGCCTCCGGCTGAGTGAGGAAAACTGACCTTGAAACGTTACACACAACGTTCTCAAAACGACAAAATGAGAGGACAGCTTAGGGGTTGCCAGGGGCTGGAGATGGGAAGAGGGAAAATAAGGGGGGGGAGGTGTGACAAGAAGGATGCAACTCAGGGATCCTCCAGGTGATGGAATGGTTCTGCATCTTGATCGTGGTGGTGGTTACGTGAACGTGCCCAGGGGGCAAAATTGCACAGAACTAAGTACACATAACAGCATCCTGCTATGGACTGCCGCGTCCACCACAAGTTCATATGTTGACGCCTAGTCCCCGGGGTGATGTATCAGAGGTGCGACCTCTGAGAAGTGGTGAGATCAAGAGGGTGGAGCCCTCATGTTAGGATCAGTGGCTAATAAAAGGAAGCCCAGAGAGGTCATCTCTCTCCCCTGTGTGTGGACGCGGCAAGAAGGCGGCTGTCGGCACACCAAGAGGAGAGCCCTCACCAGGAACTGGACTGGCCAGCAGCTTGAGCTTGGGCTTCGTCTCCTCCCGAACTGTGAGCAATAAAGTGTCTGCTGTTGAACCCGTCTGCGGTATTTGGTTCTGGCAGCCTGATCAGATTAAGACGGCCTATAAAACGGGCAAAATCTGAATAATGTCTGTGGGTTACACCAAGGTCCGTTTCCTGCTTTTGACGCCGAACTGCAGTTATGCAAGTTGGTATCCCTGGGCGGAAGGTAGGTTAAGAGTGCATGAGACTCCTCTCTGTACAATTTTGGCAAGTGTCTGTGAATCTCTAATTAGTTCCAAAAAAAAGGAAGGGAGAGGACAGATGCCCAGAGGGCTTACTCGTGGACAAAAGCCAAGCATGTCGGGGATGAGAAATTGGGGAAATATGTGATGAGCAGGTTTGTTCCGTCCGTGGAGGCCTGTCTGGCAGTCAGACACCTGGGGAGGTTCACTCAGGTAAGGAGGAAGCGGCGTGCCCCCAAGAATCGTTCTGCCGGGGATACGATGTGACCCTCGGCCTGGAGCTAGAGTGTTTCCGCTGGGCTCTTTGCTCTCTGCTGTGTGGGGACAGGCGAGTGGGCCAGGGGCAGGCAGGGACTTGTGTCCCCTGGCCCCTCACCCCCTGGGAACCTGCCCCAGTTCTCACTGGATCACGGGCTGGCACCTCTAGCAGTAACGTGTTCACCAGGGCAGGGTCTTCTGGGGCTTCTGCAGCCACGAGCCACAGCCTGGGCTTCCCGCAGAAATAAGTAATCACACAGTCTTGCTTTGCATATTAGGAGCTATCTGCATCCCACTCTGCTAAGTTACATGAGGACACAATTTATCTTTAGCCCGAAGCCACCTGCTTGGTAATCTGCTTCTGTGTACCCGATTGATCCCACCATCCACACATTAGCTGGAGGAACGGCTGACTTTATTTAAAGCAATCGGCTCGTACGTAAAGAAGCCGGACAGGGTGGTCCGGCACACGCCCATCTGGCGGGGGGCCGAAGCCTGCGGGCAGCCCTGTCCTCCTCTGAACTGTGGGGCGGTCTACCCCGGGGCCAGGCTGGTGAGGGACACAGAGCCCCTGAAGGCAAAGCCCTAGAACCCCATCAGGAAGGCTTCGCACGCAGATCGTGGGCTGAAATTTTCCCCCGTTGCTCTCTAAGGAGGTTTCCTCATGTTAACATTTTGGTCCCCCTTCTAGACAAATGTTTAAATTGGTGAATGAAAATTCTGGAAGTGTCTGTATGTGGTGCAGTTCAGTGTCGGGTAAATCATGAAATGTGTGTGGTCCTGGTGTCTGAGTGTCTCTGGGGTTTGAGGCTTCAGGGGAACAGAGTTGCCTCGTGTCCCGAGTTTGGTGTTGTTCAGTCGCCCAGCCCTGTCCGACTCTTTGCGACCCCATGGACTGCAGCACCCCAGGCTTCCCTGTCCCTCACCATCTCCTGGAGTTTGCTCACACTCATGTCCATTGAGTTGGGGTGTGTGTGTGTGTGTGTTTGTTGCTCAGTCGTGTCCAAGTCTTTGCAACCCCACGGACTGCAGCCTGCTAGGCTCCTCTGTGCATGGAATTATCCAGGCAGGAATACTGGAGTGGGTTGCCGTTTCCTTCTCCAGTTGAGTCGGTGGTGCCATCCAAATATCTCATCCTCTGTTGCGAATCTTTTCTTAAGTGCTTCTCCCCTCACTTGCCCACGACTGGGCAGCTACACACACGCACAGACTCCCACGATTCTCTCTTTCTAGATTCTTCTTCCAGGTTCATTATGTTTTTCAAACTCCCTTCTAACTCTTGCATGGCAGTCAGGGTCTGCTATAAGACTCGCACCCACATGGACTGAATTAAAAGGATAAACAAATGTAGATTATAACCAGACCACGTGAAACCAGGCAGGCAGTGGTCTGTCAGTGAGTGAGGGGCTTGATCAGTCCCTTGAGAAGGGTGCTCTGGGAGGATGTGGACCCTTGTTGGTGGTGAGGGTGGGGACGACTCTCAGCAGATCACAAGGTCACCTTCACAAGATCAGGGCAGTCATCTGCAACCCTCCAGAGCAGACAGGAGGGCTGGTGGACCTGTGGATGCCCACCTGCCACTGGACCCACAGCCCCGCCTGTGGACCCCTTAATGCATTTGGGACACGGCTAACCAGATGCACGTTGCTCCTCTGCCTGTTTGATTCCAAGACTTTTTTTATCCCCCCAGATGAAACCCCCTGTGATGGTTGATGTTAAGTGTCCACTGGGACTCCTGGATAGCTGTTGAAAACATTATTTCTGGGTGTATCTGTGAGGATGCTCCTGGAATAGATTAGCATTTGCATTGGTGAGCTGACTGGAGAAAACTGCCCTCACCAATGCACACGGGCGTCTCCCTGTCTGGGGAGGGCATGGATAGACAATAATGGCAGAGAAAGGGTGAACGCTCCCTGCTCTCCCATCTTTCCTGCCCTGACACTGATGCTCCTAGTTCTTGGCCCTTCTGAGAACTATACCACCCGTTTTCTGGGCCCTCAGCTCACACACATCAGGCTTGGGACTTCTCAGGCTCCAGAATTGTGCGAGCCAAACCCTCATAGTAAATCCCTATCTTCTCTCTCTCTATTCTACTGGTGCTCTTTCTCTGGGAAACCCTTACTTATAGAACCCCATTCCTACTAAAAATTCACTCACTACCTTCTCCCTCTAGCCACTGGCTACCATTCATCTACTTGCTAACTCTATGGATTTTCCTGTTCTGAACATTTCACATCAATGGAATCATACATTTGGGATTTTGTGTCTGGCTTATTTCACTTAGCATCATGTTGTCAGCGTTCATCCACGTTGTACTTCCTTCCTTTGTACCGCTACATCATATTCCACTGCACAGATAGACCAGCCTTTGTTTGTCCATCCAGCCTTTGAGCCTGCCCAGAGCCTCTGGGTGCCTCGAGGGCCTCATCGTGAGGGGCCTTCAGGATCAAGAGCTGCTGGAAAGTGACTTTGTGTGACCTCGGTGCCTAGAACAGCGCCTGCGCAGTGGGCATACCCAGCGGGTGCTGTTTAGTCATTCAGTCGTGTCTGACTCTTTTGCAACCCCGTGGACTGTAGCCCACCAGGCTCCTCTGTCCATGGGACTCTCCAGGTGGGAATACTGGAGTGGATTGCCATTTCCTTCTCCAGGAAATCTTCCTGACCCAGGGGTGGAACCCGCATCTCCTGCACTGGTAGATGGATTCTTTACCACTGAGCCACCAGGGAAGCCCATACCTGCTTGAATAGCGAGTGGATGAATGAGTATGCTCGCTGCTGGGAGAAAGAGTGAGTGTCTGTGCTCCAAACTCCTTGCGGGGGGCGGGGAGATGGGTGTGCCAGCTGCTAGAACCACTTTGGGGAGAAAACAACCCAGAGCTCTGGGGGACAAGCCTGGGACTGGGAGTCAGGAGCCTGGCCGTGGTTCTGATGGCACATGGACTTTGTCAGTTACTTAGAAAAGAGAAGTGAGTTTCCTGTTGCAGCCGTAACACGTCCCCACACGCTCTGTGGCTTAAGACAGGGTATGTGTCTTATCCCACAGTTCCGGAGGTCAGAAGCCTGACTTCAGTCTTTGGCCTAAAATCAAGGTGTCAGCAGGGCTGTGCCTCTTCTGGGGGTTCAGGGAGAAGACCCGTTTGCTCACCGTTTCCAGCTCCTAGAGGTGCCCATACTTCTTGGCTCATGGTCCTTTCCTGCATCCTCAAAACCAGCAGTGTACCACGTCTCTGCCCCTTCCTCTTTCATCTGGTCTCTCTGAACACAGCCAAGAAAGCCTCTCCCCTCCTAAGGGCCCATGTGATCAGATCAGGACCATCGGATAATCCATGATGATAACGCATCTCAAAGTCTTTACTTTAATCACCTCTGCCGCGTCCCTTTTCCACATAAGGTAGCGTGCTCCCAGATTCTGGAATTAGGATATGAACATCTTGGAGTGGGGGCTTTATTCTGTTGACCACAGAAGCCTCTTGGCCTGAGACTCGGTTTCCCTAGAGGAGGAGGGAGGCCAGGTAGTTTCCAAGATGCTTCCCAGTTCTTGGCTCAGGTCATCACAGCGGGAAAGAATGACGACTCCTAACTTAATGATGGAGTTCTACATCATTGGAGCAGGTGCCTGGAGCTCGTCCCATCTGACCAGATGCTCTCTTGGACGTTTCTACTCGTTTTCTTCCAGGTTCCTATCGCTGGCCTCTGAGAGCATTGCCTCCTCTTTTCACAGGTGAGGGACGTGAGTGTCAGGGAAGCCAGGTGAAGCCCCTAAGATGACCTGTCTCAAAAGTGGGGGCCTGACACCCCCCCACACCTGCCCCATCACGTCTGTCTAACTCTGGAGCTGTGGAGTTCTCCAGTTTACACTGGTGATTTGGGTGAAATGCAAACCACTTTAGGGCATTTAAAAATCCAATGCATTTTAAATTTTAAATCGATCATTTTAGGAAGCTGGAACGTGCAATGAATTTAGTCATTAATCTCAAAGTTTTGGAAGCAGACTTCCTGCGTGAAAGAAAATAAAAAGGAGTGTGGGGCGGGGGGTGGGGGTTGGGGGAGAGTTTGTTGATGTGATTTTAATGGTTCAGTTCTTTGCTTCCTTGAGTTCTTTCTTTGAAGATCAAGCTGCAAGAGAAACTACTGAGCAATGGGCCACATCTGGAGCTCCTAGCGCCCAAACCTCTGTGTCCGTGTGTCCACAGCCCGGGTCTGGGCGCTCTCTCTCTCAGGCTGGCACCTGCAGATCCTGCCAAGTGGCCCAGGAGATCAGCTTGTGGGCGCTGCTTCTCAGATGAGGAACAGAGGGATTACCAAGCCCCCAGCAACATGCGATGAGCTTTTCTTCTCAACCAAGTTCTTTGCTCCACCTCTGGCTTCTCCATGGGTCTTACGGATCAGCCCCAAAGACGGAAGGTGATGGGAGGGGAGCTCATTGATCCCGTTGGCTTGGCAACTGCCCTGTCAATAGTTCAGTTGTTTCAAGGCACCGAGCTCTCTGAGTGGAGAGCAGGACAACGAACACATGACCGTAAGGGGCTGGCATCTGAGTCCTCTCTGCCTGCTGAGTCTCGGAGAGCTACCGCCTGAGGATGAACCCAGGAAGCCCCGAGTGGGGCTCCCTGGCAGAATCCCCAGGTGGAGTTGTCCTTCTGGGTCCCCTTGTTGGAGCTTCATGGGTGCCATTTGGGATCTCAGTGGTCCCGTTCAGAGAATACGTGTGAGTCTCCTCTTTCTCCAGGTGTGTCTTCTTTCAACAAACACGTGTTACACATCCTGAGAGCTTCAGGGGATAAAAGATGGAGGAGAAGTCTTTCCTGCCCTCCAGGAGCTCACAGTCGAAGGGAAGACACACCGGCAGGCAGGCTAGGGAAGCCTGTGACGATGGTCCTTTGCCGATTTCCTCCTTCATTCATCGAGTGCTTCTTACAAGCTGCTTCTGGGGCCAGGAACCCTAGGCGCTGAGAGGCGAGGAATCCACATGAGGCTGTGAAAATATCATTAAAGGTGTCAAACCTCACTTGTTGAGTGGTGAGCAGATGTAAATCTTTTGGATAATTATGAAAACGCTTCCTTGAGAGTCACTGTTGAGAAGAGGCTGGATCCACTTTGGCCTAAATGAATTATTTGAAAGCTTCTGTTTGATCACCACATTTCAGATACCGCGAAGAAGAGATACTCTTCACCTATCCCCAAATTCATTGATCGCTGGCTGTGCATCTGTTAGGTACCAGAAGCTGGCCTCTCCGAGGGACATGGGCAGGAGGGGGAGACCCAGTCCTGGCCCCTGAAATCTCTCAGAGGGTTGGGGAGAGACATCGCAGCCTGGGATGATACCGTGCTCACAGCCTGGAGCTCTGCTGGTGCTGGTGGTTAACCTGAGTTGTCCGCCCCATTGGGTACCACCGTGCACTTGACATTGAGTGACCGCTGCTCCTCGTCATCCCACTGGCTTGTAGTGCTACTCAGAACTGGAGAGGGCTTCCTTTTGCGAGATGGTGGACCTCCACTCAGGCCCGGGTCACGGACACTCTTAAGAGACCTATCTTCATGAGGGAGCGCAGCCCAAGGGTCGAGAGAAAGCCAGCCAATTTCTGCTCTTTGAACAGAATCTGCAGGTGCATCCAGGGCACTTTCTTCTCAACTCTCCTTCCAAAGGCGGCATCTTCTTGAGGTGGAAACCCTGCCCTTTTAGGAAGTTGGAACATACACTTGATTTATTCATTCACTTAAGAGCTTTTGAAACAGACTCTCTCAGTTTAGGAAGAAAAACAGGCAGAAAGGGGATGGATGAGGAGGGTGTTGTGAATTGAATTACGTACAGCCCTCCCCCCCCAAAAAAAAGATCTGCTGGAGTCCTCATTCCTGGTGTTTCAGAATGTGACCTTATTTGGAAATAGGGTCAGGGCATATATCATTAGTTAAATTAAGATGTGGTTGTACTAGAAATGTTGGATCTCTAGTCCTGTCTGACTTATACTGGATTTTAAGAAAAGAAAGAGAAGACGCCTTGTGAAGACAGAGACTCGAAAAGATGCTGTGTGAAAGAGAGGCGGGGTTGGAGGGGGTGGCTGCAGGCCCAGAAGCTGAGGCTGACCGGCTGCCTGCAGAAGCCAGAAGAGGCCAGGAAGGATCCTCGTCTGTGGGTTCCGGAGGTCGTGGGCCTACCGACCCCTGGATTCAAGAGCTCTGGGCTCCCGAACGCTGAGACAATAATGTCTGTTGCTTTGAGCTACCCAGTCTCAGTCCTTGGTTATGGCAGTCAGCCCCAGGACCCTTACACAGAGGGGCTCCTGACCATCCCGGTCTGGGCAGACAGCCTTCAGGGGGCGTGGCGTGGATCTGGTGGTCCCCAGCACCGTTCACGTTGCTTTCTTCCTACTTTTATACTCAGGTGTAAGAAGAGCCCGTGCTCCTGGGGACACAGGAGGGTTCAGGCCCGTCCGGGACTGGAGTCTGGGGCGGCAGCCTCTTTCCAAAACCAGTGCTGCTCACGGACCTGCTCCCTGCTTCCATCCGAGGCCACGTGACACCCACTTGTTTTCCGCAAGGAGCCTCTCTTCTGCCCCCAAGAAGACGCCGGCCAGCCGGCTCAGCACCCGCTGTCTCATGTGAAGGGGCCGTGGCTGAGGATGTCTGGAGCCCCCCGGGGTAGGGTGGGGGGTTCACGGTGCAAACCCAGCCCTTCCCAAGGGTCTGAGCTCCCTCGAAGGGACAAAGGCAGCTGAATATGCCATTTATCGCCTCTGTATGAGGAGCACTATTCTGTCACCCAACTTTGATAGAATAATTTTAATTCATACATGGTTTCTATTCAAATCTACCCATGTCCCCCAAATATCCTTTATTTACCTATATTTGACATAAATATATGTATCTATAGTGTATTAGAGAAGGAAATGGCAACCCACTCCAGTACTCTTACCTGGAAAATTCCGTGGACAGAGGAGCCTGCCTGTCTATAGTCCATAGGATCAAAAGAATCTGCCAAGACTGAGTGACTGAGCACATATATTGTGTATTATTATCTATTTTTACTTACATATATTTGACATATACATATATGTATATATTGTGTATTATATATAATAATATATGCACATATTGTATATTATTTTATTATACATATTTTATTTATATTGACATATGAGTATGTGTATGTATTGTATATTATTATATATGTATATATTATATATTATTATCTAGATACATATTCTGGCCTTGAGCGTTGCTTGGCGTTTGCCAAAGAACAGAAGTCAAGTTGCTCCAGGCCTGCAGGGCCCCACTCAGGGCTCAGCAGTTCTCCCCGGCACCGGCCTTCCACGGGGTGGGGGCCGCGTCTCCCTGCCCCCTCTCCCCGGCCTCCAGGCGCCTCATCCTCCTTCGCACGAGGTCTGCACCTCAGGGACCTAGTCCCGACATCTGGCCAAGGCCACGTGGCACCCGCTTGTTTCCATACATTGTATATATGCATGTTATATACGTATATACTTTGTCATTTATATTGACATGTGAATAGATGTATATACTGTATATTATTATAAATGTATATATTATATGTATTATTATCTATATGTGTATTACTTGTATATATTATATATTGTTTATGTTGATATATAAATATGTGTATATATTATATATAATATATATGTGTACATTGCATATTATTATCTATTTTTATTTACATATATTTGACATATAAATATATGTATATATTGTGTATTATATGTATATAATATATGTGTACATGTTGTATATTATTACATATATGCATACTATATGTGTATATATTTTGTTATTTATATTGACATATAAATACATGTATATATATATACATAATATATGTATATTATATCTATATTTACATATTGCATATATTGTGTATTATATGCGTATAATATTGGTATATATCATATATTATTATTTTCTAGGTATGTATTGTATAGTATTTTGTAACATGTTAAGTTATAGAGTTGATCAAATTAGAATTTAAATATTAATGTATTATATGTGATATACTATCAAAACATATCATATATAATATAAAACAGCAAAATGTAAAACATATAAAATATATCCTAAATTAACATATAATATGAAAATATAGTCAAATGCATTGCATGAAAATATACAGATCTGTTCAAATTCTCAAGCGCTGCCAGCGGAAGGCTCTGTGCCCGGGGTGGTGGACACCCAGGGAGATAATGATGGCCTGGTTCTGTGCAATCCGGGTGGGCTTTCCAGAGGCGGTGACGTGGGAGGCGAGTCTGAGTCCATCCAAGTTCTGGGACGAGAGGGCTGTTGGAGTCCGTAGGCGCTCTAGGGTAAGGCGGCCAAGAGACGTGGTTTCCCAAGCAGAAGGACGTGAGCCGACCATGACACAGCGCGTTCACGGGCCCCTGCCTGGGGCCGGGCCTTGTGCTAAGCCCTGGAGCTGGGCAGATGGTGCCGGGGGAGGAGGCCCGGGGAAGCTCCTGGGGTCTGCGAGGAGCGAGGGCGCCACGGGGAGGCCTGGTCAGTCCGAGCGCCGGAGCCCACGCGGGGCCCCTGTCCTGCGGAGGACGGCCACCACGCCAGGGTTCAAGGGCTGGGGACAGTGTCTGGGGTAAGGCCGGAGGACCTCCTGGAGGCGGTGGGACTGGACCGGCGTTCCTGCCCTCGGCTCCATCAGAGGCCCTGGAGACGGCGCTGACTCAGGGAGGGGCAGGCAGCGCTCTGAGCTCAGGAAATTTAGCCCAATTTGCCGAAAACAGTTTTTGTCTCTGTCTCAGAAACTGGAGGGAGACTGGACCTTAGGGCCAAGTGCCTCCTCTGGATTCGTGGGGTGGGAGTCAGGGTCCAGAGGCTGCACCCCACCAGGGGGCGCCAGTGCCTTCAGGAGAGGGCATCCAGGCGTAGGGCAGAGGCGGGAGGCGGGCTGCGTCCTGCCTGCCCGCGGCCAGCCACGGCAGCTGCCCTCCTCTCTGGCGCCTGGTCCCCAGGGGGAGCCTGTTCCCAGGCCAGGCAGGAGGAAACCGTGGCCTCAGAGCCAAGAATCTCCTTCCTTCCCCTTCCACAGACCCACAGCCTTGAGCCTTTCTTCCTCTCTTGGTTTCCTCTGGGGGCCTGAGACCACCCCGGGCACTCCTTTGCCGTGAGGGACTCCACCTGGGGTCCCCACGCCCCTTCCTCACTCCTCCTCCATTCTCGATGGGAAGGCCAGCCTGCTTCCCCTTACCAGCTCTGCCATGTCCAGCTTCGTGCGGTCCTGGAAGTGGGGTTCACCAAGCTCCCCCATCCCCGCCGCTCCCCGGCCCCAGGCCTGCGGCCCCCTTCTTAGTCCAGACCAGGCAGGCTGGCAAACCGTGGCTCGTGGGCCACATCAACTCGCCCTCTGCCTTGGAGAGTAAGGTTTTGTCGGACGCACAGCTGAGCTCGTCCAGACCCGGGGAGCCTGTTTCATGGCAGAGTTGTGTAGCGGCAACAGGACCATCTGGCCCTTGGCACCTAAAATATTTATCACTTGGCCCTTCACAGAAAATGCATGCTGGCCCCCGGCCTTGCCACTGCCCACCTCGGCCCCACCTTCTGGCTCCATGTCCCATGAGAAGGAACCCTCCGACCCCTGAATATCTTCTTCCTTCAGCCCAGAAACCTCAGTCCTGTTTGCCCTCATGGTGCAGACCTGGGCCCGGCCCTCCGAAGCCCCAAGGTGGGCTCAGATGGATGTTTCTCCGTGAGCCTGGACACTCCCTGCCAGCAGGCAGGCGGAGGGGGTGCTGGAGTAGCCACGGAGACCCCCAGTGCTGGGAGGGTCAGCAGGGAGGTGGTTAGGAGGGAGAGGGGCCCAAAGGTTGTGCCCAGACACCCACGGCATCTTTTCTGCACAGTTTAGACCCTGTTCTAACCCAGACTCCAAGTGGGATGGGATCTTCCCACCAAAGGGGCATCCCTGTGACAAACACAGAGCCCAGATCAGCTTTGATACCTCTCTTGACACGCTGTGGGCCTGAGTCCACAGCTGGGTGGTTTGCTCCAGGGGGCCTCCTGGACACAGCATGGAAGACAAGGTCTGAGATCAGCCATGGAGCTGGTGGGAGGCGGGGCGGCAACATTCCGCAACATCTTCCCACCATGTGGCTGGAAGTCCTTGGAGGCCCCTTGGTGAGGAGAAAGTGAGTGTTTATGCTGAAACCTCCACAGAGATGCCTGGAGGTCAATCCAATTGATAGGCCCCCCACGAGAGCGTGGCTGGTGTGGCTGCAGCCGGGGCTGGGCCCTAAACTTGGTCTTTTGTGTTCATGACTCCGGGGCTGTTGGCACCCTTGGGACCCTGGATGGTGGTCTCCACCTGTCCATGGCTCATCGGTCTGAGATGGGGATGCCGAGAGCGAGGGACCCTTGGCCTCAACCTCCTCTGTGCCAGAGAAGAAAAGTCACAGCCAGCCCAGATCAGCAAAGAAAAATACAGACGCCCAGTTATCCTTGAATTTCCAATGGGCCACAGATGATGTCTTAGTATGTCTTGGTGTAAGGATATCCCAAAGGTTGCATGTTTCTCAAGAACTCACATGAAGCTCTTGCGTTTTAGAGGGCTGACTACCTGCAGGGAGGGCTGTGTTCTGCCCATGACCTTGGCCATCGGGAGAAACTTGAGTGGTGGGAGAATAGCCTCCCCCGCCCCCAGCCCCCCTGCCTGCTGGCTGCCCGCCCTGTCAGCTTGACCAGGAGAGGACCACTTTGCCTCCCATTCACAAGAGCTTTTCTCCGTTGGGCACTCTGGCCTGAAATAGCAGCTCTTGAAAAATGTGCTGAGCTGGAGGCCCTGGACACAGCCCCCTGCCCCCTGCCCCCCACGCTCTGGAAGCCTGTGTCCCCATCGGCCCAGGGAGGGCTCCTCTTCCTTCTAGCTCTCCTCCAAATCAAAGCCGGGAATGGGCGGGCTTTGGTCCCTCCTCTGCAGCTCTGGAGTGGAGGGGCCTCAAGGGTCCTCTCCAAGGTGGGGGGATCTGAGGGCTGCATCCCCACCCCCAGGCTCCTAGAACCTCAAGATCATATCCCAAAGCCCCAAGTTCACAAGATGTCCCAGTTGTGAAGACCCCCAAGTTGGGCCAATCCGGGTCAGGGGCAGGGGTGTGGCCGGGCACCCCACGCCCGCCCCAGGAGATGCTGGTGGACGGGAAGGGTCCTAGGGAGGAGTGTTGAGGGGCTGGTCCATCTCCTGACCATGCAGGTAGTTGAGGAAGCTGGCTCCTTCCTCTCCAAGGCTGGTGGGAGCTGCCGGGCACCATATTGGTGGGTCTGGAGGTCTCAGGCCGGAAGGTGGCCACTTTTTTAGAGGAATCATAGGGCCCCCCTACCAAGAGAGGGATGGTGGCCTTGGTCACTCTAGGACCTTCTCTGCCACGCGGGCCCCAGGCCCTTGGGCTCCCAGGAAGGCCACTGGGGGGCAGTATGAGCCAGGACACCTGGCAGGGATCCACAGGAGGTGCCCGCCAGCCAGCCCAGCCTGGGAGGGAGAAAGCCGTCCCCGCCTAAGTGCTCAGCCCTGGACCCCAGCTGTCCTGCCTGAGCAGGGCTTGGGGGCCAGGGTTCTGCCTGGGAACAGGGAATTTCCCACACATTCATGATCATACATAATCCCTTCCTCATACATAAGCACACACACACACACACACACACACACACTTGTGCACACCCATCACACACACTGCACACGCATAGGTCCGGGTGGGTGGCCGAGTCACCAAACACCCCCGTGGGAGTAGAGAGGCTGTGGCTTTTCCTTCTGGTTCCCCTTTGGGGCTCCCCAGCCGGGACTTGCGGCAGGCCTTACTGCTCATGGGGGTCCACCCCTGGGTCAGGGCCCACCTCTAGGAGCCACCTTTCCAGGACATCCCTCATCCAGCCAGACCACGTCCTCTGAGTCTTGGGCGCCCTGACCCCTCGTGGCTCGGACCCCCGCCCCAGAGTCCTCCCCAAGGGCTGAGTCCACCCTCACGGGGACTCTGCTTGGATATCACTGCCACCACAATTCCTGACCCAGGAGGCTGTTCAGCTCCGAGCCCAGGCAAACGCAGTGACAGCCTCCACGCACAAAAGTGTACCTGGTGGGCCCTCATGTGGGGCCACAGTCCAAGGGGGTGAGGGATGGAAGTCAGGCCCCGTTCTGACCTGGGGAACCACGGGGCCTCAGGATCAGCCCCTCTTCTTTGTCCGTGGGGACCTGTTACCCCTCCCCATTGCCCCGGGCTGCTGTGAAGGTCAGTTCATATAAAGCACGTAGCACAGGTTGGCAGTTCAAATCTGCAGGCCCCTTTCGATTCTGCACCCCAGGAAGGTGGTGCCAAGGTCCAGGGACCCCTCCTGCTCTCAGGCCAAGCAGGCTCCCCCTCCCACCATCCCTGGGCCCTGAAACTATTAACACAGTAGCCTGCACTCAAGAGGCCGCTCTGAGGGCCTCCACCCTGAGACACTGTTGATGTGATGTTTTCAGTTTTCCCAGGCCGCCGCCTGGCAGGAGCCTCCCCAGGGCTCTGAGCTTTTGCCATCAGTCTTTTCCACCAAGACTCAGTGCCAGTTCTGGGTGGGCTGGGGGCGAGGGGAGCACACTGCAGCTTGGCAGGGGGAAGGGGCAGGCGAGGGGCCACCCCCCTAGGAAATGCCCACCCGGCACCCTCGGCCAGCAGCCCCCCACCCCCAGGGCGGGGTCCGGAAGGCGCTGGAAGGCTCTGGAAGGAGCTGTGTGGGCGGGAGGGGCGAGGGACGCCTGTGCAGGCTCCGGGGACCTCAGACCCCCTTGGGGCGGGTTTGCAGGGAGCCCTTGAGGACAGGGCGCACTGCAGATGTCGCTGTGCCGCAGCTCCGAACAGTGCCGTGGTTCTCTTGGGCTTTGCAGGCTCTGCTCTCCAGCTGCCAATATTTCTTGACGGTGAGTCGTGGCTTTGCTCAGACTCCGGCTACTGGGGCTAAGAACTCTGCTCGACGAGGGCTTAGAGCAGCCCCCGGAGCCATTACTGAGTCCACATTAATCACCGGTGAGGGCTCGGGGAGGGACTGGGCTCCCATTCGACAGCGTTCTAGTGCTCTGCGCGTGCAGGCGTGTGTACACGCGTGTGCGATCGCGCGTGCACACGCGTGAGCATATGAACACGTCCATGTATGAGAGCATGTGCCTGTGCTCTGTGTGTGCATACGTCTGTGTGTGAGTCTGCTTAGTGCGAGCTCATCTCTATGCGAGTGAGTGCACGTGTGTGCAGACATGTGGGGAGTGATGTGTGCAGCGTGTGAGCAGCCGTATCAGCGGCACGCATGCGTGCACAGCAGTGGCCTGCTGGGCACGTGTCGCAAAGCTTTCCATGTTCCCTGAAACAGGGAAGAGGGTTGATGAGCTCCGGCAAGTGTTGTTTTCAAAGTTTCTTTTCCTTTCCTTCTCACAAACCAAGTGCTTCTGTGGACTTGGCCCTTTCCGCTCCATGGTGGCCCTGGCAGCAGTGTTTACCGGCCCCGCAGTGAGGACTAGGGGCTGGTTTCAGGGTGACTGCTGAAAGGTTTGATGGACAGAAACATCCCCCATCCACAGTTTTCCCTCTGGTCCCAAAGCCTCTAGCCAAGGCAGCTGACACTCAATCACCATAATAAATGAGTCTCATGTTTATGTAGCATCTGCACCGGGGGGGCCACTGCCTTCTTGGAAGCTGGGGCTGGGTAAGCTGATGCACATCCCATGTAGATGAAAGCCAGGAGGGCCACCCTCATGCTGTGTGACCCCAAACCTGCCACCCAGCCTCTCTCGGCTTCTTCGTTACCCAGAAGGAAGGCCTGGGGCCAGATATCCCTTCAGGCTCCAAGTTCCGTGAGTCAAAAATTCCCTCCAAACTGTGGGTACGTGTATCCTCCCTCCAACAATGGCATCCAGCACAGGTTCTGAATGGACGTGACCTTCAGGAGGAGACGAGGAGGAGGGGGGAGTGGAGGGTCTGCTCCTGGGTCTGGGGTGGTGGGGGGTGTGTGGGGCTTGGAGGGGGTGGTTGGATCTGTTCATGCCTGACACAGGCAAGGGTTCACTCAAACTCTGCCTCACTTGAAGGATTCCATCAGCCTAAGGCAAAATACAAGTGAATGTTTACAAAATTCATTCAATTCTTTCATTCATTCATTCAAATGTACAAAATACATATAACACACAAAAATTCCCAGGTTAGAGGAAATATGAATGAGGATAGGAGCGGAATTATAAGCGAACAAGTGGAACATAAATATGCAGGCCAGGAGGTCCAGCACAGAGGCTTTGACTGGAGTCTGCAATTTGGCTGTGAGATTCCTGGCTGCCAGGGTGAAAAGGGAAATAGGATCAGTTCAGCGGTCTTCATGATCCCCTAGGATCAGCCTTCCCTCTGCTCTTCCCATCAAGTCATGTAAGGATTGGTGAGACCCCTGGGGAAGGTGGACAAGACTGGTCCCATCCGGGCAGAGCAGTGCCTCTGCTCACCTGTGTCAGGAAAAGCCTCCATCAAAGATGGCATCATGCAGTGCCCTGGAAAGCATAAAGATTTTTTCCAGCCTTAGCATTGAAAGACGTTTTCCCCAGGCGGCTCCATCCAGGTGGCCGTAAAATGAGATGCTGATACTGTCCCCAAGAGCCTCTGGACAACGAAGGTCACAACAAGTCTCATAAAAACTGCTCCTGGTAAGTGGGGTGAAAGCGGGGGGCACAGTTCCAAACCGCAGAGCCTGCAGGGCCACAGGCTGCCTGAGGACAGAGCTGGGTGCAGCGCCCCCTGCAGGGCGCAGCAGGGTTCTCTGCCACCATTGAGCACCTTCTGTATGCAGGCCCTAGGGAGGGGATACAGATGAGACCCCTGAAGGTCTTGGTAGATCTCAGCGCCATAAGTGGCAGGATATCCAGGACTCTGCGGGCCTCCCCCCGTTCTACTAGTCCTGTGACTCTTCCCTCCAGTGTCCCCCTAGACTTAGTGGTGATCCTGGGGTGCACGGCTTGGGCTCTTTGACCTGCTGAAGATGGAGGCGAGGAGGTTCTTGCCACTCCTGGTCATGGGTAGGAGCCTCTGTGGCTTCAAGGGGAGGAGAGGTGGCTTTGACCCCAGCAGCCCTGTTCTGGGGGTGGATGTGGGGGTGACAGAGCTCCACCAGTCAAGTCAGCCTCTAAAACGGGGGGCAAACATGAAAAAATGCTGGGGGTCCTAGGGGTGTGCTAGAGGGAGCAAGACACCCCCCAGGGGCGGGGGACACTCTTACTCACGCCCTCTGCATGGGGGCTGGGGAGGGGCTGTGATTGCTCAGGGGATGAGAAGAGCTTGCTGTGCCAGCAAGAAAGGGGGAAAGAAGGTTCTGGATGGAGCCGGAAAAGATACTGTGCCCAAAGGTGGGAGGGTGTTGCCGAGGGGCTGTGGCAGAACGAGGGTGGGGGGCACAAAGGCAGCTGCTGGGAAGGCAGGCGGGGGCCTTGAGGGCCTGGCTGAAGGGTCTCTGGGGTCTAGTCCTTGAACCCAGGGGCATGTGCATGTATTCTTGGAGGCCTGTGAGTCCCCAAGGTAGAGACTCAGTCCTGACGTGTAATCAGCAGCAGCTGAGTCACCGAAGCACTTGGAACAAGGCGGGTGATTTTATTTACCGGAAGTTCTCTGTGGATTTTTCCTTTAGCAAGAGAGAAAGATTAGAACAAAAAACCACAAAAAAAAAAAGAAAGAAAACCATGAGTGAAAGAAATTTCCTGGGCTCTGCAAGGAGCAAGGGAGACTCTGCAAAGGGGGTCCTGAGTGGCTGGGACAGTGGGTAGCTGGGCTGGACCCTGGGACTCCGTGGGGAGGGCAGGTTGTCAGGGGGAGGGGCAGTACCGGACACACAGAAGATGCGAACTCATGAGGCTGGGGCCCCTCCTCGCTTTGCACCAGGGGCGTCTTGATCATCCTTCAAGGCCAGCCCAAGTATGCCCTCCTCCAGGAAGCCCCCCGGGACTACTCACAGAGTTCTCTTGGGGCCCATGTGATGTCCCGCCCTCTAAATTGGGAGGGTGAAGCCTGGTCTCTCTACCCCACACTGGCAATCAGGAGGCACTCGAGAAGCAAGCATGCCAACTGCCAGGCCGGACCTGACAGCAGGAACACCCACTCAGCATCTGAGAAACTAGGGGTGGGTCCTGAAGTGAGATGGGGACAGGCAAGAAGAGGCAGGCAGCGCCACACACGGGGACATGGGCCCCTGCCCCCCGCGCTGCTGGACAAGCCCCAGAGGGAATGAAGGGGCCTCCCTGGCCGCTGCCCGTGGTTCACACTCCCGGTCCTTGGAAGGCCCGTTCTAGGAACCAGGACCCCGCGGGCACAGCCTGGACCCAGGTCAGGCTGCAGATGCTGAGATGCTGGTTCCTGGAAAGCAGGGCCCGCAGCCCACAGGGGACCATGTGGGGATGGCTCACCGCTGCCATGACGCCAGGAGCCTGCAGCCCGGGAGGCATCTGGGGTCCTGGCTGGGACACAGCTAGATGGTCTGCGGGGGGACAGGGGAGCCCAGCAGGGGAGCACTGTGATCAGAGGGGCAGCAGGACCCCCGAGAAGCGGCCAGCCTTCCTGAGTGCCCCTTGGTAGCAGGAGACCAGGGCTGGGGCGGGGAGGAAGCCAGGGTCCCGAGATGGTCTTGGTGATTCCAGGCTGTCCCAAGGAAGTCCCGCAGCCCAGCTCCTGGCCCCTCGCCTCTGGCTGGAGCCCCCACTGAACAAAGGCCAGGGGACCGCCAGCAGGGGGACTGGCGAGCTCGGCAGGGGGCAGGGGCGAGAGGATGGGCCGGTGTTCTCAGGACAGCACCCGAGGGAGGCCCCGGGCTGGAGCCCACGTCTCCCTTTGACCTGAGTGTCCAGGTGGGGTGAGGAGGGGGCAGGGGGCAGCAGCACGCGGGGCGGACGGTCTTGGCCACCTTCCGGGAGCCGGGTTTTCACCCTGCCGGCAGCTGGCCGGTCCCAGCAAGCCTGCCCTGCCCGGATCTGCCCTTCTGTGTCCCTTTCTCCAGCATCAGGCCCCTCTCGGGTCTGCTCTAATTGGTTTGTGTCTGGCTGTAGCAGAGAACAAATTGATTCCCCTCCAGCTGTTTCTGCAGCGTCTGTCCTCGCACACCCCCAGGCCACCTGCCGTGCCAAGCACAGCTTCTCCTCTGCGGCACGAACGCTGGGCAAGGGTTCTGGGGACGTGCGGAGGCGGCTGGTCCAGTCCCCCTGCCCCAGCCCGAGGTCCCAGAACTGGGACACGGACGCACACACTCACATTCACACAGGCACGTACACACACCCCCCCCATGTCCGTGTGCATAGCAGGCACGCACGCATACACACACACACACACACACACACACACACACACACATGCCTCTGCCTGACCTCCTGGAGGCAGCGGCTGCAGGTAAAAAAATCTCAGCTTGGTGCAGCATGTGGGGGTCTTCCTCCCTCAGGGGTTCTTCCTGCAGCTGTCAAAGCCAACTTTCTAACTGAAAACCTGTCATCCCCCAAGGTTTAAATGTTTCCATGGACTCCTTCTGCCTTCATGATAAAAACCCAAGCTCTCGTCTCTCACTGCACAGCACTTTGAGGTCAGAGCTTCCGCCATGCCTGAGTCTTCACAAATTTGCCGTATGTTTGCGTTCTGGCCCCCGGGCCTTTGCACCTGCCGGGCCGTCAGCCAAGTGGGCCCGTCCACGCCTCTCCCGCCCTGTTTCCTCAGCCTCCTGACGGCACATCCATGTGCCTCTGGACTCACCTCTCTGACATAGCTTCTCTAAGGGAGGGACTTTGCCCCCCCCGGGTCACTCACAGCCCCCTCTGACCCCCCTGGTCAATCCCAGCGCCCTGTGCTTGTCCGTGGTTGTGACACCTGCTCACTCTGAGCGGACACATCCCCAGGCCTGGCCTGACGTCTCCTCTCTTCAGGTTTGTGCACTGCACGGCTCTGTAACCACCACCTATTCGCATCACCAGCCACGGAGCCGGAGCTAGAATGAGGGCTCGGTATTTCATGAGGTCATGAGTGAATGGGTGGATGGGGGGTGAGTAACCAGGAAAAACCCAGGGCCCCAGGTGTCTGGGACACAGCACCAGATCACACTGGCAGCAGCAGCAGTCCAGCCACCGAGAATTTAAAAGGGGACTCCCCCGCTGGTCCAGTGCCTAAGAATGTGCCTTGTCGTGCAGGGGACGTGAGTTCGATCCCCGGTCAGGGAACGAACACCCCACAGGCTTTGGAGCAACTAAGCCCACGTGCCGCAAGTACTGAAACCTACACGTCACAAAGAGCTCGAATGCCACATGGAAAGATTCCACACTACACAGCAGAAATCCCATGGCCGCAGCTAAGACTTGATGCAGTGAAATAAATAAACAAAAATTTTAAAATATGTAAAAATACATTTTTAAAAGTTGAACTAAAATTCTAAAAATAAATAAATAAAAAATGAAAACAAAAGGGACCCCAGTCCTGGCTGGCATCTTTGGAAACCACCCCTCACCGAGGCTGGTATGAACCGTCCCCTCTCCCCTCTCCAGCTCCTCCACTCTCTGGAGGTTCTGCCGTCTTTCTGTCATCCTAGCACTTGCAACACCCGTTTCTTGCCTCCTCTCTCTGGCTTTCTCTCTCTCTCTCTCTCTCTCTCTCAGCCCCCCTCTCCTGGCTTTTTACGATGGGCTAGATTCAGCCTGGCTGCTTCTTTTTTTTGTTTCCTTTTCTGCATTGCCCATTCTCCACACTTCTCCGCAACAAAGGGGAGCCTGGAGCTCGCCCAGCCAGTAAGAATCGCCCCCCTCTCTCTCCCTCTTGAGACCTCTCTCTTTTGTACCCTCTCTCTCAAATCTGCATCATAAAAAAGCCTGAAACCCAGCTGGCAAATACAGAGCTCTCCCTGGGGGGGCTAGCGTGAGGTGACGCAGAGCCAGCGAGGTCAAAATTCCCTTTATTCCGTGGGGCGCTGGGGATATTCACATGTTAATAAATCATATTCCCATCACGAATCAATGAAACCTTTTTACAAACTGCATTTTAACCTTACACAATCGCCCCACGGACAGTTCCACGAATACGGAAGGAAGCCGAGGGGAGGATGTGTGTGGGATTGGGGGACTCACAGAGGCCCATAGAGAGGGTTGTAATGGGTTTGTCCACACAGCCTGCTGTTTCTTCAACCCCACACTCTTCCCTGCCCCAGGCTCCAGCCGAACCCCAAACCCCCCGAGTCTTAGAGAATCACATTTACCACAAAGAAGGGCTGATTGAGAAATGTAAGGGGGAGTTTCTAAGACGTCTTGACTTGTTCCCTTAAGCAGATTATGTCCTTGTCCTACATGCATCGAGTCTACCATTTGTGCCTGATATTGATTAGCGGAACTGTTCAGAAAAGTTAAGCCTAAGCTCATTGACTTGGAGGCGATTTGGTTTTGGCGTATTCCAGTTTCCAGGATGCTCAGCCAGGGATGAGGAACAGAGGGCAAGGGCAGCTCTTTGCACGGGGGGTGGGGGATCAGGGTGTCCCAGGGACCCTGGATCAGAACACGGGTCTAGGATCTGGGTGAGCTGGGCCCAGGAGGCCGTGGGCGCTCCTCGGAGCTGGACCTGATCTTTAAGGTCCGTTACTGCCTGAGTCTGAAAGAGGAAGTTCTGTTGCTCTGTCTTCTGTCTCCTGCAGGGTTTGTGGGTTGGGGGAAAATGAGGGAATTTTTTTTTTTTTAAATTTTAAGGAAGTGTTATAAAACTTCAGAAGGTTGTTCTGCTAGCAACTGATGTGTGAGAAGTCCAAGGCTGGGGGTCAGAACACCCGAATAAAGAGCAGTCAGTCCCCTCGCCCCCTTCCAACCACCCCCCACCCCGGTCCGAGGCCCCTGCCTCTCCGTGTCCCAGGGTGCAGCCCTGAGACCTTAGGTTCTCCCAACCTCTGGGGATGTTTTCAAGGTGATGGGAGGGGGACTGAAAAAATATTGCCCGCCACATCAGTAAACAAAGGGTGTTGTAGCCGTCAAGCCACTGCAGCCGCCTCTGGCGGTGAACCCTGGGGGGACTCGGGTGGATACAAGCGGGCTGCCCACTGCCGTGCCCTCGGCTGCTGCAGCGCCACCCGGCTGTGCCCTCCGAGGGCACTCGGGGAGCGAAAGCACAGCACGCTGGCCCCAGACAGCTGAGGTGCCTGTCGCAGGAACGGTTTCAACAAGCCCAGACTTCTGCGCCTTCCCATACCTAGAAAGAGGATCCTCTTCCCCTGCACTGCATCCTCGATGACCGCAGGATGGAGCAGAGGGATGTTTTACTTGGAACAGAAGCAAGAACCTCAATTCCTGGAGCAGGAAGCGTGCAGTCTTGGCCTTTGCGGGTCTGCTGATGTGACCACACTCACATCCCAGGGGCCTGGCCTCAGCTGACGGGTGTCTGGGCTGTTTACAATCCGGGCAGTTATGAATAATGCTTCTAGGAACACTGAGAACAAACATCTGCGTGAATATACGTTTCCAGTTCTCTGGTGCGTGTACCTCCGAGTGAAATTGCTGAGTCGTGCGGCAACTCAGATGGCTCAGATGAGAAAGAAGCCACCTGCAGTGCGGGAGACCCCTGGGTTTGATCCCTGGGTCAGGAAGATACCTGGGAGGAGGCGTGGCAACGCACTTCATTATTCTTGCCTGGAGAACTCCATTCCTGGCGGAATACAGTCCATGGGGTCGGGACGAGTCGGACAAGAATGAAGCGACTTAGCACATACATAGAAAAGTACTAAAGCCCTTAGCCTGAGCCATCTGGCTTTCTTTCTGTAACAGTCATCTTTTGATGTTCTGGTTACCTGGTCTTTGTTTCAAAACCCCCTATGGATCCTGACTCCTCCTTTAAATCTTTGGATCCGTCCCTCAGTAACACCGGAGAGGCTGCCTCCAGGGCTTCAATCCTCGGTTTTGTCTGCCAAATCAAATGCAATTCTCAACTTTTAGGCTGTGCTTTTTCAATCGACATCTAGGCTTTGGCGCATCTTTGAACAGTGCCCGTGGTGGCTTCTGTGATGGGCCTGGGGGCCTCACCTATCCTAAGAGCTGACCCCTCCTACGGCCTCTCCCACGTCGCGTCCAGACTGCAGGCTGCAGCCTGGGACGGTTCCCGAAGGCCAGGAGCTGCTGCGGTGGGGGCGCTGGGGGCTGGGGGGCTCTCCCCATTTGGAGCACAGACAATGGCCTTCCAGATGCTCCGTTCAGCTCAGCTGAACCTCCGTCACAGGAGGCCTGATCAGACCCAGACTCTCACAAGGAAAAATGCCTTTTCTCATTGGATCCGAGTCCTAGATTTTGAAGAATAAACATTTGTAAACTCTGAGAGCATGTATACCAACTAATTATGACTTGGATGGGGCTCGGGGGTCCAAGTGCTATCTGAGAAGACCCATCCACGCTCAATTTTTCCTTTCCCTGCTCCTCTGGGCCTTGGGGTCTCCGCGGGCCTTTCTGGTGGAGGGTGGGGGTGGGGGCAGCCTTCAGGCATCCAGGACTTGGAATGAGGCCTCTCTGAGGAAGCTGTTGTCATTTCTCAGTGGCTCTAAAATCCTTCTGAATTCATTAGGGTTTGCACTGGAGCAGAAATATCACCTTCTCTGTCAGCCCTACCCAACTGCTCTATTAAAAAATGCACCACTTCTGTACCTGGATTCCCTGCAGCATTTACTAACTTGCCACAGACCGATGGCTGCATCCACCGCCCCCACCCCCCGCCTCCGCCCCCGCCCCATCCTTATACTGGAGTCCTAATCTCCAATAAACTTAAAATGTGGCTGTCTTTGAAAACAGAGCTTGAAAGAGGTGACTTAGGTTAAATGAGGTCCTAGGGATGGGCCTTAACCTTTATGACTGATAAGAAGAGATCCCAACACACACACAGGAAGAAAGGCCACTCAAGGACACCGAACAGGCAGCCTCCTAAGAGCCAAAGAGAGGGGCCTCCAGAGAAACCTTGAATTCAGACTTGTAGCCTCCAGAATTATGAGAAAATAAATTTCTGTTGTTCAAGCTCCACTCTGGGGTATTCGTTAGGGCAGTCTGTGCAAACCAATGCCACAGTACATATAATTTATTGATTTCTTACATTTATTTTTTATTTTCTGACCACCACTGCTCTCCCCAAGGGTAGAGATGTTGGATCTTGTCTTCCGACGTGCCCCTAAAGTACAGAAGACTGCCTGACATTCAATCATCTTTGGCACTTAGTAAATATTTGGCATTCAACAAATATTTGATGAACTTTTACCTCGGGCCAAGACAGAAAAACAGGAACTAGATTTACCCTCCTGCCTGAAACAATTAAGAGTCTGGGCAAAATAGACGCAATCACCAGTTTTCAGACATTGGACATCAAGCAGCTCAGGACGGTAATCCCTGAGTGACGGGAACAGGCACTGTAAGCCCTCTGGTACTCTGGCCCACTGCCTAGAGACAGTTTCCAAGCCCCCACACTGCGGGGGATGGCCAGGCAGGGCCTGGGGTCCCCCTGAGTTGAGGAGAGGGAACCGGGGGCTTGAGGGGGTGGAAGCACCTGGAGTCCATAGGCAGAGCAATGCAGAAGCAAGGGATGCCCAGAAGGGATGTCCGGAGACCTGCAGATGGTCCCCCTGGAGTATTCACTGGGGGAGCGACTAGCAATGTGTGCAGCCAACGACCCCAGGCGGGAAAAGAACCTCGGAAAAGAATCCGAGATAACAGCATCCGTGGTCCAGTAAGACGGGCCACAGGGCCTGCCCGCACACATGCGCCTAGACAGCCTCATGGCTCCCGAGCCTTGGGTAGAAAGCTCAGAAGGATATTGACACAGGAGTGGGATAAAATTCTCCTTAAAAGAGGAATCTCTTTTATTCTCTGGCCCGACCTAACAGTTTAAAATGAAACCTGCAGAGGATCAAACTGTTCCCAAGTAACTGTGTAACTTTGAGAAAAAAACTCAACATATTTATAGGGATAGAAATGTATTCAGCACCTGACAAGGTAAAATGTACAATGTCTAGGACCCAGTAAAAATATTACCTGGGAAGAGCAGATATATATGACTTGGGGGGAGGGTACTATGCTAAGCAAAGTCAGACAGGTAAAGACAAATACTGTATGACAGCACTTATATGTAAGATCTAAAAAGCACAACAAACTAGTGAATATAACAAAAAAGAACCAGACTCACAGATACGGAGAGCAAACCAGTGGTCACCAAGGGGGAAAGGAAGCGTAAGAGGAGGTTAAGGGACTAAGGAGGTACAAACTCTTAGACATAAAATAAGTTGCAAGGATATACTGTACAACCCAGGAAATATAGCCAACATTTTATATTAACTATAAATAGAGTAAACCCCCCTAAAATAACTGTAGTATACATCTGTAACTTACATAATATTGTATAACGACACTTCAATAAAAAACAATGCAAAATAAAATTTAAAATATACTTAGGCATGCATGACCTATAATAGGGGGAAACTCCATCAGAGATGACAGAGTCAGTAAACAGGATATAAAAACAGTTTTTATAACTCTATTCTCTATTTCTGAAAACTGAAGGAAAGACTGAACATGTTAACTAGAGGCATGAAAGATAAAAAAGAGATCAAACATCAAGGGATGAGAATACAACGTCTGATATGAAAAACACATTGGATAAAACGAAAAGATTAGATACTACAGAAGAAAAGATTAGTCAACTTGAAGATGTAGTAGTAGAAACTACTCATAATGAGGTATAGAGAAGAAAAGAGATTGGAAAAAACAAACAGAGCTTCAGGGAGCTATAGGATAACTTCCAATGGCTCAATGTGTTTGAAAAAAAAAATAGTCCTTTAAGCAGGGGAAGAAAAAAATTGGAAAAAACAATAGCAGAAAATTTTACTAAGTTGATGAAAACCAAAAAACACAGAGATCAAAGACAGGCAATGAACCCCATGCACAAGAAACGTGAAGAAAACGCCAGGAAGTCACACCCTAATCTAACTGCTTAAAACCAGTGATAACGAGACAGTGTTGGAAGCAGCCAGAGGAAAAGCAAGTAATAAATGCAGACAACCAAAAGCAAAGGTGAAAGCAGGTTTCTCATCAGAAACCAATCCAGGGAGAAGATAAGAAGGAAACATCTCAAGGTGCTGAAAGAAAAAAACTCATCTTTCTGCTCTATACACAGCAAAAGATATGTTTCAAAAACGAAGGCAAATTAAAGACTTATTTCGACATGCAAAAGCTGTAAGAATTTATGAACAGCAGAACCACACTATGAAAAATATGAAAGGAGGTCCTGGTGGCAAAAAGAAATGGATACAGGAGGGACACCGGAATTTACACAGCGGAATGGAAAGCACTAGAAATGGTAACTGTGTAGATGTATGCGTACCTGTAATACGTGTAACTGTACACTGTGTGTGTGTGCTGTGCGCCCAGTCGCTCAGACGTGTCTGACTCTTGGCAGTCCCATTGACTGTAGCCCACCAGGCTCCTCTGTCCGTGGGAATTTCCAGGCAAGAATACTGGAGTGGGTTGCCATTTCCTTCTCCAGGGGATCTTCCCAACTCAGGGATCGAAACTGTGTCTCTTGTGTCCCCTGCACTGGCTTATAAAAAATGTTCAGCTCTTTAAAAAATAAAATGATTGACAGGGTTAAGATGTATGCTGCTTACTTGTTTGACCAACCTACAATAGTGGCACCAGATGCAAATCAACCCTGAATACTCATTGGAAGGTCTGATGCTGAAGCTGAAGATCCAGTACAGCGGTTACCTGATGTGAAGAGCCAACTCACTGGAAAAGACTCTGATGTTGGGAAAGATTGAGGGCAGGAGGAGAAGGGAACAACAGAGGATGAGATGGTTGGATGGCAGCACTGACTCAATGGACATGAGTTTGAGCAAACTGGGAGATAGTGATGGACAGGGAAACCTGGCCTGCTGCAGTTCATGGGGTCACCGAGAGTCAGACGTGGCCTGGTGACTGAGCAACAAGAGGCAATTAGCTCTCCTCTGTGGGATCCACCTGTATGTGATGAAGCTGGAAGGAAGAGGCTGAGTCAGAAAAAGAGGCCTGATGAATGACGTGATAGGAAGAGTTCATGCTGCTGGACTGTGATGGGTAAAGCCTGACTCAGTACAGCCTTTCAGCAAAGAGGAGAAAACAGCGATATGGGAAGAGATGGTGAGCGTGGACACAGGCCCGCGAGCTCACCCACAGCCAGGGCTGCCCGAGAGGAATGCTGGGGGAACGTGGACACCGCTCATGGGAAGGAACCGGCTATGAAGACACACACAGCACCCGGGCTGGGTCTCAGATGAGTGTGCTTGATGAGAGAGCATCTCTGAGAGCCAGGCTGTGGGGGGCGAGCATTGAAGGGATCGGCCAAACCCTCCCGCACTGTTGGTGGGAACGTAAATCGGTGTGGCCACTGTGAAAACCGGTATGGAGGTTCCTTACAAAACCAAAAACAGAACTACCATGTGATCCAACAATCACATTTTTGAGCATATGTCCAGAAAAGACAAAAACTCTAATTTGAAAAGACACGTGTACCCCATGTGCATTGCAGCACTAGTCACATAATCAAGACATGGGTGCCATGGGATCGACCTAAGCGCCCCCATCAGCAGCAGATGAATGGATGGAGCAGATGTGGCATATAATACGTATTATTACATGTCATTCCATTTGCAACAACATGGACAAACCTAGAGATGATCATACGAAATGAAGTCAGTCAGAGAAAGACAAGGATCACAAGCTATCACTTAACTTGTGCAATCTAAAAGGTAGTACAAATGAACTTATTCGCAAAGCAGAAAGAGACTCACAGGCATGGAAAGCAAACTTACGGTGACCGAAGGGGAAGGCGAGGGGAGGGATAAATTAAGAATTTGGGATCAACAGACACACACTGCCATATATAAACTAGATAAACAACAAAGACCTACTGGACAGCACAGGAAATTGTTTTCAATATCTTGTAATAATCTGTTATGGAAAGAATCTGAAAAGAATATTTATATGTATAAAACAGGATACATATATATATCTTGTTATATATATACTCCCTGTCGCCCTGCTGGGGAGACAGCACCAGACTCTGGATGCAATGGCGTCATCCCTGTCTCCAGGTCGCCTGTGTCAGTTGAATTTATGGGCCTTTGGGTTATTCTGCGTCCTTTTGGGCTGAGTTAGCACGTAAAAGCATCCTGTGCAGGTCAACTCTCTACAAAGAAGGGCTGTTTCCTTCCATTCCAGATGTTATCGCCAAGATTCCCAAGACCCGGCCGTTCCAGGGCAGAGGGCCAAGGAGGTAAGAGCGGTGTGCAGGCCGCCCTGGGTGGGTTACAGCACCCCCCACCACCCCTGCCTCTGCGTGACTTCAGGCAAGCTGCTGTTGGGAAAACAAGACCGTCCGGTTGACTAAAAACTCTTCTGTGTCCATATCCGAGAGGAAATGCGATGAAGCATATGCCTGAGTAGGTCTCCATGCATGTGGTATGAAACGAGAGTGGCCACAGAGAATGGACATCATTCCAGCGGGTTTATTACACAGTGTGTGGGAGAGGCCGCAAGGAAATCTTAAATCTCCTAGAGAGACAATAGGATGCGTGGCCAGGGGCACGAAGACCATCTCAGACGTGCATGCTTTCAGCTCCCAGGGTCAGGAGGCCTGTGACCTGGCATATAAACCCTTCCGCCTCTTATCAGACCAGTTATGTTTTTAAGGAGACGCCTTAAGAGGAGAGAATGGGGTGGGGGAGGGCTGCCTCCTTATTCTTTATTAAAAAGAAATGGGCTCGTATCATCAGCCTCAGAGTGTATTGGGACTTTTTGTGTTTGCCTGTTGTTTTAAACTATTCTATTTCCTTACTTGGCTGGGCCAGATTTTAGTCCTGGCACAAGGGAATCTCCTAGTTACAGCATGTGGGATCTAGTTCCCTGACCGGGAATTGAACCCAGGCCCCCAGCATTAGGAGTTGCAGAGTCTCAGCCACTGAACCACCAGGGAAGTCCCTAGAATGTATGGTTGGGGGGTTAACAGTCTGCCCAGAGTGGGTCCATTTTATCTCTTTTTTTTTCTTCCATGTAGACTCTGGGAATTGTGGCACTAGAGAAGACTCTTGAGAGTCCCTTGGACTCCAAGGAGATCCAACCAGTCCATCCTAAAAGAAATAAACCTTGAATATTCATTGGAAGGACTGATGCTGAAGCTGAAGCTCCAACCCTTTGGCCACCGGATGCAACTCACTGGAAAAGTCCCTGATGCTGGGAGAGATTGAGGGCAGGAGGATAAGGGAGCAGCAGAGAATGAGACGGTTGGATGGCATCACTGACCCAATGGACAAGAACTTGGGCAAACCCCGGGAGAGGGTGAAGGACAGGGAGGCCTGACGTGCCGCAGTCCCTGGGGTTGCAAAGAATCAGACATGACTTAGTGACTGAACAACAAGATGTCTGGGTGGAGGGTTGGGAGGGGCAACCAGTCTGCCCGAGCTGAGAGTCCCCCAGATCCCATGGCCCTGCTGGCCTGCTCCCCTCTGTTCTGTGTCACACGCAGCAGCCGTGTCGGCCACCCCTCAGCTGGGACTCGATGTTGAGTAACATGACGTCTTCCGAATGTTTCAGGGGAGCGTGGCCTCCTGGCTCCTGTGGGCTGGAGCCAGCTGTGATGGCCACCGATTGAAATTTCATAGATTTAGTTTTTCCCTTGGAAAGCTAGACTCCCATCGAGATCATGCAACCTTCTACCAAGAGTTCTGCTGTCAATTAACATTTTTTTGTGTGTTTGAGGAAAGGATGTCATCATTTCCACGTGTTAAGAAGCTGAAGCAAACATCAACTGCAGATGTTTCTGGAAGAGCTCCTATTTCACTTGGATTGTGTTTCTGATCCCAGGGATGTGGATGGGAGACCAACTCTAGGGAGCTGGGGTCCTCACTGGGGACACCCGTGGTGGTTCAGCCACTCGCCGACTTCCTGCCTTGGCTGGGTGGTGGGGGACGGGGGGCCCAGGCTCTTCCAGAAGGACTGTCCCTCCGGCTCGCGGTCTCCACGTCCTGACAACGGGAGCCCAAGCCCGGGGGTGTCATCAGATGGGACAAGCCGCAGCGGGGTGAGCACCCTGACCAGCTTGGCTGGAAGCATCCCAGAGCCATCTGGTGTCCGTGTGACCAAGAAGACTTCAAAACAACAGCCGCAACGGGAACTGCACATCCAGCCATAGATCAGCTTCCTCTTGACATGTTCAAGGACAACAGGCTTCATCGGAGCAGTCCAGGGAGAAAAACAAACAGGCTCTGGTTCAGAAGTGGGGTCTGGATGCCACCTGGAACAACACTGACCCACAGACAGGGTCCTGAGGCTGAGGATGGTCTGGGACCAATTCTGGGATAATTTGTGGGAGCGTGTGTGCACACATCTCTGGGGTGTCAGAACGTGTGCGTCTGTGGGGTTGTGACGTGTGTGTGTGTGTGTGTGTGTGTGTGTGTGTGTGTGTGTGAAGAGAGAGGGAGAGATTGATCTTAAGGAATATTGGCTCACATGACTTGGCGATTTGACAGGGTGGGCTGGCAGGCTGGAGACCTAGGACATGATTGTAGTTCAAGTCCAAAGGCTTTCTGCTGACAGAATTCCTCCTTGTCAAGGGAGCTGGGTCTTCGTTCTGTTCAGACCTTTGATTGATAGCTACAGAGGGCAACCTGCTCTGCTCAGAGTCTGCTGATTCAAACGTTATGTGTGCTCAGTCGCTCAGACATGTCAGACCCTCTGTGATCCCCTGTCCTGTAGCCCGCCAGGCTCCTCTGTCCATGGGATTTTTTCCCAGGCAAGAATACTGGTACAGGTTGCCATTTCCTCCTCCAGGGGACTTTTGAACCCGCATCTCTTTCATCTCCCGCATTGGCAGGCAGATTCTTTACTACCAGCGTCACCTGGGAAGCCCCTTAGTATTACTCTCACCCAAAAAATGCCCTCACTGAGACAATCAGAGGAAAGCTTGACCAAACATCTGGGCACCGTGACCCAGTCATGTTGAGGCAGAAAATTAAACATCGTGGTGTGGTTGTGCATGTGTGGTGTGTGTAAAGGAGTGCGTGTGAATAAGCACATGTGCATGCCTGTATGATGGTACAAATGTGTGTTCAGTGTGTTTGTGTACACGAGCTTGTGTGAACGTGTATGTATGTGAGAGGTGTCTTTGTACATAAGCGGGTGTGATATTTGTGTATGTGGAGTGTGTGTCCATAATGCATGTCCGTCTGTGTTGTGTGTGTGTGGTGTGTTTTGGGGCCATTTCGGTCTTATTTCTTGCAGCTAGAGGATGGAGGGGACCCTGCATCCCATCTGCCTAGAACAGGCCCTTCTCTCAGCTCTACCTTTGAAACAAACATGGTGCCCTTGATCTGTTCTCTGATACCTCACAGGCCTAATAAATTCCACCCTGTAAAACTGTGGGGCTTCCCTGGTGGCTCAGTAGTAAAGAATCTGCCCACCAGTGGAGGAGATGCAGCTATTGTGGGTTCAATCCCTTCCCTGGGTCGGGAAGATCCTCTGGAGAAGGGAATGGCAACCCACTCCAGTACTCTTGCCTGGAGAATCCCACGGACGGAGGAGCCAGGTAGGCTACAGTCCCTGGGGTTGCAAAGAGTCAGACACGGCTGAGCGACTGAGCGTGAGCACACACAGAATTGTCGGGATTCAGGGAATTAATGCCTGGAAGCCCTTGTTTCCTGTACCTGGCGTGCAGAGAGCACTCGATGGGGGCAGTCACTGCAGCGTTGGTTCGCATTATTAGCAAGACACCCAGGGGAGTGCTTCAGAAGTGAGGGTGCTTCAGAAGGCAGTGATGCTCACCGCGCACCTACTACGAGCCACGTCCTGTGCTTGCCCATCTTGTCTCACTGGGGCAGGTCAAAGAAATGACACCAGTGAAGCTGAAAAGATGTGAGTGATGGCGGTGGGGATGCTCTTGATGACGGTGGTGACTGCGGGTGGGGGGCAGATATTCCGGGGGCTCCTTGATGAGGGCAGTGCCTCAGTGCATCAGTGGGTCTGGGGGTGGGCAGGGAGGGCCACAATCCTCAAAGCTCTCTCACTGACTGGGATTCCACCCCTCAAGGAAGCAGAAGTACCAAGTCAAGAGTGTGGGGGACTCTGCTCCTACACTGCTTGTGTGAATCTATTAATCGGCACAGCCACTATGGAAAACAGTATGGAGGCTCCTCAAAAAACTAAAAATAGAGCTACCAAACTTGTTGTCGGTCACTCACCCAGTCGTGTCCGATTCTTTGCGACCCATGGACTGCAGTACGCCAGGCCTCCCTGTCCCTCACCATCTCCCGAAGTTTGCCTAAGTTCATACCCATTGCATTGGTGATGCCATCTAGCCATCTCATCCTCTGATGCTCTCTTTGTCTGCCCTCAATCTTTGCCAGCATCAGGGTCTTTTCCAATGAGTCGGCTGTTTTGCATCAGATGACCAAAATACCAGAGAGTCAATTCTTCCAACGAGTATTCAGGGTTGATTACCCTTAAGATTGACTGGTTCCATCTCCCTGCTATCCAAGGGACTTTCAGGAGTCTTCTCCAGCACCATAGTGCAAAGGCATCAGTTCTTTGGCATCCTTGGCAGGAAAGCTATGACAAACCTAGACAGTGTGTTGAAAAGCAGAGACATTACTCTGCCAACAAAGGTCCATATAGTCAAGGCTATGGTCTTCCCAGTGGTCACGTATGGTTATGAGAACTGGACCATAAAGAAGGCAGAGCTACCATATGATCCTGTAATTCTTCTCCCAGACATATATCTGGAGAAAATCATAATATGAAAAGATACATGCACTCCAATGTTCATAGCAGCACTAGTTACAAAGACATGGAAGCAATCTAAATGTCCACTGATAGAAGAATGGGTAAAGAAGATGTGCTACATATACACAATAGAATATTACTCAGCCATGAAAAAGAGTGAAATAAAGCCAATGAAACAACATGGGTGGACTAGAGATGATCATACTAAATGAAGAAAGTCACACAGAGAGCGAGAAGTATCATATGATATCACTATTATGTGATATCTAAAAAAAGACACAAATGCACTTACTTATAAATAAACAGAGTCACAGACATAGACAACAAATTTATAGTTACCAAAGAGAAGGGGGGAGGGATCAATTAGGAGTTTGGGATTAAAATATACACACCATAATATATAAAATAAATAATAATGCCCTGCTGTGTAGCACAGAGACTATATTCTAAATGTTGTAATAATGTATATGGGTAATTAATGTATATGGTTTTTCTAGTAGTCATGTATGGATGTAAGAGTTGGACCATAAAGAAAGCTGAGCAATAAAGAATCGACGCTTTTGAACTGTGGTGTTGGAGAAGACTCTTGAGAGTCCCCTGGACTGCAAGGAGATAAAACCAGTCAATCCTGAAGGAAATCAGTCCTGAATATTCCTTGGAAGGACTGATGCTGAAGCTGAAGCTCCAATACTTTGGCCACTTGAAGCGAAGAACTGACTCATTGGAAAAGACCCTGATGCTGGGAAAGATTGAAGGCAGGAGGAGAAGGGGACGACAGAGGATGAGATGGTTGGATGGCATCACCAACTCAATGGATGTGAGTTTGAGTAAGCTCCCAGAGTTGGTGATGGACAGGGAAGCCTGGCGTGCTGCAGTCCATGGAATCGCAAAGAGTCGGACACAACTGAGCAACTGAACTGAACTGGTATGGGGAAAGAATCTGAAAGAGAGTATAAAAATACCTAGGATATACATATACACATACACAGGGCTTCCCTGGTTGCTCAGACAGTAAAGAATACCCCTGTAATGCAGGAGGCCCAGGTTCAATCCTGGGTTGGGAAGATCCCATGGAGAAGGGAATGGCACCTCACTGCTGTATTCTTGCCTGGAGAATTCCATGGACAGAGGAGTCTGGCGGGCTACAGTCCATAGGGTCGAGAAGAGTTGGACACGACTAAGCAAGTAAGGCACACAATGAGATCCTACTCTACGGCACAGGAGGGGAAAAGAAGGTTCAATCTGTTTGTTGAACATGTGTTAACCTTAAAAATGTGTTCCAATATACAGTAGGTGCAGACAAATACTGTTTGATTCTGATTATACGAAGCTCCTAGAATAGTGAAATTCATCGAGTCAGAAAGTACATTGGTAGATGCCGGAGCCGGGGTTGGGGTGAAGGGGGTGGGGAGAGGGAATGCAGACAGAGTTTCAGTTTAGGAAAGTGAAGAATTTGGAAGATGGACGACGGTGAGAGTCACACAAAAATGTGAATGCCCCTGAAATAAAGTTAAATACGGTTAAAGTAGTATGTTTTATGGGCTTCCCAGTAGCTCAGTGGTAAAGAAACTTCTTGTAATGCAGGAGACATGGGTTTGATCACTGGGTCTGGAAGATCCCTTGGAGGAGGGAATGACAGCCCACTCCAGTATTCTTGCCTGGAAAATCTCATGGACGGAGGAGCCTGGCGGGCTACAGTCCATGGCTTCAGAAAAGAGTCGGACGCGATTTAGTGACTAAACAACAGCAAGCAACAAGAAATATGTTTTGTATTATGTGACTTTTACCGCAATAAGAAACATTAAAGAAAAAAAAGCACTGATCTCATGACGGAGCTTCAGCCTCATGACCTAATTACTTCCCGAAGACTTCATCTCCAAATACCATGATATCGGGGGTTAGAGCTTTAGCACATGAATTTCCAGGAGATGTGATTGTGTCCGTGGGAGTGGGAGAAGTGTGTCAGGGAGCTCACATGCAGGATTTGCCTGCCAGAAATTCACAGGGAAGAGTCTTCCTAGCTGCCTCACCAGGATGTGTGCCATCTGCTCCAGGTTCCTGATGACCCAACCTTCCACTCCCCTGAACCCCCGAATCAATATTCTTCTAAGGACCAAAGCTGTCTGGCCACAGCTTGGCTTCGGGCTCCGCCATGCCCACCTGCTGTCCTGCGGAACCCTGGGTCTCCTCTCACCCAGGGTCACTCAGCTCCTGCACTGGATGCCTTGAGGGCTGGGGTTTTCAACTTCTGGGTCAGAAGAGTCCTTTTAATAGAATACAACCAACACATTTAAAAAAAAAAAAAAAGGATAGAAAAATCAGAAAGTGTCCCTGAAGCAATAGCTATTGTTTGGGGGAATTTATTCACAGATATTCACAATGCATGTGGATAAATGTGTCTGCAAAGGGCGAGTGCTGGGTCATGATTTCTAAATCAGCTTGGAGAAGAATCTGAAAGTGGTTGCTTTAGGGGATGTGGAGAATAAAGAGATGCCCTCTGTGTTTCTGATCTGCCTCCAGGCAAGGCACAGAGACAGGATATTTGAGGTAAGGATGCCCTGTGGGATCACCTCTGTTGAACATCTCTTTTTACAGTTCTAGAAAATGAGGCCAAGAGAAGGACGGACAGTTTCCCCAGGCCATCCGCAGGGCTTCTGCCCTGGGCCTGCCCCTGCCTCCTTCTGACGACACAGTGAGCAAGTCATGTAAGAGGGATCATGTCAGTGAAAACGGACCTCCTCCCAAAGTCTTCTCCTCCATAGAAACAGTAAGAAAGCTGGCAGAAATGGGTACAATCAACTTTCTTTTTTTTTTAGAACTCTGGAAATTGGCCAAAGTCTTGCAATAACTTTAGGAGCATTTGTTCCAGAAAAACAGCTGGATCTTGATGATAAGAAGAGATTTTGTAGCCTTTTGTTGTTGCTGTTCAGTCATTAAGTCATGTCCAACACTTTGTGATCCCATGGACTGCAGCACGCCAGCCTTCCTCATCTTTCATTATCTCCCAGAGTTTGTTCAAACTCATAGCTATTGAGTTGGTGATGCTATCTAACCATCTCGCCCTCTGTCATCCCCTTCTCTTCCTGCCCTCAATCTTTCCTAGCATTATGGTGTTCTCCAACAAGCTGGCCCTTTGCATCAGGTGGCCAAAGTTTTGGAACTTGGGCTTCAGCATCCGTTCTTCCAATGAATATTCAGGGTTGATTTCCTTTAGGATTGACTGATTTGATCTCCCTTTAGTGCAAGGGACTCTCAAGAGTCTTCTCCAGCACCACAATTTGAAAGCATGAATTCTTTGGCCCTCAACTTTCTTTATAGTCTAACTCTCACATCCATACATGACTGCTGGAAAAACCACAGCTCGATTATGCAGACCTTTGTCGGCAAAGTGATGTCTCTGCTTTTTAATACGTTGTCTAGGTTTGTCATAACTTTTCTTCCAAGGAGCAAGTGTCTTTTAATTTCGTGACTGCAGTCACTGTCTGCAGTGATTTTTGAAGCCCAAGAAAATAAAATCTGCCACTGTTCCCACTCTTCCCCCATCTATTTGCCATGAAGTGAAAACATTAGCCTTTTATTTACCCTGCTCCCATTACCCTTTCTCTAGCTTTGTGCTATAATATCAAGATGAGGGTCAGCAGCCCGTAGCCAGCGGAGGGGGAAAAGACGGAACCTGGGACCAACTTCAAAGCCTCAATACCAGAGAACTGCCGCCACTTAACCAGCCTGATGGCTTCATAAAAGACCCCATTTGCAAGGCTGTACTTATTGATGTGACTTGGAGCTCTCCTGGAAACAAAAATACCTTTCTCCAGAGCATTCGTTGGCAAATGTTTACCTTCCGGGCAACCTGCGGCAGTGGATAACAGCTGGGGCAAACAGCAGGCTAACCAGAAAGTTTGCAAAGAAAAGCTGGGAAATGAAGTGTCCATGGAGATTTTCAAAGTTACAACATATTCCTGAGACCCTAGAAGGCCACATGCAGGCTACGTGCTTGCTCAGGAAAGACCGAAGGACACGCTGAGATCTTGCCTGTGACTGACCTTGAGGTCTGGAAGTAGAGGCCCGGGGCAGAGTTGTCAGCCACCTGGCTGAGCATTGAGGGATCACCTATCACACACAGAGGCCCGCTTGGTAAAGACTGGAGATTTATGGTTTCCAGCACTTAAGGAAAACTATCCGATCATTAGCTGAATGCTAAGCTCAGTGAGAAGAGACTTCAGTGGCCACAAATGACAAAGAACAGACTTTATAGAGTTCGCTTTGTTTGCACAAAGCGAAACAAAGCAAAATAGCCAACAGCAGCACCAGCCAACCCTGGGGAAAGGGGGGAAGTCTGATTTCCAGAGTTAGCACATTTTGTGATTTTAAATGTTCACTTGAAAAACCTTACATGAACTAGGGGAAAGTGGGGGAGAAAGAAAGACCATCTTATTTGCAACAGCAGAACACACATTCTTCTAAAACACACATGAAACATTCACCAGGACAGAGCTCTCACCAAGATATTCATAAAACGCATCTTAACAAATTTAAAGAGTATATATCATACAGTGCTTGCTCTCAGACCACAATATAAATGAGTAACAGAAAGACAGCTACATCATCCCCAAACATGTAGAGATTAAAAAACATACTTCCAAATAATGCACCAGGGAGAGAAGAAATCTCAAGATAAATTTTAAAATATTTTGAACTAAATGAAAATGCAACTCACTGACATTTGTAGGATGCGGTGAGAGCAGTATTTAGAGGGAATCATATAGCACTGGGCTTCCCTGGTGGCTCAGACAATAAACAATCCACCTGCAATGCAGGAGACCTGGGTTTGATCCCTGGGCCTGGAGGGTATCCTAGAGAAGAGAATGGCAACCCAAATGAGTCAGCTCTCCGCATCAGGTGGCCAAAGTATTGGAGCTTCAGCTTCAGCATCAGTCTTTCCAATGAGCACCCAGGACTGATCTCCTTCAGGATGGACTGGTTGGATCTCCTTGCTGTCCAAGGGACTCTCAAGAGTCTTCTCCAACACCACAGTTCAAAAGCATCAATTCTTTGGCACTCAGCTTTCTTTACAGTCCAACTCTCACATCCATACATGACTACTGGAAAAACCTTAGCTTTGACTAGACGGACCTTTGTTGGCAAAGTAATGTCTCTACTATTTAATATGCTGTCTAGGTTGGTCATAACTTATAGACTTAGTAAGATTTTTTACTAAGTCTATAGTAAGTATAGACTTACTTTAAAGCTACTGTAAATTAACTCAGAATGCATCACAGACCTAAATGTAAGATGAAAGACTACAAGACTCCTAGAAGATATTATAGAATAAAATTTAATGACTGTGGACTTAGAGATGATTTTTTAGATACAACATCAAAGCACAGTCCATGAAGCAAAGAATTGATTAGTTGGACTTATTTAAAATTTAAAACTTCTGCTCTACGAAAGACACTGTCAAGAGAATGAAAAGGCAAACCACATGTTGGGAGAAAATACTTCCAAAAGATCTGGTAAAGAACTGCTATCCAAAATATACAAAGAAATCTTAACAACCTAGTTAAAAATAGGTTAAAAACCTTAACAAAACCTCACCAAAAAAAATGTTCAGATAAACAATAGCATATAAAAAGATGCTCCACATCATCAGGGAAATGCGAATTAAAACAACAATGAGCTGTCACCGCACATCCGTGAGAAAGACCAAAACTTAGAACACTGAACGCTCGCAAGGATGTGAAACAACAGCCACTCTCACTGACTGCTGGTTGTTGTTCAGTCACTCAGTCGTGTGTCTGACTCTTTGTGACCCCATGGACTGCAGCACGCCAGGCCTCCCTGTCCATCACCAACTCCCGGAGCATGCTCAAACTCATGTCCATTGAGTCAGTGATGCCATCGGACCATCTCCTCCTCTGTCGTCCCCTTCTCCTCCTGCCTTCAGTCTTTCCCAGCACCAGGGTCTTTTCCAATGAGTCAGTTCTTCATATCCGGTGGCCAAATTATTGGAGTTTCAGCTTCGGCACCAGTCCTTCCAAAGAATATTCAGGACTGATCTCCTTTAGGATGGACTGGTTGGATCTCCTTGCAGTCCAAGGGATTCTAACTTCTCTAACACGACAGTTCAAAAGCATCAATTCTTTGGTGCTCAGCCTTCTATATGGTCCAACTCTCACATCCCTATATGCTGACTGGAAAAACCATAGCTTTCACTATACGGACTTTTGTTGGCAAAGTAATGTTTCTGAAAGGTACAACCATTTTGGAAGTCTGGTGTTTTCTTAAAAAACTGAACATACTCTCATTATACAATCCAGCAATCATGTTTCTTGGTATTTACCCAAAGGAGCTGAAAACTTAGGTCTGCACAAAAACCTGTACCCAAGTGTTTATAGCAGCTTTATTCACAATTGTCAAAACCTGGAAGCAACAGAGATGTTCTTGAGCAGGTGAATGGATAAGAAAGCCTGTGGTATATCTAGATAATGGGATATTATTCAGTGCTAAAAAATGAGCTATCAAGCCATGACAATACATGACTTTTTTACTAAATGAAAGAAATCAATCTTAAAGGCTAGATTTACTGTATGATTCCAACTATTTGACATTCTGGAAAAGGCAAAACTTTGGAGCCAGTTGCCAGGGGTTAGTGGGGGAAGGAGGGATGAAGAGGCAGAGCATTGGGCAATGAAACTACTCTGAGTGATTGTCTCCTATCGAATTAACAAGGCAATTACATAAAGTAATAATTATAAATATATATTGGTGAGCATACCATGTATATTAATGTAATTTTCTGATAGTAGCACAAACGAATGGGGAAGGAAATGGGAGTATAGAGGAACAGTTTTAAACACCATTGAATTTAAGTTAGTATTAATGTAAGCAACTAGATTTGTTATAAGTAAAGATGGTAATTGTAATGCCAAAGCAAAAATTAATAATGTAAAAATAGAGAGTAAAAGCAACAAAAAGGGAAATAAAATTATATACTAGAAAGTACACTAGTTAATAAAAAAAAAGGCAGTAATGGAAAAATAGAGAAACAAAAAATGCTATGACAAATAGAAGGCAAAATGGCAGACATAAATGGTACTTGAACAGTCATTATATTAAATGTAAATAGAATTAACATTCTACTTGAAAGGCATGCATTGACAGAATGAACTAAACATATGATCCAATTATTTTCCTTCTACATGGGGTGCACTTTAGATTTTGAAAGATTAGACAGATTTGGAATAAATGAATGGATAAGAAATATGCCATGCAATTAAAAAATGAGTAAGAGTGGCTATATTTATATCAGACAAAACAGACTTTTAGACAAAATTGTTACTGGAGACATTTTGTAATGATAAAAGATCAATCCATTAAGGAGGTAAAACAGTCATAAACATGTGCAACAAAAATGAAGTGATAAATAGACAATTCAGAAATAACAGCTGGAGATTTCAATACCCTACATTCAATAATGGATAGAAAAACTAGAAAGAATAAGGAGATAAAAAACTTGAACAGCAATATTAATCAATTAGACCCAGCAGCTACTTGTCGAACATTCTACCCAACAACACCAAAATACACTCTTTTTAAGTACACATAAAATACACTCTTTTCAAGCACACATGAAATACTCTCCAAAACAGGCTGTCTTTTAGACAATAAAACAAGTCTCAATAATTTAAAAAACAAATCATACAAAGGATATTCTGTGACCACAATAGAATGAAAACTGGAAATCAATGATAGAGGAAATTTGGGAAATTAACAAAGATGTGGAAATAAAGCAGCATACTACTTATTAACCCATAGGTCAAAGAAGAAATAGCTAGGGAAATTAATAAACATTTTAAGGTGAAGGAAAATGAGATCACAACGTGATCTCAAACAAAAATTCATGGGATGCAGTTAAAGCAGTGCCCAGAGGGACATTTATGGCAGTTAATTTTGTTTAAGGTTAACATTAAAAAAGCAAAGATTTCAAATCAACAATTTAATCTTCCATCTTAGAAAACTAGGAAAAGAGGATTAAACTAAACCTGGAAGCAAATAATAAAAATTAAACCTCAAATAGAGAATAGAAAATTGAAAGAAATTGCTGGAACCAAAAGTTGTTTTTTTCTTTAAAGATTAACAAAATTGATAAACATTTAACTAGACTCACCAAATAAGAAAGAGAGAAGACTCTTGTTATCAGAGTACTACAGATATTCAGAAATTTTAAAAAAAGATAAAGAAATTTGATAAACAATTATATGCTAATAAGTTAGATAACATAGATGAAATGTACAAATTTCTAGAAAGGCATGAACTACTGAAACTAACCCAGGAAGAAAATTTAAATAGACCTTTAACACATAGATTCAATTAATAGCTATAGTAATAATGCAGTTGGTCCTTGAACAGTGTGAGGGATTAGGGACACCAACTCCTATATAGCTGAAAAATCTGTGTACTGTTATCTCTGCCTTGATACCCAGGAACTGATAAATGACTTACCTAAAAGCAGGAATCTAAAACAGTTTGGGCAAAATCAGGACACAAACCCTATTTCTTTTGAATCCACATAAAGTGAAAGTGAAGTCGCTGAGTCGTATCCCGACTCTTTGCAACCCCATGGACTGTAACCTACCAGGCTCCTCTGTCCATGGGATTTTCCAGGCAAGAGTACTGGAGTGGGTTGCCATTTCCTTCTCCAGGGGGTCTTCCCGACGCAGCGATTGAACCCAGGTCTCCCACATTGCAGGCGGACGCTTTAGTGTGATCCCTAATTAAACACAAACTTCTCCCCATACTTACTTAAAGACTTATAAAATGAAAATAGAGGTACTATACTTACTGAAAAAAATCCACATATATGTAGACCTACACAGTTCAAACTCACCTTTTTTGAAGGTCAATTGTAATAATGATAACAATAAAACTTCTCACAAAGAGAAATGCAGGAACAGATGGCGTCACTAATGAATTCTACCAAAATTAGAAGAACTAATACAACCATTCACAAAATCTTCCCCCCCAAAAAGAAGAACAAGTACCTCCTAACTGATTCAGTGAGCCACTATTACCTTGACACCCAAGCCAGACAAAGACATCACAAGAAAACTGCAAATTAACATCCCTTTTGAATATAGTCTCAAAAATCCTCCAGCAAATACTAGCAAGCCAAATCCAGCCACATACAAAAGGGCTTATACAGTATGACAAAATGGAGTTTATCCTAGGAATACAAGATTGCTTTAACATCCAAAAGTCAATCAATTCAACACAGTGTTGTATAAAGGATAAAAAAAAAAAAAAAACCCACATGATCATCTCAACAGATACAAAAGAGAAATCAAAAAAAAATTTTAATACTGCTTTTAAGTTGTTTCCCTCAAAAATTTGAAATGGAAGGAAATGTTCTCAAGCTAATGGAGAGCATCTCTTAAAAACCCACAACTAACATGCTGCTTAATGGTGAAGACTGGAAGACTCCCCCTAAGAGCAGGAGCAGGACAGGGTGTCCACTCCTTCTACTTCCACTCAACATTGTACAGGAGGCCTTCGCCAGGGAAATTAAGCAAGAACTATAAATATAGGCATATATATTGTAAAGGAAGAAATAAAACTCTGCTTACAAATGATACGATACTGTGTATAGAAAATGCTAAGGAATATACTCACACACAATTACAACTAATCAACAAATTTAGCAAGATGGCATGATATAAACTCAGTGTATAAAAATCAATTGCATTTCTATACTGCATCACTGAATAAATAGTCCTGAACAAAGTCCTAATGAAGAGGAGCGACAGCCCATGTTCCTCAACTGGAAGAGTGAATATTGTTACGATGGCAACTCTTCCCAAATCAATACAGAGTCAGTGCAATCTCTTCAAAATCCTAGTTGGTTCTTCCCAGATATTGACAAGCGGATTCCAAAATGCACATGGAGAGCAAAAGCCCAACGTAAATGAAGCATCCATGAAAAAGAAAAAGTTGGAGGACCCCCGCCAACTCCAACTCGCTGATTTCCAAACCTGCTACAAAGCTACAGTCATCAAGACAAATGCCATATGATATCACTTATATGTGGAAAGTAAAATATGACAAAAATGAACCTATCTATGAAGCAGAAACAGAATCATGGATATAGAGAACAGACTGGTGGTGGGCAAGGGGGAGGGGGCTGGGGGAGGGAGGGAGAGGAAGTTTAGGGTTAACAGATGTAAGTTTTTATATATAGAAGGGATAAACCAAAAAGGCCCTGATGTATAGCTGTATTCAACTGTATTCAATATCCTATGGTAACCTTAATGGAAAAGATTATTTTTCAAAATACATATATATATATATATGTATAAAAATAACTGACTCACTTCACTATAAAGCACTATAAAGCAGAAATTAAAACTGCATTGTAAATCAACTATACTTCAATGAAAATTTTTTAAAAGAATGGGAGAAAAGTACAATCATCAAGAGCGTGGAACTCCTATCAGAATAGCCATATAGATCAATCAAACAGATCTGAGAGTCCGGAAATTAACTCTTCATAGACATTTTTGACTTTCGACATGAGTACCACAAAATTAAAAGATGCTTGCTCCTTGGAATAAAATCCATAACAAACCTAGACAGCCTATTAAAAAACAGAGACATCACTGCTGACAAATGTCTGTAGAGTGGAAGCTATGGTTTTTCCAGTAGTCATGTATGGATGTGAGAGATGGCCCAGTAAAGAAAGCTGAGCGCCAAAGAACTGATGCTTTTGAACTATGATGTTGGAGAAGACTCTTGAGAGTCCCTTGGACTGCAAGGAGATCAAACCAGTCCATCCTAAAGGAAATCAGTCCTGGGTGTTCATTGGAAGGACTGATGCGGAAGCTCCAAACTTTGGCCACCTGATGCTAAGAGCCAACACATTAGAAAAGACCCTGATGCTGGGAAAGACTGAAGGTGGGAGGAGAAGGGGACAACAGAGAACAAGATGGTTGGCATCACCAACTCAACGGACTTGAGTTTGAGCAAGCTCTGGGAGACAGTGAAAAACAGGAAGGCCTGGCGTGCTGCAGTCCATGGAGTCACAGTCGACCCCATGAACAAGAGCAACCAAGAAAACTCAGTGCTTAGAGAATATTCTTTTCAATAATTGGTGTCCTAATAATAACTAGGACTGGATATCTGCACACCAAAATCAGGAAAAAGGAAAAAAAAAAAAAAAAGAACTTAGGACCCTACTATATACCATATGCAAAATTAAAGCAATCAAGGACCTAAATTTAAGATCCAAAACTATAAATTATCTAGAAGAAAACACAGGTCTTCCTGACCTCAAATTAGATCATGGTTTCTTAACTATGACATCTAAAACACAAGCAATCAAAGAAGTGTTGCTGTTAGTCACTCGGTCATGTCTGACTCTGAGACTCCATAAACTGCAGAAAGCCAGGCTTCCCTGTCCTTCGCTATTTACTGGAGCTTGCTCAAACTCATATCTGCTGAGTCGCTGATGCCATCCAACCATCATCCTCTGTCGTCCCCTTCTCCTCCTGCCTTCAATCTTTCCCAGCATCAGGGTCTTTCCCAATGAGTTGGCTCTTCTCATCAGGTGGCCAAAGTATTGGAGCTTCAGCTTCAGCATCAGTCCTTCCAATGAATATTCAGGACTGATTTCCTTTAGGATGGACCGGTTTGATCTCCTTGCAGTCCTAGGGACTCTCAAGAGTCTTCTCCAACATCGCAGTTCCAAGGCATCAGTTCTTCGGTGCTCAGCCTTTTTTGTGGTCCAGCTCTCACATCCATACTTAACTACTGAAAAAACCGTAGCTTTGAATAGGTGGACCTTTGTCAGTAATGCAATGTCTCTGCTTTTTAATATGCTGTCTATGTTTGTCATAGCTGTTCTTCCAAGGAGCAAGTGTCTTTTAATTTCATGGCTGCAATCACTATCTGCAGTGATTTTCGAGCCCAAGAAAGTAGTCTGTCACTGTTTCCACTGTGTCCCCACCTATTTGCCATGAAGTGATGGGACTGGATGCCATGATCTTCATTTTTTGAATGTTGAGTTTTAAGCCAGCTTTTTCACTCTCCTCTTTCACCTTCATCAAGAGGCTCTTTAATTCCTATTTGCTTTCTGCCATTAAGGTTGTGTCATCTGCATATCTGAGGTTTTTGATATTTCTCCTGGAAATCTTGAATCCGGGTTGTACTTCATCCAGTCCAGCATTTCGCATGATATACTCTGCATATGAGTTAAATAAGCTGGGTGACAGTATACAGCCTTGACGTACTCTTTTCCCAATTTGCAACCAGTCCTTGTTCCACATCTGGCTCTAGTTGTTTCTTCTTGACCTGCATACAGGTTTTGCAGGAAGAAGTAGATGAGTAAAATTTTATCCAAAATAAAAACTATGTTTTAAAAAATCTGCCTGCCAGTGCAGGAAATGTAAGAGACGCTAGTTTGATCCCCGTGTCAGGAAGATACCCTGGAAGAAGGCATGGCAACCCACTCCAGTATTCTTGCTTGCAAAATCCCATAGAGAAAGGGAGACTGGCAGGATATAGTCCACGGGATCACAAATAGTCAGACACGACTGAACAACTGAGCACACACACACATCAAGAGAGTGAAAAAAAGTCCCATCAAATGGGAGAAAATATTTGCAAGCGATGTATCTAATAATTTATAAAGAACTCATACAACTGAATAATATGAAAAAAAACAGTTTTTAAAATGTGCAAATGATTTGAAGAGACATTACTCCAAAGAAAATACACAAATGTCCAATAAGCACATGAAAAATACCTTCAACGTCATAGTCCTGAGGGAAATGCAAATCAAAGCCACAGCGAGACACCACGTCACACCCCCTAGGGCAACTGTCAGCACAAAGCAATGAATAACTAGTTTCAGTGAGGACATGGAGACCGTGGAAGCCTCGTACGCTACTCGCGGAATGTAACACGGTGCAACCTTTTTGGAAAACACCTCCTCATGGATGGAGTTGCCATGACTTAGTCCCTCAGTTGGAGAAGGCAATGGCAACCCACTCCAGTGTTCTTGCCTGGAGAATCCCAGGGACAGAGGAGCCTGGTGAGCTGCTGTCTATGGGGTCGCACAGAGTCGGACACGACTGAAGCGACTTAGCAGCAGCAGTCCCTCAGTCGTGTCTGACTCTTTGTGACCCCATGGACTGTGGCCTGCCAGGTTCCTCTGTCCATGGGCTTCTCCAGGCAAGAACACTGGAGTGGGTTTCCACACCCTCCTCCAGGGGATCTTCCAAACCTAGGGATCGAACCCAGGTCTCGGGCATTGCAGGCGGATTCTTTACCATCTGAGCCACCAGGGAAGCCCAGAGTTGCCATCTCTTTCTTTCTCTTTAGTCGCTAAGTCATGTCCGACTCTTGTGATCCCATGGACTGTAGCCCACCAGGCTCCTCAGTCCATGGGATTCTCCAGGCAAGAATACTGGAGTGGGCTGCCATTTCCTTCTCCAGGGGATCTTCCCAAGCCAGGAATTGAACCCGGGTCCCCTGCATTTCAGGCAGATATTTTACCAACTGAGCTATGAGGGAAGTCCATATGACTCAGCAATTCCACTCGGAGGTACACACACAAGAGAACTGGAAACGTATACTCACGCAGACGCTTGTTCTTAGTGTTCCTAGCGCATTATTCATAATTGCCCGGATTGTAAACAGCCCAGACACTGGTCAGCTGAGGTCAAGCCCCCAGGATGTGAGTGTGGTCACAGCAGCCCTGCAAAGGTCAGGACTGCACGCTTCCTGCTCCAGGAATTGAGGTTCTTGCTTCTGTTCCAAGTGGAATATCCCTCTGCTCGATCCTCCGGTCATCGAGGACGCAGCGCAGGGGCAGAGGGCGCTCCTTGATCCACTTGGATCCACTGGGTTATCCAAGTGCCCAGCGCCACCGCAACGTCCTCAGGAGGCCAAGACAGAGACATGAGGGTCAGGGTCAGAGGGCTCTGACCTGAGACGAACTTGGCAGCCCGTGTGGCTTTCAAGGTGAAGGGATGGGCTGGGAGCCAAGGAGTGTGGGCAGCCTCCAGAGGCTGAAACGGCTTCACGTCCCGAGTTTCCAGACAGCGCCAGCCCTGCCAACACCTCACCATTAGCCCAAGGGGGACCGTGTCAGACGTCCGACCTCCAGAACGGCGAGGTGGGAAGTCTGTTTTGTGGTCAGCCACCACGTGCATGGCGGGTTCCCTTGTAGCAGCCCGAGAGGAGGAGACACACGTCAGACCTGGGCGCCTCCCCAGGAGGAGCCCAAGAGATCGGCCGCTCTCTGCCCTCCCCGAGTCCCCGAGGGGGAGTGGCCCTCGCTGCTCGTCGCCAGGGCTGGAGCCAGCCACACAGGCGAGCCCGGCCCGGCTGGCCAAGTGTCTCCAAGCCCAGGCCCCGCGAGGGAGAGGGCACCACCTTGACCTTCATCCTCACTTGTGCCGCCTCGATTTGGGCTTCTCCTGAGAGGCAGGAAGCATTGTGCAACCTCCAGGCTCCACGGAGGACCTGGAGGCCACTCGAATCTCCAGGAGAACCGTCCATCGGGGGCGCGGAGAGGACAGCAGAGGACAGGCGGGGTAGGCATGGCAAAGCCCTGACCGGGTGGATTGCAGGCAGGGGTGCTCTGGGAAGCAGGCTGGGGGGCTTGGCTGGGCCAAGCGGGGGTCGCTTAGGATGGTGGGGTGGAGAAGAGGGGTCAGTGCAGACCCTCTGTCCAGGATGGGTGGCTGGGGTGGGGGCCTGGTCCACCCAGAAAAGATAACCCACGGCGAGGCTTCGGGAGGAGGCGTCAGACCCCTCCTCTGGATCCAGCCCTCATCCTGGAGGCCTGGCCCCCGGCCCACGGGGTCCAGGCCCTGCTCCCCCAGCCCCACCAGGCCCTCTGCACTCGCTGGCTTCTCAGGGGGTGTTTTTCTCCTGAAGAGTTCCTGCCTGCCCCTCTCCCTGGGGTGGGGTGGCGGGGGGGGACGCGGCCTCTCCCCTCGGCCCCGAGCTCCCAGATTTCTTTCCCTCTAATGAGCCCATCTGAGGCCCGGCGAGGCAATTAGGAGTGCCAGGCCTTCCCGTAACCGCTCCTCAGAGCCGGGCAGGCCTGCGGCCCAAGCCGCACCGCCCACCGCCTCGTAATGAGAGGGCGAAATCCGGGAATTAATGAGGACGGGAAAATTAATCACAGGTTGCCGGGCCGCGCTGCAACCCTGGAGGCTTCCTGCAGGTTTGGAGCCGCAGACCCCCGCTGCAGATCTGGGCGTGGGGGGCGCCAGGAGGAGCAATCTGGGCTCCAGCGGGGGATCACGCCGCAAACACAGATGGAGCCTTCCTGGGGGAGGAGGGGGTGGCTGAGGGCAGGGATGGGGGAGAGCAGGAGCCTTGAGGACAGAGGCTGAGTTCTGACCCTGCTGTGTGCTGTTCGCTCTGAGCCGGGGTGCTTAACCTCTCTGAGCTCCAGGGCTCAGGCTCTGGGGTTGAGCCATCAAGGCTGGGCACCTGCTGGTTGCCAGGTGGAGGCAACCAGGCTGTGAGTCCCGTGTACGGGGAGGCTGAGGTCTCCCACCCAATCGTTTCCCCACCTGGTCTCAGCTCTGGGCTGGCTGGGAGTGGGGGTGGGAATAAATGTAAGGTCTGTCTGGGGGCTCATCAGCAGGCAGTAACAGACAGCAGCAGGTGGTGCAGGGGTAAAGAACGCCCCTGCCGGTGCCGGAGACTTAAGAAATGCAGATTCAGTCCCTGGGTCGGGAAGATCCCCTGCAGAAGGGCACAGCTGTCCCCTCCAGTATTCTCGCCTGAAAAATTCTGTGGACAGAGGAGCTTGGTGGGCTACAGTCCATGAGGTTGCGAAGAGTCGGACAGGACTGAGTGACTAATAGCCACACACACATACACCAGACAGTTACAAACAACACAGTGCATCCAAAGCAGGGTCGGGGGCATTCTTTTCTTGAGGACAAAGACGTTACAGATGTGTTTTCAATCCCCTTCTAAGAAAGTAAGCTTGCAGAAAAGAAATCTGGCCTTCTAGGCTCCCTCCCCTTATAACAGACTCTGTTCACCTCCATGGACTGCCAGGTTGTAAGAAGGGGTGAAAAGTGAAAGTGAAGTCACTCAGTCATGTCCGACTCTCGGCGAGTCCGTGGACTGTAGCCCACCAGGCTCCTCCATCCATGGGATTCTCCAGGCAAGAATACTGGAGCGGGTTGCCATTTCCTTCTCCAGGAGATCTTCCCAACCCAAGGATCGGACCCAGGTCTCCCACATTGCAGGCAGATGCTTTAACCTCTGAGCCACCAGGGGAGATGTTTGTTAGAAGGGGTACCTCGGCTCAGAACCACACTGGTGGGTGTGCATGCACCCAGGCAAGCACAGTTCAGCTCAGCTCCGGGGCAGCCTGTGGGCAGAGAGAAGCTTCCAGAGGGAGGGACAGGCCTGACTGAGGGTGAGGAGGGAGTGGAGGCTGGGTGCGGGTCCCCCAGAACTAAGTGGGAGCCTGGAGATTGGAGGCTGGGGCGGGGCACCTTCCAGGTTGAGGCCTCCTGGCTGGAGGTGAGGGGGTCACTGCTTGGGCTTCCACTTGAGGAAACTCAGAGCAGACCAGCTGTTGCCCTGTGTCCCAGGCCCTCTGGCCTTGCTCTCTGCTCTGTGGTCAGGGGGCCAGGTCACTGCGGCTCCCCGCCGCTGGCCTGGGGCCCTGGGAGGCTCTGCTGAGCTGGAGCGGGGATCCAGCTGGACCTCTCTGCCCCCTGCACAGTGGGACATCAGGGGGATGCCCCAGGGCCCCTCGGAGAGGCTTCTGACCACGGATGATGCAGCTTCTCTGAGGCTGGCCTCCACGGCCCCCAAGGCCCAGGAAGGGGGCTCAGGAAGCCGGGCAAGCTCGGGCCCTCGCCGCCGTCCCCTCACTGGCCTCAGTCCCTGCCTGGCTCCCTCTCCTCGCCCCTCTTGCCCTGGGGCTGCACTCCTGAAGCAAACCTAGCCCAGGAGCTGCTGTCTCTGTCCTGGGCAGCCCCTCCGAAGACACGGACCGGGCCTGGGGGCTCGCCTGAGAAGGAGAGGGTGTGCAAACCGGTGGTCCTGGGTGACCAGAAAGCCGGATGGAATCGGGGTGGCTCTGGGGGGGGGGGGGGGGGCTGCAGATCGAGGGGCCAGGGGCAGGAGCAGAGATGCCAACAGAGGCCTGAGGAACAGAGGAGGGACCCCCCCGACTGTGTGCGGGCGTTGGGCTGCCAGCCACCGAAGCCCGAAGTGATGGGCTGAGCTTGGTCAGAGGCTGTACCCTGGCTTCCAGAAGTTTCTGGCCAACTCCGCTCCAGGGCTTGCCCTACTCCATCTGTCCCAGCACTCAGCTCCCATCATGCCCTCTCCTCCAAGAAGCTTCCCTTGAGACCCCAGCTGGGCCAGACCCCCGACACACTGTGGTTCCTCATGGCATGGATTTGCAAACCCCAACCCCCCACCACCGCCCGCTGCTGCCCCGGGAGCTTCTCCAAGCAGACGCACATCCAACCCCTGTCGGGGATACAGGGCCCGGCCCAGGCGCCTCATGGAAGCCAGCCGACCAGGGTGGATGGAGCAGCCGCTGAAAAACAAGCAGCTTGGAGCCCTGCACTCACCCAGGCCCTTCCCTGCCGGAGAGACTGTGGTTTGGGCCAGGTCTCCACTGGCTTCTGGAAGCACGGGTGGGCGGCCTGAAGAGGATGGGGAGGCCCCCCTGTTCACGCTAATTGAGTAAAGCCTGTTGGCTGTGCCTCCGCAAAGGTTTTCCTGGTTGCTTTAATAATGAAATGTTTTATAGCATCAAATATTCTTCCTTATTAGCCCGAAAAGGTCAGGGAGCAGCGCCTTTTTGCGTTTCCCTGGTAATTCAGTCTGACCTTTAGTGACTGATGGAGACCCACCGTGTCTCCGGGGGGCTGGCAAGGGGACCCAGACCTGGGTGAGGCCCATCTGCTGCTCCCTTGACACCTGGATTGCCCAGGGACACCGAGCCTCAGTTTCCCCACCCCTGCAATGTGTTTCTGGGCACCGGGGAGCCAGGGCAGCAGGGGGGTGCTTTGGGCTCACGTTCTGGCTTAGTCTGGTCAAGAGGAGCTTCCTGGCAAAGAGCCTCAGCCCGGCCTCACGCTACCCAGCCAAGAAGCCTGCATCCTGCTCTGGGTCCTTGGGAAGGGGAACAGCAGAGGGGGGCCCCTTTACAATCTCGGAGAGACAGCATGGATTCTCAGAGAGGAGCTCGTTTTTAGCCATCATCCATGAGGAGTTGAAACTGCCGCTTCTGGTAACTTAAGGCAAGTAGAATTCAGGGCAGGGGGGCAGTGGCGGGGGCTCTAGGATGGGAACGGCAGGACAGGCAGGAGACAAACGCCACAGCCGCAGCCCCCCAGTAGGAGTGCTCCCTCGGTGCCCTGTGGATGGTGCGCCTGGACCCCGCCGGTCACCTTCAGCGGAGCTGGGCTCTGCCCCATGGCGGGGCGGCGGGGCGCCGGCACATGCGCTCATCCCCTCACCTTTGCTGCCGCCTTTACTGGAAAGTGGAGCCCGCAGGGAACAGGGAGTTCCGACCCGCCGCCCAGAGCGCCGTCTGCCCTGGACGCTGCGGGAAGGACTGGGCTCACAGCAGATGGGCTGGCACAGGGTTGAGCGGGGAGCAGGGCCCAGCGATGGCTGGCCGGCCGGGCTCCCAGTGGAAAGCCTCCCTCCCTTCCCATGATAAATGTGGTGATGTGTGGACGGCCGCCGTCAGCGCGGACGGGAAAAGCCCTGAAGAGCTCAAGAAACACCCTTTGCACAAAAACCTCTTTAGCAAGATTGGCGGCAAGCAGAGAAGCCTGCCAGGCGCTCAGGCTCCGCTGGCCCGCTCCCTTGAGCTCCTCGGAGGGCCCAGTTATTTGCGAAAAACACCCAAGATCAACTTTAGAGACACTTCTCTCTACAAGAAGGTGGGAGGCTTGAGAGGAGCATGAGGAGAAAAACATGGCCCCTTCTTCCACTCGCCAGGTTTACACTTTGAAACAAGAGGCACGCATTGGGAAAACACCCTCCGGCCAAGACTGGTATGTGGCTTGGAGAGAAATAAAGAGAGGCGGGGATGGCCTGCGTGGGGCCCATGGTCTCCCATCCTGGGAGGGCAGGGCCAACCTCAGGACATTCCAGGGGACCCAGCTGGTCCAGAGAAAGGATCTGTTAATGGACTGGGGTCCATAGTCTGAGGTCAGGAAAGTTAGGGTATGCAGGGGGGTGGGAAGGGGGTTCCGTGTGAGGGCTTCCTTCTCATGACTATAAAGCTTCCTGGGCAGAAGGAGCCAGAGAAGATTCTGGAAGCAGGAGATGCTTCCTTTGTGCCCTGCATCGTGCCCACTGGAGCTCAGACCCCCTTCTCACCATCTTCTGTCTCCCTGCAAGGAAGCAAGGTCCTGGGAGTAAGCTTGCTCCTGGGCAACCCTGGCACCCTGCCATCTCTGGGGAGAGGGCTCAGTGCCGCCTTCTTCCAGAAGGATCAGAGGATTCCCACCTCTGCTCCTATTTGGGATTCAGGGTCCCAGGTTTGGGAATGAATGGGAGACAGGCTCCTCAGGGCACTGGGTACCATCTCTGCTATTTGAGGACTCCCTCTCTGGCTCTAGAACGTTCTGTTGGTCAAGATGTAACCAAACTCCCATGGTGCCAATTCTCCTGCCATCAACAGAAGGACCCCTGCAAGGCCCTGAATAGCAGAGCATGTGCATGGGGCCTTCGAGGTCAATTTTCACTTGGCTCTAGAAGCTTCTTATTCCTAGATCTGGGCTATGGGGAGCTCCCTGCCCGTGGGGGCATCTCTCATCGAGCAGGGAAGTGGGAGGAGGGTTTAAGGCCAGGGGACTGAGATTAGACTCCCTGCAGCTCAGATATTTGCAGAGGTGGCCTTGAAGCTCCGTCTCCTTCCACATGGACAGATTCCAGGGAGACCCCTTGGAGCTCCAGAGTTCACGGTAACAACGGGGCTCCTGCCTCCAAGGGTTTGGGAGGGAGCTGTCTCCCGGGCCCTTGCCAACCCCTGCGCCTCTGGTTGGCTCACTGATTGGCACTCGGGCCTGACTTCACCAGGAAGATGCCATCTCCCGCCTGCTTGGGGCACCCAGGGTGCTCCGGGGGCAGTAGCCAGCCTGCCTGTCATAGCGCCATGGTGAGAAGCCGGGCCCGGGGCGGGAGCCCTCACACCTGCCGCCTGATCCAAGGCCGAGGCCTGGCACTGATAACCACTCATTATACCAGCCAGAGCCCTGTCTTCCTAATAAGGCTCCCTGGGTTGCTGCCTGCAAGAAACTCAGTGTTTCCTTCTGCTTCGCTGGAGACGGAATGAAGGAAATATGCACGTGATGGTGAGAGATGAGTAGGAGTTGGGATAAGCCAGACTCTTGAAGTGTCATTAGAGGCATCCGAACACACCCTTTGCAAACTAAAAACTTCTGCCGGGAGGATCTGGGCCTGGGGTCCTGCCAGGGCTTTCCTGCCTGCAGCTGCCTCAGAAGACAAGCCCACAGGGCACGGAGGGGCTTTGGATAGTGAGCATCTTACAGGGAGAAGGGGGCCTCCCACTTTTCATCACAGTTTATTTCATGTGGACACAGGGCTGCCTGCAGCCACAGAAAGAGGAGTAATTTGTGATGACTGATGACAAATGAACACAAACCATTTTTTAAAAAAATATTTATTTTTATTTATTTTGTTGGCTATGCTGTGGCATGCGAATCCTCAGCTGTGGCATGTGGGATCTTGTTCCCTGACCAGGGATCAAACCGGGGCCCCTGCATTGGGAGCACAGGGTCTTAGCCACTGGACCACCAGGGAAGTCCCATGAACCACTTTTAAATGACATTGCAGTGAGGTTGCGTCCCAGACTCGGGGGCAGGCATGTCTGAGTGACTCTCTGGAGCCTTCCTCTTGGGGAGAAAGCTCAGTTCTCCAGTCTGCTGGCAGTGCTGTTCTTTGCCTCAGCTTTTGAGGCCCAGGAACGGGGAGGCTTGCCCTCTGTGAGCATCACCTCCTTCGGCTGCAAGAAGCTGCTCTGCTGCCTGGCTGGTGCCTCTCAGTCAATGTCCAGCTGCCCAGACCTGCTTTCCAAGTGGGTTTAGATGTGGATGGAGCCCCTCCCAACCTCTGAAGACCCTGCTCTAAGACACCTCCTCCAGGAAGTGGACCCCACACCCTCTTGGTTCTCCCCACCACTGCCCACTGCACCAGATAAGGCCATCCCTTTCCCAGGTCTCCGGGGCTTCCTGTGAACTCCTCTCAGGTGAGTCTGACCCCTGGGCAGGCATCCAGCCTTGTTCCAGCCACTCCAGGCTCCTTTAGCTCCAATCCCGTGGCACCATGCGGAGGATCCCTGCAGGACAAGACAGGTGTCTCGAGACCACAGAACCAAAGCTGAAGTGCTCAAAACAGCAGTCCTGCAGATCCCAGCGGGTCCACATGACAAAACTTCTTGGCGGTTCCCAACCAAATTAAAGAAAAGAGGTCATAACAGATGGCCTGAGAAGATCAGGGCCAGAAAATGGCAGTCCTGGGACCCAACGTGGGTTCACTAAGAATCAGTCCTGTTCCGTTGCCAAGCTGGTAGCCAGTGGACAGGCAAACACAGATAATTTCTGGCTCTTAGTGAGGGATTGAATTGACAGACTAGTTATGACCAACCTAGACAGCACATTAAAAAGCAGAGATATTACTTTGTCAACAAAGTCTAGTCAAGGCTATGGTTTTTCCAGTGGTCATGTACGGATGTGAGAGTTGGACTATAAAGAAAGCTGAGTGTTGAAGAATTGATGCTTTTGAACTGTGGTGTTGGAGAAGACTCTTGAGAGTCCCTTGGACTTCAAGGAGATCCAACCAGTCCATCCTAAAGGAAATCAGTCCTGGGTGTTCATTGGAAGGACTGATGCTAAAGCTGAAACTCCAATACTTTGGCCACCTCATGCAAAGAGTTGACTCATTGGAAAAGACCCTGATGCTGGGAAAGATTGAGGGCAGGAGGAGAAGGGGACAACAGAGGATGAGGTGGTTGGATGGCATCACCGACTCAATGGATATGAGTTTGGGTAGACTCTGGCAGTTGGTGATGGACAGGGAGGCCTGGTGTGCTTCAGTTCATGGGGTCACAAAGAGTCGGACACAACTGAGCGGGTGAACTGAACTGAACTGAACTGAACTTGGGCAGCCATGGACTTAAGATGTAGAAATGGGGTTCTTTCATAAAATCACGGAAAGGAATTGGAGATCAGCAACTGTGTCCAAGGACACAGCAGGGACCCTGGGCAGAGGCCTGGCCACCAGGTCCTCTCTGCCCCACTCTGCCCACTGGTTTCCTCCATCATCTGGGGAAAGGCAGCACTCAGAGCCAGAAGGGAATTGCATCTCACGAGTGACTGACCCACTGGGCACAGTGGGGTGGTAGACTTAGCGGGTCCATGTTTGTGCTAATTAGACAGGAAGCTCCATCTTGATGACCTGGGAGCATTGCCCTGGCTCTTCACTGGAGGAAGGGGAAGCCAGCCCCAGAAGGACACTCCCATTTCCCAGTGACCCAACTCCAGGGGTGGGGGCCCCTGCAGAAGCTGCCCACCCAGAGGCCACCCGGCTCTTGGGGACTGAGTCACATCCTACTGAGTCGCATGGGAATGCTTTTACTGGTGCAGTTAAAAGTTTAACGAGGTCGTGAAAAAGAAGGGAAATAGCAGATGAGGTAAGCACACGGCAGCACTGTTTCCAGGGAGGGGCTGGCCAGGGAAGCCGGCATTCCTTCTGGGTTCTGCCCACGAGGGCCCCAGGTGCTTCCCAGGCATCTCTGGGTGTTGCTGTTCCTCCAAACGTGCCAGAGCTGGGGCCGGTCTGCCTCCTGTCCCGGAAGCAGGAGAGGCAGTTCGGGGAGCCCGAGGAGAGGTAGGAACGCGGGAGGGGAAGGTGGGTCCGGAGGCCCCAGCTGTGGTCGGGGCATCTGATGCTTGGCCTTCGATGGTCTTCTAGAGTTTGAGCCCGCGGTTCTTATAGCTCCCACAGCCGCCTCTCACATTCAACTTCTGCCTCCGAAACCGAGACCTTTCCTCAGGACCCCTTGGATGGTCCTTTCCACTGCTCCCTGAAAGGCGTTGTGTGAGGGCTCCACTCCAGGCTTCAAGCTATGGTCTGTTCCTTCGGCCTCTTGCCTGGCCCTCCCTCATTCCTCAGTTCTGCATCATGGGGCCAAGAGTGGAAACAGAACGGCTACCCTTTTCTACTCAGGTACCTGAGAGAAAAATGAGCAAAGAAAACCCACTGTCACGTGACCCCTCTCACAGCTACAAAAGCTCTGGAGGTCTGGACCTCAGATGCTCACTCTGCTGGCACCAACTTTTATCGAGGAGGGCAAACGTAAGACACGGACAAACAACCCAGGAGAAGTTGAGACTATTTCTTTTTTCCTTTCCTTTTTTTTTTCTTGTGGTGCCCAAGACTGAGGTTCTTTTTAATATGTCAGGCTTTTCAAAAAATGATTAAAATGCACCAGCTTATTAAATAGAGCCGTTTCAGACTTAATTTAGCAAACTATAACATTTTTATCATTTTTATAAAGCCCTTTTTAATGAAAACCATCTGCAAGGAGACCAAATATCAAGAGTGAAATCATGTTTTCTCTGTATTTGTTATCCCTGAAGATGCTGTTTCCAGACTTTACAGAAATAATAAATTTCATTTAGAAGTTTGGGCCTCCACAGCGGTACCACACATCTCTGAAATTTCCAATTTACAGCACAAGAAGCTCATCCCGCTGTAATTTTTCATTCTTGCCAGCTCCTGACCACAATTTCATACCTCTTTCATCCCTTTGTAAAAGTAGGACTCATGGCAATATTTGACCCAACATGTTTATTTTCTATGAGCCCGAAAAAACGTTGTTCTAATAGGCATAAACTTATTTTCTCGGTGACAAACGTTTGTATCCTGCTGCTCCTGATTCATAGGTCACTGACCATCGCCGTGTCCCATGAGTGGTGACCCCACCTACCGGGCGTTAGACATGAGGCGTCCCAGCTGGACTCACACTGCCCAGTGCGGAATCTGTTTGGAAGCTCTGTCTGCCCATCCAGCGTCCAGGCCTGTCCTAGACACCTCTCCAGTGACACCTCATTAAGACAAGTGAGACTTCCAGCCCCAGAAATTATGGCTGGGCAGAAAGCTACCAAAACACTCCCTCGAAAGTGATGCCTCACGTCTGAGCTCCTCTGGCCTGGCTATGGGGGGCCACCCAGTGACCACGGGCCTGGCTCCTCATTGGAGGCAGGGGCAGCTGGAGCTTGGGGAGCCTGGCAAGGTGATCCAGGCCCCGAGGCCCCAGCTAGCAAGGTTGAGACTGGCACATGTCCAGTCCGAATAAAGCCTGGCTGAGCCAAGGACCTGGAGGAGGGCCACTCACCTGGTTTTGGCCCTAATGGCTTCCAAAGCCTGGCTGCAGAGGTCAGGTGGGACCACGAGGTCAGGAAGCCCCTCCTCGGCTCTTCCTGGAGGGCATCCTGTGAATTGGGATCTCTAGGGACAAGATGGCTCCCCAGGTTGCTCAGTGGTAAAGAATTTGCCTATCTACAGGAGACATGGGTTCAATCCCCGGGTCAGGAAGATCCCCTGGAGTAGGAAATGGCAACCCACTCCAGTATTCTTGCCTGGAGAATCCCCATGGACAGAGGAGCCTGATGGGCTTACATCAGAGGAGCCTTATGGGGTCACAAATAGTCAGATATGACTGAGCACGCATACATGCAAAGAAGAGGATTTGATAGGATGATGGGGCTGCAGCCCAGAAAGGGTACATCCGATTCACCACAGCAAACATCCCAACCACAGGCAGACTCTGGAGGACAGTCCCACTCGGTCCAGCCATCCAGAAGTAGGGTGACCAAGCATCCTGGTTGGCCAGGGTCTACAGGCTTTCCTGGGGTGTGGAGCTTCCGAGCTAACGCAGGAAAGTCCCGGGCAGACCAGGATGAGTCGGTGGTCACCCTATCCTGGGAGGCGGGCAGTGCCTTTGCCACCTCCGTTGGTGGTGAGTCACCTTCTGTTGAGCAGGATCCAGGGTGAGCAGGTCTCTCCTCTGCCGTGTTCCGGGAGCACGGACGCCACCGCACTTCTGTGTGGCACAGGAAGCTCCCCCCAGCTGCTTCCACGTGCTGGGGGGAGTTCTCCCACCTCTTCTGCCCCTCGAGTTCGGTAGACCAGCACGTTCCTGCCCACAGTCTTGTTCAGTCCTCGTCATCAGCGGACTAGAAACCAGGAGCCCAGTTCTTTAGGGAACTGGTCTTCCCAACCATATCTTGGGACCCGGACAGACATGGAAGCCAGAGAAGGCAAGGCTTGCCCAAGGTCGCTCAGAGAGTTAGTGGACAGACTCCAGAGCTCTGACCTCCCAGCCCGTGGCTTTTTCTGCTCCCTCCCATGCCTGGACCTGGCCCCAGCAAACCTCCCCACACACTCTTCCAAGAAGTTAGGCCAACTTTCAGTTCAGCTGAGGTCGCCAAGGGCCTTGCGCTGCCTGTGTCTCCTCCAGCCTCACGCGCCCCATCAGTGCAAATACCCCCTACCAGACCTACCGCCAAACTAGCAAAGCCCCGTGCTGCGACTAACAAAGGTCCGATTCAGCCTCCCGGGTGGGAAAGGGATCTCATTAAGGCCCTGGCAGCCGACTGGGGGCTGAGGTATTGTTTTTAATGGAAAAACAAGAATTTGCTGTTATGTGTTAGATTAAAGGCTTTATCCTGGGGAATTAATCGGATTGCTACTGGCCTTCAGTTGCGGAGCCTCTGACTCCACATCCTGGGAGAAAGCGCTGACCGGGGCAGGGAAATTGGTTCATTTCTCTCTTCTGGGGTTTAATGAAGCCACGGACAGCTGGCGCACGGCGGTCCTCCCCGGGGCAGCTGTGAATTACGTCTCACCTGTGCTGCTCCCCAGCCCGCCCCTTCCTCCTGCTAATCCGTCTCTCGCTCGCTGCCTGATTCATCATCTGAAAACACAGCTCTGGTCACTAACTGCCACCACTCGGAGTCCTCCCGGATCTGCCCACTGCCTCCAGAATCATGGCCGAGCTCTCCTGTCTCTCTGAGCTCTAGTTTTGGGACCCTTAGCTTTTTACTGGAGTGAAATACGCGGGTGGAAAAGTACACGGATCGCAGGGGTACGTAGATGTTTTCACACAGTGAGGGGCATACCCCTGCAGCCAGCCTCCTTCGGATTAAGAAGGACGCTCTGACCAGTGTCCCCAGAAACCCACCACCACACCTCTCTTCAGGTCAGCAGTCTCCTGGCCCCAGCGGGGATCGTTATTCTGATTTCTACACTTTAATGTTTTGTTTGTTTTTAATTGGTTATTTCATTTTTGTACATGGAATCGTACATCATGCCGGGCGCTTTTTTGTGTGTGGTTGGTTCAGCAGGCTTTGAGAATGTTATGTCTCCCATCTCTGTGCACCAGGAAAGAAAACAACTTTCCTCCCGCAGTCTGGGAGAGGCCCCACGCTACCTCTACCCCTCTCCCTAGCCCTGCCCAACACCAACACCTTGACCAGCAGGCTAGATACCTCCTCCTCCAGGGAGCCCCTTGGGATACCCCTCCCTCCTGAGAGCCATCCTGGGGGTGGACACTTTCCCATTCCATCCCCTCCTGGTTCAGTGTGAACCTCTGGTTGGACAGGGAGCTATTCAGGGTGGTGACTCTTGGGAGCTCCCTGTAAGGGCCTGCCACCCAGGGAGAAGGATTTGGGATAAGTCTTTGAATGAATGGTCCTTGCTGCTCAGTTGCAAATTCTGGTTTCTTCTCATATTTTAAAGTGCACTGTCTCAAGATGGGAGTCTGCTTGCCACTGTCATCATGGATTGCAGGCGCTGAGGGGATCTCCTGGGGGAGAAAGGGGAACATAGGGAAGGGAGGGAGGAAGGGAGGGGGAGGTCAGCTAAGTGTATTGAGCGCGTCCCGTGTGCCAGTCCTGCCAGGCATAGAGCTGCTGTACTCCACACGGCCCACTCCAGCACCTCCCACTGTGACTTCAGTTTCCCAGCGTGCTAGGCAGCTCCTCGAAAGTTACTTAACGTCCCTGAGCCTCTGTTTTCTGCAAAGTAGGGATTAGGCTCTAAAATCACTGTGGATGGTGGCTGCAGCCATGAAAGTAAGGCGTTTGCTCCTTGGAAGGTAAGCTATAACAAACATATTATAGACAGCATTATAGACATGATAGACTGCATATTAAAAAGCAGAGATATCATTTTGCCGACAAAGGTCCACATAGTCAAAGCCATGGTTTTTCCAGTGGTCATGTAAGGATGTGAGAGTTGGACCAAAAAGTAGGCTGAGTACCGAAGAACTGATGGTTTCCAGTTGTGGTGCTGGAGAAGATTCTTGAGAGTCCCTTGGACTGCAAGGAGATCCAACCAGTCCATCCTAAAGGAAATCAACTCTGAATATTCACTGGAAGAACTGATGCTGAAGCTGAAGCTCCAATACTGTGGCCACCTGAAGTGAAGAGTCGACTCATTTGAAAAGACCCTGACGCTGGGAAAGACTGAAGGCGGGAGGAGAAGGGGACAACAGAGGATGAGATGGCTGGATAGCATCACAGACTCAATGGACATGAATTTGAGCAAGCTCTGAGAGATAGTGGAGAATGGAGGAGCCTGGCGTGCTGCGGTCCATGGGCTGCAGAGAGTTGAACACGACAGAGTGACTGACACCACATCAGCAGAGGGATCAGGGCCTCCGCCTTGCAGAGCTGCCGTGCAGACTGGTGATAAGAAGGCAAAGAGCTTGCTGAGGGCTCAGCCTGAAGACACGCCCACTGTCACAGCATCTTTCTACCCTGTCTGCATCAGCCCTCAAGGAAAGAAGGAAAAGTCAGAAGGGCTCTTTCTACCCTTGGTCTAGAGGCTAGGGAAGTGCCTAGAAAGGTTCAGTCCCAGCGGTCTCTCAGGATCCCAGCGGCCTCCCTGGTTTCCTTGAGGGAATCTCAGAACTGTTTCCTCACCTGGTAGACCTTGCGGGCTGTGACCCAAGTGAAAATCTCCAGCGGCCCCCACAGCCGAGCAGGGACCACTCACTCTTTTCAAATCTAATGCAAGACGAGGGTTCTGCCCCGGGTTGCGGGGAGCAGAGTCACGGGGCCTCTGGACGTGCTGGCGTCCCCTCCCCAGAGATCAGGATAGCCGGGTGAGGAGGAGGAGAGCTGCGGTGAACCTTAAACCTCCGCTCTGCCCTGGGGACATCCCTGGGAGTCCGGAGGTTAAGACCTCACCTTCCAATGCAGGGGATGTGGGTTTGATCCCTGGTTGGGGAGCTAGGATCCCACATGTTGCAGATCCTAAAAACCAAGGTGTGGAACAGGGGCAGTATTTCACCTCAGGTACGCAGTTCACACAGAAGTCTCTTTCCAGCGCCCCCTCCCTGAGGGTCGGTGACCGGGAAGGCCCAGAGTCCCACTCCCTCCTGTCCATCAGCCTCTCCTCCTGGTCCAGGGCCTGCAGCTCCCGTGAGGACTCAGAGCTCCTGACAGCGGGGGAAGGGGAGGGACAGCAGTCACAAACCGACATCAGTTTGTCCCTTTGGTTGTTGTTCTTGTTCCATCGCTAAGTCGTGTCCAACTCTGTGACCCCAGGGAATGCAGCATGCCAGGCTTCCCTGGCATCTTCACCAGGGAACTTCATCTTCCCTGTCCTTCACCATCTCTTGGAGTTTGCTCAGATTCATGTCCATTGAGCTGGTGATGCCATCTAACTACCTCATCCTGTGTAGTCCCCTTCTCCTCCTGCCTTTAATCGGGGTTTTTTCTAATGAGTCAGCTCTTTGCATCAGGTGGATGCAAAGCTGACTTTGGAGTCAGCTCCAAAGTACTGGAGCTTCAGCTTCAGCATCAGTCTTTCCAATGAATATTCAAGGTTGATTTAATTTAGGACTGACTGGTTTGGTTTCCTTGCAGTCTGAGGGACCCTCAAGAGTCTTCTCCAGCACCATAGTCTGAAAGCATCAATTCTTTCGCACTCAGCCTTCATTATGGTCCAACTTTCACATCTGTGCATGCTGTACATGACTATTGGAAAAACCATAGATTTGACTATACACAATACACCAATGTCAGCAAAGCAATGTCTCTGCATTTTAATATGCTGTCTAGGTTTGTCACAGCTTTCCTTCCAAGGAGCAAGTATCTTTTAATTTCATGGCTACAGTCACCATCTGCAGTAATTTTTGAGCCCAAGAAAATACAGTCTATGACTCTTTCAATCTTTCCCCATCTATTTGCCATGAAATGATGGGACCAATGCCATGATCTTAGCTTTTTGAATGTTGAGTTGTCCCTTACTTCACACCAAACAAATGTCCTAAATGCACCGAAGATGCTACAAACAAGGAATAACAGAGCTTCAGAGAACAGAGGACTAGTGCTAGGCTCCGGAGTGGGGGAGAGCCTTCCCACACAAAGTGAAAACCCCAGAAGCCAAAAAGGAGAATCGCAAGACCTCTGAGTGCTGAAGATTCACACGCAGACTAAAATTACTAGATGAATGGTAGACCGGAGGAAATATTTGCAACATTTCTGATAGACAGGGGGCTGATACTCAATAAGCAAAGTATCCTACAAATTAATTAGAAATCGCTTTCAGTAGAAATGTGGACAGAGGCTCTGAATAGGCAATTCACAGAAGAGGAGTAGAATCAGCAACAAATATCTGAAGAGCTCCTCAACCAGAGAAATTTAAATCACAAAATGAAACGATGAGCTTTTTTGGAGGGTTTGGTTTTTTTTGCCCATGACAGCGGCCCAACATCGAGGGCCGGCAGAGGTGTGGAGAGTGGCGTGTGCAGACACGCCCACAGCCTGTGCCCTGGGACGGCGTTCGGGGAAGGATGCTTTAGCAGCAGGTCTCCTGATGTTGTTCAGTCGCTCAGTCGTGTCCGACTGTTTGTGACCCTGTGGGCTGCAGCACTGCAGACCCCCCTGTCCTTCACCATCTCCCCCAGTTTGCTCAGACTCGTGTCCGTTGAGTCGATGGGGCCATGATGTGGGCCCAGCAATTCCACCTTGGAGGGATCTAGCATTTTGTCAGCGACATCGTCCCCTCTGTGCCTCCAGGGCACGTCCACCCATCCATCCCAAATCTCTCCTTGCCCATCTTTAAAGTGCTCACTTTCAGTGCCATAAAGACAGGGTAAGACCCCCAGCCCCAGGTGCAGCGGGAAGGCCCTCCTGTGGCTGGGTCCTGCTGGCTGGCCAGGGTCCCCCTGCTTCAAGGCTCCTTTGAGCTGGGATGGGAGACAGGGGTCAGCTCCTCCTGGACAGAGTGGGGGCGTAGGACTTACTGGGGGGCTGCTAGTTAGGGGAGTAAAAGAGAGGGTTGTTGGGTGGGAGAGAGGAAGAAGGAACAGGAAGGAATGAAGAATAAGGGAGAGAGAGAGAGAGAGGGAGAAAGAGGAAGGGGAGAAGCGGGGGACAGACAGACCTGAGAATTACAAGTTCTCCCCCACTCTGATGGTCCCCTCACCTTCCCAGTGCTTTAAACACCAGACTCCTTTCTGCTTATGCTTTCTGTATTTCCTTTATCACATATTTTTCTTAAAAAGATGGGGATAGAAATTTTCTCAACGGCTGATCCAAGAATATTCTCATTGAGCAAAGTTGGCCTCATGGAGAAAATATTGTAAATGTTCTACTTTCTCTCATTTTCCTGATAACAAGCTCCAAAAAATTTTACTTGGTTGATGGGAGTATATAACTTTTTGGGAATGTAGCAAAATTGAGTATACCACATAAATATAATATTGAATTTGTTAATAATTTTTGGAAAAAAAAACCAAAACACCAGACTCCTTCCTTTCTAGGTAAGGTGTTTTTCCCATCTGTTAAAGCGTTTGAATGTCAGGCACCACCTACCTAACACCCTCTCGACTTCGCTGGGAGGTGTGGGGAGCAGGCTCTAGGGGGTCCCCAGTGACCTGCCTCTTGTGTTTATTACACCATGTCATCCTTTCCCTCAAGTGTGAGCCCTTCCTACTGACCTGCTTCCAACGAACAGAAAACAGCACGCGGGTTGGGACGTCCCTTCCAAGATTAGATTTTTAAGGAACTTTTTAATAAAAGTGTATTCATGCAGGGTTTGGGACATTTGTTGTTTCTGTTCAGTCACTAAGTCATTTCCAATTCTTTGCGACCTCATGGACTGCAGCATGCCAGGCTTCCTTGTCCTTCACTATCTCCCGGAGTTTGTTCAAACTCACATCCATTGGATTGGTGATGCCATCCAACGAACTCATCCTCAGTCCCCCCTTCTCCTCCTGCCTTCAATCTTTCCCAGCATCAGGGTCTTTTCCAATGAGTCAGCTGTTCGCATCAGGTGGCCGAAGTATTGGAGCTTCAGCATCAGCAACAGTGCTTCCAATGAATATTCAGAGTTGATTTCCTTTAGGATTGAATGGTTTGATCTCCTTGTATTCCAAGCGACTCTCAAGAGTCTTCTCCAGCACCACATTTCAAAAGCATTAATTCTTCAGCGCTCTTTATGGTCCAATTCTTACTCCATACATGACTACTGGAAAAACCCCAACTTGGACTATACAGACCTTTGTCAGCAAAGTGATGTCTTTCCTTTTTAATATACTCTCTAGGTTTGTCATAGCTTTCCTTCCAAAGAGCAATTGTCTTTTAATTTCATGGCTGAGGTCACCATCTGCAGTGACTTCGGAGCCCAAGAAAATAAAATATGTCATGGCTTCCACTTTTTCCCCTTCTATTTTCCATGAAGTGATGGGACTAGATGCTGTGATCTTAATTTTTTAAACGTTGACCTTCAAGCCAGATTTTTCATGCTCCTATTTCACCCTCATCAATGGGCCCTTTAGTTTTTATTCACATTCTGTCATTTGAGTGGTCTCATCTGCATATCTGAGATTGTTGATATTTCTCCTGGCAGTCTTGATTCCAGATTGTGATTCATCCAGCCTGGCATTTTGCATGATGTACTCTGCATATAATCCAAATAAGCAGGGTGACAATATACAGCCTTGATGTACTTCTTTCCCAATTTGGAACCAGTCCATTGTTCCATGTCTGGCTCTAACTGTTGCTTCTTGACCTGCATACAGGTTTCTCAGGAGGCAGGTAAGGTGGTCTGGTATTCACTTCTCTTTAAGAATTTTTCTAGTTTTTTGCAATCCACACAGTAAAAGGGTTTATGTAGTCAATGAAGTAGAAGTAGGTGTTTTTCTAGAATTCTCTTACTTTTTCTATGATCCAGTGGATGTTGACAATTTGATTTCTGGTTCCTCTGCCTTTTCTAAATCCAGCTTGAACATCTGGAAGTTCTCAGTTTACATATGGGAATGTTGTTATTGTTCAATTGCTAAGTTGTGTCCAACTCTGTGACCCCGTGGACTGCAGCACGCCAGGCTTCCCTGTCCTCCACTTTCTCTCAGAGCTTGCTCAAACTCATGTCCATTGAGTCAGTGATGCCATCCAACCATCTCATCCTCTGCCAACCCCTTCTCCTCCTGCCTTCAATCTTTCCCAGCATCAGGGTCTTTTGCAATGAGTCAGCTGTTCACATCAGGTGGCCAAAGTATTGGAGTTTTAGCTTCAGCATCAGTCCTTCCAATGAATATTCAGTGTTGATTTCCTCTAGGATTGACTGGTTTGGTCTCCTTGCTGTCCAAGGGGCTGAAAAATTACCCATCATTGGTCTGAAATTTGGCATGTCCTTTTTCTTATTTGCTAAATCTGGCAATCCTATGACAAGGTCAGGCAGACGCTGTTACAGGGAAGATGTGAATTGGAGACTTAACAAGGAAACCAGAGCCTGAGAACTGATCCCCTGGCCTCCATAGCCATTTGGGCTGGTTTGTGCCCCACTCACCTCTTCAGCCTGGGCCTGTAAGCAAGAACAAGCTGCACAGTCCTGGGAGGATAGGTGGGCTGGGCTGTCCTGAGAGGTGATGAGCACCCTGTCACAGAAAGTCTCCCAGTCCTGACACTCAGCAGGAAAGTTGGACAGAGTTGAGAATGTGATGGTGGCAGAAGAGGAGTGTTTAAACCACTTGGCTGATCATTGAGACAGGACTTGTCCACTGAGGACTCGTCTATTGGAGCAGAGCCTGCTCAGTGGGGAGCCCAGGTGGAGGGAGCAGTTGGTCCAGGGGCTGGAGGGACCCCCGAGGAGGCACCAGTCCAGAGGGAGGGAGATGGAGAAGAAAGAATGTATGATCGTTGGACCATAAAGAAGGCTGTGCGCCGAAGAACAGATGCTTGTGAACTGTGGTGTTGGAGAAGACTCTTGAGGGCCCATTGGACAGCAAGGAGATCCAACCAGTCCATCCTAAAGGAAATCAGTCCTGAATATTCATTGGAAGGACTGATGCTGAAGCTGAAGCTCCAATCCTTTGGCCACCTGATTCGAAGAACTGACTCATTGGAAAAGACCTTGATGCTGGGAAAGATTGAAGGCAGGAGAAGGGGACGACAGAGGATGAGATGCTTGGATGGCAAAGAGGCGGACACGACTGAGCGACTGCACAACAGTGAAGGCCGTGTGGCTGCTATGACACATCACTGCAAACGGCAACTTGAAGCAACACCGATTTGTCCTCTTATGGTCTGCAAGGCCGCAGTCCTGGTGCAGTGAGAACCCAGGGGCCAGCGGAGCTGGCTCTTTCTGGGGTCTCTGGGGCGCGGGGGACCCGTCCTCTGCTCTTTCCAGCTTCCAAAGGCCACCTGAGCTTCAGGTCCATTGTCGTGTCTTCTCAAACTCCGCCCCTCCTGCCTCCCTCCTCTGTATTTGGACCCTGGGGACACACTAGCCCGCCTGCAAAGTCTAAGATCATCCGCCTCCCCCTTGAGGTCCATAATCACAGCTGCAAAGCCCCCTCTGCCTGGTCAGGCCACAGTGACAGGTTCCAACGATTAGGACACAGGCATTTTTGGGCTCCGTGATCTTGCTGACCACAGAGGGAACCTGCAATTTTCTCGAGCTTCGTAGCCGGCAAGGCTCCGGGGCTGCTTTATGGGGATCCGTCTTGAAGCCCAGTCTCGGGGACTTGAACTTTTCCTTGAGGCCCTGGGGAGCGGCTGGTGGGTTTGAAGCCTGAACCCTCCCTGGGGCCCCCAGACATCATCTCTGATCCAGTCAGCCTGCGGCCCTGCTGGTTTGAGGGTTGTAGGTGGGGGACTCCCCGTGGACCCAGTGTGGCTGAGACAGAACCCCGCGAGCCGCTGAAGCTGGGGCTGGGCTTGGGGTCGCTGGCCTACTCCAAGGCCCCTGCTCCCGCACAGCCGGGAACACATGCTTTACATTAAGGATGTTTTCCATCCTGGTTTGGCACATGAGGGTCGCCCGCTGCACACGGTCCTAGAAGGGCTGAGCCTCTGCATCAGAATTCCGAGCCTGCAAGCTCTGCCTGCGGAGAGGAGGCCTTTGAAGCTGATGAGGTGGGAGGGGAGCGGGGAGGGGGCGGAGAGGAAACCACCCACCCCAGCCACCCTGGCCCCTCAGGCAAGGTCTGCTTTCCTTAGAGCCCGGCGCAGCCAGCGGGAGGGCTCTTACCTGAACCCAGCTAGAGGGGAAGGTCGAGTCAAGGTCACAGGGGGGATGGGACGGCGGCTTCTCAAACCCAGCCTGGTGGGAGGTTCTGGGCTCAGCTTGTGTTTGGACCACAGCCCCCTCCCCTCGATGCGGGCCTGGCAGTCTTTGCCCTTCACCTCTCTTTGGAGGGAGTCGAGCCCCCAGGCTGGATGTGTCCTGTTCGGACTCCAGACGCTCAGGCTCCGTGGGGTTCCGGAGGCTTCATCAAGGCCCTCATCAATGGCCTCATCGTGCTGAGGGGGGTCTGGGCTCCAGCTCTGGGAGAGACCTTCTGCTTGCCACCTCCCAATCCAGCCTGGCTCTCAGACCCACTTCTCCACTCTGTGCCCCGCGTGTTTATGTCTTCTGCTCAGTCTCGTCCTCTTCACGACCCTACCAATCTCCTCTGTCTGCGGGATTTCCCAGGCCAGAGTGCTGGAGTGGGTTGCCACTGCCTTCACCAGGAGATCTTCCTGACCCAGGGATCGAACCCGCGTCTCCTACATCTCCCGCATTGGCAGACAGGCTCTTTAGCACTAACACCATCCGGGGAGGCTGAGCCCCACCTGGGTCCACCAGCGAGTCCCACCAGCCCCTCCCCAGCAGGGTCCACACTCTTGACCACCCTCCACAGGGCCCGTCCACCCTTCTTAGCCAACAGCACTTCCTGCCTGAAGCAGCCTCGCCCTCAGTGCCCAGACCACCACCACCCGCCCCCCGGCAAGGTTGCTGGCACGCGCTGCCCTGTCTACGCTGCCTCCTGCTCCTTCTCCGCCATCCGCACTCAGCTCCTCCATCCTGTGCCCTGTATTGGGGGCTCAGGTCACCCCCAGAGAAGAGCACACAGGTTCCCGGCCCTCATGCCGGGCTCAGAACCCGCGGTGACCCCCGAACCCCACTGCTCATGTTCCTAAACCGTGCTGTGGACGCCCCACCTCGGGACTTCGCCAGTGCAGTTCCGCCCCAAGAGGGCTCCTCCTCCATTCGCAGCCACCCGCTGCCTGGCCACCAGCCCGTCCTCCCTGACGCTTTTCTGGAAGGAGCTCATCGCTGAATCACCGCAGCCCACCCTGTGCTGTCCTCGGCTCTCCAAACCCTGGGTCTGTACCCCCGGCATTCGCTCCGGTGTGAGCTGCAGGGCACCAGCTTCCCTGCGTGGGGTCCCTTTGGAAACCTGTGACTTGGAGACGGAGCCATGTTGTCCCTTACACTCCTCTTAGCTCCTCACACACAGCTGGTGCCTGGAGGATGCCCCGTGCAGGCACGGGATGGATTCAGATGATACCTGAGTGCTGTCATCACCGCCTGGAGCCCTCCTGGGGCCAGAGGGCAGTTCCAGAGTGCAGATGCCTGGAGGAGAGAAGCTGAGAAAGACCTCAGGCAGAAGAGATCATTGGAACTGGGTTGTGAAGGTTGAATAGGAGTCTGTGAGAGGCAGAAGTGGAGAATTAGTGCCACATGAACCTCTGTGTCTCTGGGGACCAGAAGTTGGCAAGCTATAGCCCAGTGGCCAAATTCTGCCTGAGATCTATTTTTGCACAGCCTGCAAGTTTTGTCATTGTTCAATCGCTCAGTCCTGTCCGACTCTTTGCAACCCCATGGACTGCAGCACGCCAGGCTCTCTGTCTTCTACTCTCTCCCAGAGTTTGCTCAAATTCACGTCCATGAAGTCGGGGATGCTCTTTGACCACCTCGTCCTCTGCTACCCCCTTCTCCTTTTATTCTCTATCTTTCCCATCAGCAGCCTCTTCTCCAGTGAGTTGGCTCTTAGCATCAGGTGGCCAAAGTATTGGAGCTTCGGTTTCAGCATCAGTTCTTCCAATGAACATTCAGGGCTGATTTCCTTTAGGACTGACTGGTTTGATCTCCTTGCAGTTCAAGGGACTCGCAAGAGTCTTCTCCAGCACTGCAATTTGAAAGCGTCAGTTCTTCAGTGCTCAGCCTTCTTTCTGGTCCCACTCTCACATCCCTACATGACTACTGGAAAAACCATCGCTTTGACTGTAAGGACCTTCTCTGGAGGAGGAAACAGCAACTCACTCCAGTATTCTTGCCACGAGAACCCCATGAATGGTATGAAAAATCAACCGGCAAGTGAAGAGTGGTTTTATATTTGTGAAAGCTTAGAGAAAATAAGTCTTCCCAGACGGCTCAGTGGTAAAGAATCCATCTGCCAATGCAGGAGACACGGGAGATGTAGGTTCGATCCCTGGGTCGGGAAGATCCCCTGGAGGAGGAAATGGCAACCCACTCCAGTATTTGCCTGGAAAACCCCATGGACAGAGGAGCCTGGAGGGCTATAGTCCATGTGGTCACAAAGAGTCAGACACAATGGAGCAACTGAGCACACAAAAAAGTAAGTAACGCGGAAAATGCAACAGAGATGACAAAAAAAACATTTTAGGCTGCAAAAACTGAAATGTCACTTTCTGGGCGTTTAGAGAAACGTTTGGGAAGCCCTTTCCACATGGGGGAAGGTTGCAGGCGGGACTGTCCCTCTATCAGGGGCAGGAAAAGATGAGGAAGGGGCTGATTTGCCTGTGTGGGTGGAGCCCATTGCCAGCAGGGACCAGGCAGGACCCATCCCGGAGGTCTCAGCGGGCGGTCGCCCCTCTCTTGCCCCTCTTTCGCAGGGAGCTGGGGGAGGGTGGGTGAGATCATGGCTGTCACAGGCCTGCGAAGGGCCGGCCTGGGGCCCCCCTGTCCCTCCAGCCAGATCCGTGACCTGCAGGGCCTGAGACAGAGCAAGCTCCCACACTCATTTCTAAATTAGCCGGATTTTCCACTGGCTGGCTGGGTCTGGAGGGACCTGACAAGATGATGTTCCAAGCTTAAGAAACGTTTTAGCTCTAATGAGCTGGAATGCTGGTGGTTTCTTTTAATCCCACTGTGTTTACCCCAATCAACGATCGAAGGTTGGCTGGGATGACTGTCATTTTTCCTGTGATTAGTACTCTGGCAGGCCCGTCTGTTTTCCAGGAAACGCCACTCTCCCCTTCTCTGGGTCGCCTCACAGCATCCTTGGAGGAGGCCCTGGGATGTCAGGCAGGGATGCCAGTCATGGCGCCAGGTGCTGGGTTGATGTCCGGCCACTAAGAGCAGCTCGGGGGCTTTGCATCCTCGGCCCCACCCGGAGCTGCGTGGCAACCATAAGTCCCGTACCTGCTTCTACCAGGTGGTGAGCCTCCTGAGGGCAGGGATTTTCCCTAATCACTGTCTTAGCTTGGGCCCCTCCGAAGCAGGCTCTGAACAAGGAGACCATGCCAGCAGTTTATTTGGAAGGCGATCCTAGAAACACGAAGGGAGGGAGCAGGGAGCATTTCTAAGCAAGTGTCCCCTAAGGTCATGGGGGCTCAGTCCCCCTGGGGTCTCCATGAGCCAGTGGGAGCAGGGAGCCGGCAGGCTTGCACCTCAGCCCCCAGCCCACTCCCGAGGTTGTTAATCCCCCAGTACTGGAGGCCAACCATGGTGCAGGAGTGGAGCGAGCATTTACCGCTTCAGAGCATTTACCACTTCAGCTGAGGGCAAGATGCAGCTGCTGGCAGCTGGAGGCCCGCCTGGCATGCTCCGAAATGTGAGATCCAAGGAGACGCGGAGCTGCGGGCCGGCACATCTGCGCCCGCCGCGAGGACATCTTCTCCTGCCGTCTGGTGCCCCACCTGCTGCCATGTGCAGCGCTGGTCCTGCGAGCGCTGGCCGGCGGAGCGGCTCCCTGTGTGATGGGCAGGGGCAGGCCCCTATGCACGGCCGTCACCCCGATCACTGAGGCCTGCCCGGGTCTCCTAAGTGCCCGGTGAGTACAGCCTCGGAACTCCAAGAGGCCTTTGACCCAGACAGGTCGTGGCTTCCCCGCGTTATACACCTCAGGGCCCGGCGTGGCCCCACACACACAGTGGCCTGGGCCAAGTGTGTCCGGCAGAGCAAGCTGGAGGCCTGAACATCAGGCAAGGGCGGTGGGGTGACTTCTGATGTGCAGGGGACCCAGATGGCCTGGGACTCAGCAGAGCTAGATGTTGCCCCATGTTGTCCTAAAGCTCTGGGCAGGGTCCTCTGCACACCCTGTGTGGCCCGGGTTCCTCGCCCAAGGGGTTCGTGGTCCAGCGTGGAAAGAAATGCAGGGACCCAGTTACTGGCCTGGGGGAGCAATGCCCCCCACTTCACAGCCTGAGCCCCAGCTGGTGGGTCCCCCTGTTTTCTATTATCTGGTCTGCTCAGTGGCCGTGGAGAATCAGTCCCAGTGACTCCATTTCACAGATAAGAATGCCGAGGTCAACCTATGGGAGAGTGACTGAGCAGACCTGGCTCCAAGCAATGCCCTGGAAACATCCCTCATGGTCCAGTGGTTAAAAATCCGCCTTGCAATGCAGGGGACGTGGGTTCGATCCCTGGCCAGGGAACCAAGATCCCACATACCACTGAGCAACTAAATACCACATGCTACATATCCACATACCATGAGCCCAGGTGCCACAGCCAGAGAGCTTGGGTGCCTCAGTGAGAGACCCTGCAGCTGAGACCCAATGCAGGAGAATAAATAATGAAATAATAACGATGACGATAAAAGTGGTGCCCTGGAAGAAATGCTGGCTCTCTCTTCTCCTATCAGTTACCTATGCTGTGTAACAAATTACCAGAACCCAGTGGCTTAAATTGACACACCTTTTTTTTTCTTTTTTTCTCACAGCTTCCGGGGACAGAACTGCAGGCTGGCTGAGCTGAGTCCTCTGCCTGGACCCCCAAAGCTGCAATCCGGGGGCCGTGTTTTCATCTGGAGGCTCGACGGCCAGGGAGGGGAATCTGTTTCCCGACTCCCTTGGGTTGATGGCAGATTTCCCATTCCTGCAGCTCTGGGACTCACGGTGACTGGCTTTCCAGGCCAGCAGGAGAGTGTCAGACCTCTTGGAAGGCCCAGTCCCCAGCTTAAATTAGGCCCAACCCAGTGTGAAGTGCCTTTTGATGAACTCAAAATCTGCTGACTTGGGCCTTCCATTGCATCTGCACACTCTTGTCCCTTTGCCATGTTCTAGAGACTAGAGGTGAGTCCCAGGCTTGTCTTCAGCCAAGCATAATCCCTCCCACTCCCCTCACGTCCTGGATGTTTCCATGCTGTGTCTGCTCTGCCGTGACTCTGGGTAAGTCCTTCACTCTCTCTGGGCCCAAGTCTTCCCTGCTGTGAGGGCAGAGGTGGCAGACCAGGGCAAGGCCCAACATCCCTTTTACACAGTGTCGTTCGGGGGGGCAGTCTCTAAGACCCCACTGGTGACCGAGAGTGAAAGCCTGGTGTCCAGGGAGTCGGAGGGGAGGACAGGCCAGAGCCCAGAGCTGGCGTCTCTGCATCAGCCCTTCTTCTCTCTCCCAAGCCTTGTGCCTTTTGTAGGGAAAGAAAAAAAAAATTTTTTTCCTCCTCTTTCTTTTTTTTTTAAAAAGAGGAGCAGTGAGCTGCCATGTAAAGGACCTGGAAGAGGCCGATTGAGAAACACACGGAGGACAGCCTGAGGGGCTGATATGAACGGCCAGCCATGTCGCTGTGGGCCGTGCAGAAGCCAGAACCTCTGTGACCAAGGGGAGCTGTGGGCGGTGGGTGCCAAGGGATCTAGGACCCACCAGTCCCACCCTCCCCATCCCCAAGGAGCCCTTGACATGTGGCAGCCAGCCCATGAGCCAGCCAGGCCCAAGTGACCCTGACCTGCAGGCTCACAAGGCCAGCACTGAGGCTGCATTTCTAATTGCAACTTCTCCGAAGCCTGCCTGCGTGTCCCCCACTGCTGCCCAGGGTGCTTCTGCTGACCTCCTGCCTTGGCATGGCTGACCAACATTTGGAAAGAGTGATCTCAGAGAGTGTTTGTTCCAAGAGGGTCTGTCAGCCTGGAGATCAGGAAAGCCCCTTCCCCTCCCCAGGCTTCAGTGTGAGATCCCCTGGAAGAGGGCATGGCAACCCACTCCAGTATCCTTGCCTGGAGAATCTCAGGGATAGAGGAGCCTGGCGGGCTACAGTCCACGGGGTCACGAAGAGTGGGACACGACCGAGTGACTTAGCTCACATAGCACTGTAGCTCAGATGACACAGGTGGGGATAGTTGCTCTACACTGTGGGTTTTGTGGATGTTTCTGGAAGAGGGGGAGTCTTGTGCAGAGGAGGCAGGACCCAGGCTTTGCTGTTTGGGTGCATCTCCTGCAGGAACACTTGTGCTGGGCCATGGACAGACTCAGGGAGCATCTTGCACCAAGAGCAGGGTTCATTTAGCCCCATCCCCACCCCACCCCCCAAGCCAGCCACACAGAGTCACACCAGGAGCAGCCATGTCACCAGATCCGGTGTCTCCCTTCCTTTCTTGACCATCTCTTCTTCCCTGGTGTCTGCGACATCTGCTGACCATCTCGGTTCCCTTGCAGGCTCTCTCTCCTCTCACACCCACTCATTGGTGACACTTCTGGGGGGCATTAGCCTTAGGATTCTTCCCTTCTGCTGCCCCACCACCCCTGAGTGATGCTATGGTGTTAACAGGTCCCATAGATAAGGCGAGAAGAGAACCCTTCAAGGAGGGACCTCTCTCCAGGGACACCAAGACCAGAAGAGGCAACTGGAGTGCACAGTGACCTGGGCCATCAGAGGGCTGATAACAGACAGTGAGGGATCACAGACAGGGTCCCTGTGCCCTGGAGGCAGTCAAGAATTGGCTCCTGGAGATGATTCCAGGAGGCTGAGAAAGAAATACCACAGTATGTCAAGGATCGATGCTGACACTCCAGCCACTGAGCCAGGCTCTCTTTCCATCCATTTGACAAATGTTTATTGAGAACTGCTATTGGCCCTTGCATTCTCACCTCACCCACCTTATTAACTTTAATCATCACAGTTACCCCATAAGGTCTGTTCGCACGCTATGCATCTTTGCGGATCTGCTGTGACTCAGCTAGTGAGTGGCAGGTGCAGATACGGAACCTGGGCCTGCATCGCTTCTTCACTACATTGAGAAGAGCTAAAAATTAGGAATTAGAGGACTTCCCTAACAGTCCAGTGGTTAAGACTTCCCCTTCCAATGCAGGGGGTGCAGTTTCGATCCCCAGGCATGGGACTAAGATCCCATGTGCCTTCAGACCAAAAAATCAAAACATTAAAGTGCATGTATGCTCAGTCCCTTTACGACTCTTTGCAACCCCGTGGACTGTAGCCTGCCAGGCTCCTCTGTCCATGGGATTCTCCAGACAAGAATCCTAGAGTGGGTTGCCACGCCCTCCTCCAGGGCATCTTCCTGATCCCGGCGTCAAGCCTGCATCTCCTGCGTTGGCAGGCGAATTCTTTACCACTGAGCAACCAGGGAAGCCCCAAAACATAAATATTAAATATTTTTTTAAAAATGTTAAAGTAAGAAGAATCAGGAATTAGAAGAGGGGTCAGATGTGTGATGACAACAGCTGTGGAGACCTGGCAAGGGGCAGAGGGCATGTACCAGTGCCCGCGTTTCTCTCCTCAACCCAAACAGAGCTGTCTAGGTCTGGGCACAGAACCTACACATTCTATGAGAATATTTTTTAAGGTGTGTGTGTTCCTTTTAATAATAACATAAACATTCATTTTGCTAGCTGTAAAGGTCAAACTTCTTGTAGGGACTTCCTAAGTGTTTCCCACACTGAGGATTACGGTTCTTGAGAGGGTTCACTGGCCCATTTGCGGAACTTGAGAACCCTATTTCCTTCTAAAATGGTTAAGGAAAATGTTAAAATAGAAATTGCCAGTTCTAGCCACGATGGAGTGGCCTCCTTTTTCCTTCTTCCCCTTTACAATGAAAGAAAAAAAAAAAAACCTTCGGAATCACCTAACCAGCTTGGAAAGATTCTGAAGGATGAAACAAGGGATGGTCAAGGGGTCTTAGGACTTAGGGGGCAACGTGGCCCTGGGTCCCTGGGCTTTCTCTCTGCCTCCCATCCATCCCACACTGGCATAATTCTCACCAGATGGTGAGGCCGGGACAACAACAACAAAAAAAAGCCCCAAGAAGAGCCTGGTCCCTGTAGCCAAAGGGAACAGCCAGCTTAGCAGAGCAGAAAGCCATTTTTAAAGATACCTGCCCTCGTGGAGTCAAACGCCAGTGAGGAAACTGCCTCTCTGCTGGCGGAGCGAGCAAGGAGGTACCATCCACCCGAGCAGCAGCAGGACCAGGACACAGAGGCAGCCCGCACTCAGTGAGCGAATGTCCACCTCCCAGAGCAGTCAGCGGGCTCCTGGACACGCGACACAAGTCCTGGAGGCAGGATGAGGCAGCACCACTTGGAACTTGGCTTCCCCACACTTGGTGCCCGTGGGGCCCAGTGGGGAGCTGAGTCCCCACCCTTAGCCAATGGCAAGCAGACGGTTTGCATGGCAGTTCTATGCTTTTGTCGAGGCGGTCTCAGTAGAGTTGGGCAGAGGGGAACCACGCTTCCAGTCTCGCCTTTTGCAAGCAAGGTGCTGTGAGTTGGAGGATTACTTTAGCCCCGGTGGGGGTTCAAGACATCAGGCAGGAAGCTGAATACTCACCCCACCCAGGCCTGCACATGACACCTAAACAAGGAGACCTAGACAGAGATTAAATAAGATCCAGAGTCTTGTTTTATGATGCCTCAAAGATCCTGGATACAATAAAGCATCACTCATCGTACCAAGAATCAGGGCAATCACTGTCTGAAAGAGAAACAAAAATCAACAGATCCCAACACTGAGATGAATCAGATGTTGAAATTATCTGACAAGGATTACAGAGCAGCAATCACAAAAGTGCTTCCGCAGCAATTTGAAGACGCTTGAGATACATGAAAAAAAAAAAATCCAGAAAATCAGAAATAAAAGATACAAAATGATGCCAAGGGGAAATTTTGGAACTAAAAGAAAAAAAAAGCAATAATTGAGACTTAAAAATCACTGGATGGGGCTCAAAGGTGGATTGGAGATAACAAAGGAAGAAAGTTCTGAACTCTAAAGAGATCAATAGGATCAAGAAGGACCAGCCTGAGCCAAAGAGAGAAATAGAATGAAAAAAAAAAAAAAAAGTAAATAAACAGACACTCAATGACCTGTTGAAGGTTCTAACACTCTCGTCATTGGAGTCTGAGAAAGAGAGGACAGAAAAGTGAGGCTGAAAGAAGATTTAAAGAAATGATGGCTGATAATTCCTCTAATCTGGCAAAAGGTGTCAACCTATAGATTCAAGAAGCTGAGTGGATCCCAAATAGAATGAACGCAAAGAAGCCCATGCCAAGAAACATCATAAAGAAACGTTTGAAAACTGAAGACACAGGATTGCTGAGACCAACCAGAGTGCAATGACATACTATATTTATGGGAACCTCAATCCAAACAGGGCTTCCCTGTTGGCTCAGTGGTAAGTTTTCCTATAGTGCAGGAGATGAGGGTGCGATCCCTGGGTTGGGAAGATGCCCTGGAGGAGGGCAGGGCAGCACACTCCAGCATCTTACCTGGAGAATCCCAAGGACAGAGGAGGCTGGTGGGCTACAGCCCATGAGGTCACAAAGTGTCAGACAGGACTGATCGAATGAGCACAGCGCAGCAATCCAAACAGATGCAGATTTCTCACGAGGGTCAGGAAGAAGAGGTATATTTTTAGAGTTCTGAAAGAAAAGAACTGTCAACCCCCAAATCCTATATCAAGAAAACAATGTTCTTCAAGAATAAAAGGGAAATAAATCATAAACTGGTGCTATGCTTAGTCGCTCTGTCATTTCTGACTCTTTGTGACCCCATGGACTGTACGTAGCCCACCAGCCTCCTCTGTCCATGGGATTCTCAAGCAAGAATACTGGATTGGGTTGCCATGCCCTCCTCCAGGAGATCTTCCCAACCCAGGGATCAAACTCAGGTCTCCTGCATTGCAGGCAGATTCTTCACCACTGAACCACCAGGGAAGCCCAGATCATAAATCTAAACTTAAAATATGGAATTATAAACTCCTAGAAGGAAACATGGGAGGAATTCTACCTGACCTTGAGTTTGGTGGTGAGCTTTTACACGCACTATCAACAGCATGCTCTGCGAAGGGAAAAGGTGATCAATTGGATGTTATTAAGATTTAAAACTTCTGTTCTGCAAAAGACACTGAAGAGAATGGAAATGCAGTTCACATACTGGGAAGAAATATTTGCCCAACATATCTGCTAAAGGACTTATTTCCAAAATTTAAAAAAAAAAAGAACTCTTAAAATTCAGCAATAGGAAAGCAAACAACTTATGGAAAAAAAGATCTGAAGTGACTTCTCATCAAAGAAGATTCACACATGGTAAATAAGTATATGAAAGGTACTCAATATCACATGTCATTGTTGTTCAGTTGCTCAGTCATCTCTGACTCTCTGCAACCCCATGAACTGTAGCATGCCAGGCTTCCCTGTCCATCACTGTCTCCCAGAGTTTGCTCAAACTCACGTCCATCGAATCGGTGATGCCATCCAACCATCTCATCCTCTGTCGTCCCCTTCTCCTCCTGCCCTCAATCTTTCCCAGCATTAGGGTCTTTTCTAATGAGGTGGCTCTTCACATCAGATGGCCAAAGTATTGGAGCTTCAGTTTCAGCATCAGTCCTTCCAATAAATATTCAGGACTAATTTCCTTTAGGATGGACTGGTTTGATCTACTTTCAAACCACAATTTGAAAGCATCAACTCTTCAGCACTCAGCCTTCTTTATGGTCCAACTCTCACATCCCTAAATGACTACTGGAAAAACCATAGGTTTGAATAGATGGACCTCTATTGTCATTAGGGACTTGCAAATTAAAACAACGATGAGATACCAACACATCCATTAGGTTGCCTAAAATCCAATTCTTGAGTAACAGGAAATCTCGTTCATTGCTGGTCAGAAGGCAAAATGGCAGTCTTCTAGGAGATAGTTTGACAGCTTCTTACAAAGTGAAACATAATCTTACCACAAGATCCATCAAACTACTCAGTATTTATCCAACCGAATTGAAAACACAAGTCCATCCAAAAACCTGCAAATAAATGTTGATAGAAACTTTATTTGTAAATGCCCCAAACTGGACGCAACCAAGGTGTCTTTCCTAGGAGTATGGATAAACAAACGGTGGTTCATCCACACAATGGAATATTATTCAACAATAAAAGGAAATGACCTATTGAGCCATGAAGACATGGATAGACGTGAAATGTCCGTTTCCTTTTTAAGAATCCATTCATTTTTAGTTGGAGGATAATAGCTTTACAGTATTGTGTTGGTCTCTGCCATATATCAACATCAATCAGCCCTGGGTATACACATATCCCCTTCCTCTTGCATCTCCCTCCCACCTCCCACCCTATTGTACCCCTCTGGGTTGTCACAGATCACCTGATTTGAGCTTCCTGGGTCACAGAGAGTTTCCACTGGTTATCTATTTTGTAAACGGTCATGTATATGTTTCCACGCTTCTCTCTCAATTCGTCCCACCCTCTCCTTCCCCAACTGTGTCCCCAAGCCTGTTCTCTATGTCTTGCTTCTCCATAACATCATATATTAACCCATTTTTGGAAAACTTTTTATTTTGTACTATACTTAGAATGTAGTTAACAATGTTTTGTTAGTTTCAGGAGTACAGCTGAGAGATTTGGTTATACACATACATGTATCTATTCTTTTTTGAACTCATTTTCCATTTAGGCTGTTACACAATATTGAGCAGAGTTCCCTGTGCTATGCCGGAGGTCCTTGTTGGTTATCCATTTTAAACACAGTGGTGTGTACATGTCCATCCCAAATTCCCTAACTATCCCTCCCCTCTACCCTTCCCCCACAGTAACTCTAAATTTGTTCTCTAAGGTTGTGAATCCATTTCTGTTTTGTAAGTAAGTTCAGTTGTATCCTTCAATTTTAGATTCCCCTTATAAGCCATAGGCTATTTTTCTTTCTCTGTCTGACTTAGTCGCTCAGTTTGACAATCTATAGGTGTATTTGATGCAAATGGCATTATTTCATGATTTTTAATGGCAAAGTAATATTCCATTGTGCATAGGTGCCACATCTTCCTTATCCACTCCTCTGTTGATGAACATTCGGGTTGCTTCCAGGTCTTGCCTATTGTAAACAGTGCTGCAATGAACCCTGGGGTGCATGCATCCTTTCAAACCATGGTTTTCTCTGGGTATATGCCCATGAATGGGATAGCAGGATCACATAGTAGCTTTATTTTTAGTTCTTTTAAAGGGATTATCATACTGTTCTCCATAATGTCTGTACTAAATGCCCATTTCTAAATGAATAATTATACTGTTTTGAATATTGTTAAGTGAAAAAAAATTCTTTTAAAAGGCTGTGTACGATAGATTTCTGATATGACATTATGGGAAAGACAAAACTATAGAGGTAGTGAAAAAGTGTGGCTGTTGAGAGGTTGGGGGAAGGTGTTGAATGAGTGAAGCACAAGAGGTAGTTTAGGGCAGCGAAGCTATTTTTTATTACATTACAGTGGTGGACACATGACCCTATTCATTGGTCAAAACCCACAGAACTTTGTAGTATGAAGAGTGAACTGCATTATGTGCAAATTAAAAAAACCATTCAGGAGGTTGGGGCATCTCAGGATAAAATGCAGATGGTGACAGAATAATCTAAATATATTAGACACGGATGACACGACCTCACTGAAGGGAATGGGGTGGGTGGAAGGAACTTTGAAAATAGTAGAGTCAATAAGACTGAGGGCAACAGAACTGCACGCAAGTGCACATAAACACGGTATTCTAATTCAAGGAGCTGTTTCCTATGGGGGCATGTGTGGGCTAACGACTGTGAAGCCACTAGGCGTGTACACTGGAAGCGAACAATTAAAAAATAGATGGCAGATGGTAGGAACCAAATTTCTCATTGTCTGAGTGAGAAGTTACAGATGAGTAAGGGGAGGAGTCTAGAATGATCCACGTGCCGATGCAGCAGAGCTGGAGACACCAGCATGAACATGTTCACTGTAATATAAACACAGATGGTTACATGTAGAGCTTCGTATTGATGCGCACATATACGAGGTAGTAGAAGCAAAGTCTCCTTGTTCCGTGGGCTTGGAGGGCCAAGAAGCAATGACTCTTCGGTAGCAGCGAGCACATCTTGTGCCCAGATGTCGCCTTCTCGTAACATTATCCAAGAGAAGGAGCCAGGGTTCCTTGGGAAAACGACCGACTGCAGGAGGGAGGCCAGGAAATACAAGAAGTGCCTGAAGCTTCCTGCAGCGCTAGAAAGGAAGAAAGTGCCTAAACACCAAACCAAACCAGAAAACCCACGGCCACCTGAAATATGTCAACGGGATGAAGCGGTCAGTTCAAAGGGAGCCCAGTGGCCAAAGCGGAAACAAGTCTGGGGAACAAAACAGAAACGTAGTATTGGGGCACTTTCCTGGTGGTCCAGGGACTAAAACTCTGCACTCCGAATGGCCCGGGCTCGGTTCGATCCCTGGTCAGGAAACCAGGTCCCCCATGCTGCACCTGAGTCCTGGCACAGCCAAATCAATCAATCAATCTTTTTAAAAAACATAGTATCGGATTATAAGCTAAAGCATAAACTAAATATCCTGGAGTTCATACTGACATAAATAAATGATTGAATAAATGAATGAATGAATGGATATAGACAATATCCTATGCAGGAGAACTCAACATCTGAATGTAATATGGTGTCTTGAGGGGAAACCTGGAAGAGAAAAAGGATGTTAAGAGAAAAGTAAGGAAATGTGTACAGTATTGGGATGGCCAAAAACTCATTCAGGTTTTTTTTTGTAACATCTTATGAAAAAGCAGAACAAACATTTTGGCCAACTCAATATATGGGCTCTAGTTAATACCAACACATCAGTATTGGCTCACGAATGGTGGCAAATTGCCATACTAATGTAAAATGTTAATAATAGGAGGAACTTGGTGCGGGGTATACGTGAACTCCTTATACAACCTTTGGAATAATTCTGTACGTGTAAAACTGTTCTAAAAGTACAAGTTTACTTTTAAATATTCAAATGTAAAAAGAAAGAAAAGGAGCAAATTGTTGGTATATACAACAGCCTGGATGGATCGCAAAGGTGTTGTGCTCATGCAAAAGTCAATCTCAAAAATCTCACATACTATGTAATTACATTTGCATGGCATTATTAAAATGACCAAAATAGAGAAATCAAGCATATATGAATGGTTTCTAAGGCACAAGAATGGAAGGGGTGAGAATAAAAGGGAATAGCAAAAGGAGATCCTTTGGTGATAAACGGTTACATGAATTATATATGGGAATGCAGTGCATAGAACTATACACACACATGCACACAATACACAAATGAATGGAAGTAGAAACTAAACAACTTCTGTGGTCTAATTAGCAGTATTGTACCAACATCAGCTTCCTTTTTTTGGGTATCGCACTAAAGCTATCATCATTAAGGGAAGCTGACAGAACAATATATTGGACTTTATGTACTATTTTACCAATTTTCAGGGAGACTATAATAATTTTTTTAAAGCAAAATTAAATGTCTGAATAGTCCAATAATGGTGGGATTGCTTGTAACATATCATGCCTTCTCCTGACAATAATTGCACTCTGGACAAAACATAAAAACAGCTGCTTGAAGACACTTAAAAACAATCAACAATGGGCTGAAACTTGAAAGGATACGACACTTAAAACAAGGGAAACGGCAGATGAGATATATGTATAATGAACTTTTGCCCTGTAGGCACCCCCCCAGTTTATAAGGCACACAGGAATAGAGATAAAGAAGAAAGTGGCCGTCTGAAAAGGCTGAGTAGTCAAGGTCTGAACTCAGTGAAACCAGAGAAACTAGAAAATGAGGAAATCCAGGACAAAAGAGAGTTGAGGGGTGGAAGAGGATATCCTTGAACCTGCATATAAATGCCTCTTGGCTGACTCATAAATTGTACATGCACAATGTTACATCCAAAAATACCAGTGGAAAGCAACACCGAGGTCTTTAAGATGAGAGCAGAGATTTAACTGGCCAGTCAGCTCAGGGGACACAAGAATTGGAAGTTCAATTTCTATACTTTCGGTCCTTCAACTGAAACCAAGGGAAGGCTATGCCTTAGGCAAAAAGGTCAAGTCCTAAGACTTAGGGGGGTACTGTTGGACTGAGAGAAAGCCGGGAGAGACTTGCCCTTTCAAAGCCTAAACCCCACACTTCCACAAGGTCCAGGCGATGGTTGGTAATTAATTTAGTTGGCAGTAGGACAAAAGGTGGCGCTGGTGTTAAGAATCCGCCTGACGATGCAAGAGGCCCGCGAGGTGGAGGCGGGGGAAATGGCAAGCCACTCCGGGATCCTTGCCTGGGAGATCGCATGGACAGAGGAGCCTGGCTAGCTACAGTCCATGGGGTGGCAAAGAGTTGGACACAATTTAGCGACTGAACAAAAACAACAAGGACGAAAGGTGACATTCTTCTGAAGAGAATACCAGAACCCAGAGCCTCTACAATAGATCATTCACAGTGTCCATTATTTAAGTTAAAATTACCTGGCGTGAAAAGAGGACTTCCCCGGTGGCTCAGGCAGTGAAGAATCTGCCTGCAAGGCCGGAGACCCGAGTTTGACCCTGGGTCAGGAAGATCCCCTAGAGAAGGGAATGGCACCCTACTTCAGCAATCCTGCCTGGAGAAGTCTGGCAGGCTACAGTCCCTGGGGTCACAAAGAGAGTGACTAACACTTTAACGACTTTTCAGGCAATACAAAGAAGCAAGAACGTGTAACACAAATAAAAGAAAATCTTGGTCAGAAGAAGCAAACTGGCAGAAAACCCAGCTGTCAGAATTACTTGATAAGAACTTTAAAATAAGTATTATAGATATACTTTTTAAATTTACAGAAAAAGATGGACTGATTGTATATATTTTCCCACTGGGGTGGGAAATATTGAGAGAAACAAAAACTCTCAAGAAGAAACAAATTAGAATTTTAGAATAGGAAAATACAATAGCTGAAGTGAAAAACGTGTTGAGTGGCAGCCTGAACACTGCAGAAGAAAGCGTTAGTAAACTTGAGAAGAGTTCAGTAGAAGCAAAGCAAACTGAAAAGTGAAAAAGTGAAGGCGTTAGTCACTCACTCATGTCCGACTCTGTGACCCCAGGGACTGTAGCCCACCAGGTTCCTCCGTCCATGGAATTCTCCAGGCAAGAACACTGGAGTGGGTAGCCATTCCCTTCTCCAGGGAATCTTCCTGATTCAGGGATCAAACCCCAGTCTCTTGCATTGCAGGTGGCTTCTTTACTGTCTGAGCCACCCACCAACTGAAACCTGGAGATAAAAAGATTTTTAAAACATGGGACAGAGCCTCAAACCATTTCAAGCAACCTAACATTTATGTGAATGGAGTCCGAGGAGAAAAAGAAAGTCAAACAGGGCAGAAAAAATATTTTAAATAATAGTAGTTTTTAAAAAATTGAAATTTAATTGAAAGCATTAATGCACAGATCTAAGATTCTCAGTGGGCCAAAAGAGAGAAAATAGACAAGAAACCACACCCAAGTATACCATAGTAAAACACATGAAAAAACTAAAGATGAAAAGAAATGTCATAAAAGTAGTTTTTTTTTTTTTTTAAAGTACATAGAAAAAAAAAAGTACATAGAAAAAATAGCTTTAACTGACTTCTCATCAGAAACAATGGATGTCACAGATTACAGAACAACATTGTTGAAGTCCTGGGGAAAAAAAGCTATTCTAGAATTCTGTGTCCAGCAAATATGTAGTTTTAAAAATAAGGAGAAACAATGACATTCTCTGGCAAGTGACATCCATGAGAATTCCTTGCCAACAGACTCGTGCTATAAGAAATGCTCAAGGAAATCCTTTAGACTGAAGACAGGAGGGCCTGAAGGGGGCCTGGGGGAGGGACTCACGGGCACTGGTGGAGGCCTCGTGGTCCCCCACATCCAGCAACTGTGAGAGTCCCCTTGGACAGCAAGGAGGTCAACCAGTTGGTTCTAAAGGAAATCAACTCTGGATACTCTTTGTAAACACTGATGCTGAAGCTGAAGCTCCAATACTTTGGCCATCTGATGTGAAGAGCTGACTCACTGGAAAAGACCCTGACACTGAGAAAGGCTGAGGGCAGGAGGAGAAGGGGATGACAGAGGACAAGGTAACTGGATGACATCACCGACTCAATGGACATGAGTTTGAGCAAGCTCCAAGAGATGGTGAAGGACAGGGAGGCCTGCCTTGCTGCAGGCCACAGGACTGCAGAGAGTCAGACATGACTTGGGAACTGAACAATGACAACACCCAGCAAGGACCCCCTGAGGATCAGGGAGCCCAGGGAGACAGCTCCAGGGGTCGGGGGCCTGGCTGTTGCAGGGCCATTGTGATTTTTCTGGAGGTGTCTGAGTGAGGATGGCCAGGATGGTGAGCTGGCCAGAAACAGGTGAGCTGGAACTGTGGAAGAGCTGCAGAGAGGCCCCACACTTTGCCAACTAGGCTGTCTCTGGGATCATCGGGAGAGGCCGGGAGCCAAAGGCAGTGGTCAGGTCTTGAACTGGCCTGGGACCTGCCTTGCTGCATGACCACAGTTAAGGCCCTTCTCTGGGCCTCAGTTTCTCCACCTCTGAAATGAGGCAGATTAGCCAGATGGTGTGTAAGAGCCCTTCCAGATAAAAATAAAAATAAAAAGTCTATGACTGTCCCATGTGAAGTATGAGATAGATAGATTTGGCTTAATCTAAGCTGTGAAACAAAGGTCCGTCTGGTCAAGGCTATGGTTTTTCCAGTGGTCATGTATGGATGTGAGAGTTGAACTGTGAAGAAAGCTGAGCGCCGAAAAATTGATGCTTTTGAACTGTGGTGTTGGAGAAGACTCTTGAGAGTCCCTTGGACTGCAAGGAGACCCAACCAGTCCATTCTAAAGGAGATCAGTCCTGGGTGTTCATTGGAAGGACTGATGCTGAAGCTGAAACTCCAATAATTTGGCCACCTCGTGCGAAGAGTTGACTCATTGGAAAAGAGTCTGATGCTGGGAGGGATTGGGGGCAAGAGGAGAAGGGGATGACAGAGGATGAAATGGCTGGATGGCATCACCAACTCGATGGGCATGAGTTTGAGTAAACTCCAGGAGTTTGTGATGGACAGGGAGGCCTGGCGTGCTGTGATTCAGGGGGTCGCAAAGAGTCGGACACGACTGACCCACTGAACTGAACTGAACTGAAGCCGTGAAATTAAAAGATGTTTCCCCCTTGGAAGAAAAGCTACAACCAACCTAGACAACGTATTAAAAAGCAGAGACGTTGCTTTGCCAACAAGGGTCCGTCTAGTCAAAGTTATGGTTTCTCCAGTAGTGATATATGGATGTAAGAGTTGGACTATAAGAAAGCTGAGCGCCAAAGAATGATGCTTTTGAACTGTGGTGATGGAGAAGACTCTTGAGAGTCCCTTGGACTGCAAAGAAATCAAGTCAGTCAGTCCTAAAAGAAATCGGTCTTGAATATTCATTGGAAGGACTGATGCTGAAGCTGAAACTCCAATACTTTGGCTACGTGATGTGAAGAACTGACTCATTGGAAAAGATCTCGGTGCTGGGAAAGATTGATGATGGGAGGAGAAGGGGATGACAGAGGGTGAGATTGTTGGATGGCATCACCAACTCAATGGATATGAGTTTGAACAAGCTCTGGGAGTTGGTGATGGACAGGGAGGCCTGGCGTGCTGCAGTCCATGGGGTTGCAAAGAGTCAGACACAACTGAACTTAACTGAAGGAAGAATATTAGGGCTTCCATAGTACCCCAGCTCAGACTGAACTGAACTGAACTGAACTGAAGGAAGACTATTAGGGCTTCCATAGTACCCCAGCAGCAAAAAATCCACCTGCAATGCAGGAGATACAGGAGGCGTGGGTTTGATCCCTGGGTTGGCAAGATCCCCTGGAGGAGAGCATGGCAACCCACTCTAATATTCTAGCCTGGAGAATTCCATGGACAGAGGAGCTTGGTGGGCTACAGTCCATGGGGTCTCAAAGAGTTGGACAGGACTGAAGCGACTGAGCATGTACTCAGGAAGAATGTTCCAGTATTCATGAGGGTCTCTCCACGAGATGGGTGTGGGGAGGGGCTGGGGTCCCCTTACCACTCACAGTGAGGTTGCTGGAGGCTGCAGAGGGCTCTAGTCCTGGGCCTGGCCCCCAGGCCTCCATGTTCCCAGGTTGCCTGCCCACCAGTTCTCCTGGCATAACCCTGAGACACGTCGGGAGGCGGCTGGTGGTCTCTCTAGGATTCCAGCCCTCGGAGGTGAGTCTGTCCACCTCCTGTGGGGAGTCTGCACATGGCCCCTGTGAGTTCTGACCTCAGGGCCTAAGGTCTCCACCCTTCCCCAGTGGGGAGGCTGGGCCCGTCTGAATCCTGGGGTACGAGGGCACGCTCTCGGGACGGCACCTTCACAGGGGGTCACAGAGCCTCCCTGCTTTGGGCGACCCCCACCACCACCCTGCAAGGCCCACTGCCCTTCGTCCCACAGCAGGCCCTGGATGGCGAGCTCAAGCCCCAGGGTCACTTAAGGGCAAAGAGACTTGGCCCTGCTCAGGGCCCTGGCGCTGAGCTGTTGAAAATAGCTGTGCCACCGAGTGAGTTCTGAAACACGAGAGCTTATGCCCAGGAGCTGGTGCTAGTACTGGGGGGTGGCGGGGGAAGGTGGACACGGGAGAGAGGAGAGCTGCGTCCATGCTCCAGACAGCTTTCAGAAAGGAGGCTGTTTGCTTTGGGGCTGGCAAAGCTGCCAGATGTGTTCGTGGTGGTGGGACCACGGCCCCAGGGGAACCGATCTGCTGTTTCTTGGACAACCCACCTCCTGGCCGTCCATCCAGGCCACGGCCCGCGCTGCTTGGAACGTGGGGAGAGGTCCTCGGGGTGGGGGTGATGAGGGCCCCCGGGGCCACATAGGCTGGGGCTCAGCGTCCCCCAGCTGGTGATCTCAGGAAACAGAGCGTGAGGTGGAGCTGTGATGTGAGGTCAGGAAGGATGGGGTCAGCCATGGAGGGCAAGGAGATGGTGATAGGAAGGGAGGCAGAGACCCCATGGGGGCCGGGTGGTCATGTGTCCCTCGCGGGGCCCGGGGCTCCGTCTCCGCAGCCCTGTGGGTATGCAGCCAGTATCCCCATCACAACGGCCGCTGCCGCTGCCCCAGTCCCTTCTCCTGACTCACTGCTGCCTCCCTGCAGCCCGAACCTGGCCTGCTCTCCCCTGGAACCGCGGGCCAAGGACTCAGAGGAGGCAGCTTGGCTGCTGCGGAGTCTTCCCAAGGTCTGAGATGGGAGAGGTGTGCGCCAAGCTGCCGTGAGGAGCCAGAGGGAAGGGAAGGGAAGGGAAGGGTGCTGTCTCTCTCCAGCTGCACCGCAGATGTGCCGCATGGCCAGGCCTGGGCCCCAAGGCCCTGCTCAGCTCTGCACACCCTGTCCACTCGGGACCCCTGAGCCTCCGTCTCCTGCGGAGGTTCATGGAGGGGAGGGACCGGGTGTGACGGCCTCCCTCCTACTCACCCCAGTCCCTGTCCTCCCCAGGTGAGGGCAGGGGGAGTCCTGCCTTCTTGGATGGGCGCCCCTTGCCCCCTGATGTTCCCTCCTTTAATCTCTCCCTTTCTTCCTCCACCTCTGAGTAGCCTCAGGCCCCTGCTCTAACCCGGTGGGTGTGGAGGCCAGGGCACCCAGAAATCAGCTCTACAGGGCTCTCCTGGCTGCAGAGGAGGGACCAACAGACAGGGGGTCACAGGTCTGGGGGACGCGTCCCCTACGACGCTGCCCAGGGAGCACAGATGGCTGGAGAGGGGCCCGGCTCCACCAGAGAAAAGCGGAAGCTGGTTGCAGGCAAAGGAGGTCTTGGGTGCGGGCAGGGCCTGGCTGTGCCCTGTCTGGCTGACCTGGAGCCCAGGAAGCCCGCAGGCCTCCTCCTTGGGGGCAGGCAGTTCCCGGGGGGCCTGGAGTGGCCGGCCAGATGTTCAAAGGACCATGGGCTTCAGAAAATGGTTGTGAGAGGGCGCAATGGCTGGTTCTGTGGAGGTGACCAGAAGTCGGAGGCAAGGAGGCCAGCAAGGCTGTTACGATAACCAGGAGATGGCCGGGGTTCGGGGAACCGGGGGCTGCGACTGGAGAAGAGTCAGGACCCCTGAGATCACCTCCCGGGGAAAGGGTGCTCCCTGAGTGGGCATTTCCCAGCCTTGGGAGGAGAGCATCCCACAGCCTCCTCAGCTCTGCCGCCCCCAAGACATGACGCCCTGTGTAGCCCCCACGCTTCTGGAGCTTGATTCCAGCTCCGTGGCCTCACAGGGTTGGGCCCAGAGTAAGAAGTGTGGTTCAGCGCATGGCTTGTTCCTAAGATGGCAGGACCTTGGGATAGAGAATTGATCCTGGGCTACCCCGACAACCCCCAATGCAATCGTTAAGTGGCCCCGTGAAAGGAAGACTTGATGCGGCAGGAGAAGGCAACGTGCCCATGGAAGTATGATGCTCTGGTGCTGACTTTGAAGGTGGAGGGGGGTTCATGAACCAAGGAATGCAGCTTTAAAAGCTGGAGAACAAAGGAGGCCGATTCTCCTGGAGGGCTTCCAGCTGGCACACACCTTGATCCTGACCCAGTGAAACCGTTCTGGACGACTGGATCCAGAGCCCATAAGAGACCACATTCCTGTTGTAAGTCACTGAGTTTGCAGCAGCCCTAGGAAACGAGTACAAGGGTTTTCTGGTCAACAAGCGGGGTAGGACCGTGATCCCTGAAAGACACAGACATCCAGGGGAGCCAGCTTTCTGCTCAGACCGCCTTTTCGGTCTGGTCTACAGCACAAGGGAGAGGACACTGACATGGACAAGGTGGTCTCATGTTGACGGGCAGGACCGCAGCTCAAGCCTGCCAGGGCAGCTGAAATCAGCAGCATCAGTTCAGGAAAGAAGGACTCTGTGTAGAGAAGGAGCTCCAGGAATCCGAGGAGGACTGGGTCTCTGAACGCTAAGCTGTCCACGTGCCCGGCAAGGCTCCCTGGGGCTAGGCCAGGGGTCGTTTTGGGCAGCTGTGGACTGGACGGTCTCCAGACCTGGAAGATGTTCACATCTCAACTGGCTGGAGTGGAGACACTGGAAAAGCCACACTTCAAAGGAGGACGACAGCAGGGAGATCAAACCGGTCAGTCCTAAAGGAAATCAACCCTGAATACTCATTGGAAGGACTGATGCTAAAACGGAAGCTCCAATACTTTGGCTACCTGATGCAAAGAGCTGACTCATTGGAAAAGATCCTGACGCTGGGAAAGATTGAGGGCAGGAGGAGAAGGGGACGACAGAGGATGAGATGGTTGGATGGCATCACTGACTCAGCGGACATAGTCTGAGCAAACACCAGGAGATAGTGAGGGACAGGAAAGCTTGGCGTGCTGCAGTTCATGGGGTTGCAAAGAGTCGGACATGACTGAGCAACCGAACAACAAACCAGCCCCAAAGGAAAAGCTACACAGTTTAGACATGTCTTGAAAAGAACAAGCTTACCCCCAAGAGAATTAACTACCAACTGAAGCAAAACTCAATATTTAAAATAAAGGAGATGACAAAACCAGACATTTAGCATAAGAGCATCAAAATGTCCAGAATTTAACAACAAGAGGAAAAACATAGCTCATAAAACTATTAGTAAAAAATTGACCCCAAAATATGGAATTAGTAAATATTTTTTAAATTATTAGGAATACGATCTTGGATTCAAGGGAAAATATGCACTTAATGAGGAAACAAATACAGCATGTCAAAAGAGCAAAGAAAACTATTCAAAAAAGAATAACATGGAAATTTTAGAACTGAAAAATGTAAGTATCTAACGTGAGTTAGATGTGCGTTATCTACAGCTAATATCACACATAACCATGAAGAAGACTGAATGTTATCCCTCTGAAATAGAGAACAAAGCAAGGATACCCACCCTTATCATTTCTATTCAGCATGCGTTGGAGGTCCAACTTGGTGCAGAAAGACACAGCAGATATAGCAGATATACAGGTTAAATGAATATATAAAATATGCATTTGCAGACAACATATTTATCCACGTCCTAGAGAAGAGAATGGCAGCCCGTTCCAGGATCCTTGCCTGGAGAACCGTGCCCCTCCCTTGTGCTGTAGCTCGGACTGGAAAGGCGGTCTGAGCAGAAAGCTGGCTCCCCTGGATGTCTGTGTCTTTCAGGGATCACGGTCCTGCCCTGCTTGTTGACCAGAAAACCCTTGTACTCATTTCCTAGGACTGCTGCAAACTCAGTGACTTACAACGGGAATGCGGTCTCTTATGGCTCTGGATCCAGTCATCCTGAACGGTTTCACTGGGTCAGGATCAAGGTGTGTGCAGGCTGGAAGCCCTCCAGGAGAATTGATCTCCTTAGCTCTCCAGCTTTTTCCTTGGTTTCTGAGCCCCCCTCCACCTTCAAAGCCAGCACCACATGGACAGAGGAGCCTGGTGGGCTACAGTCCATGGGGTCACAAAGAGTCAAACATGATTGAGTGGCTTTCACTTCACTTATTTATCCATGTAGAGAACCTCAAAGGATCTACAGCCTAGTTCCTAGAACTAAGTGAATTTACTAAGACTGCAGGTTATGAGGTCAATATTAAAAAACCTACAGGAGTATATGAAAATGGAGAAAATTGTAAAACAGCAAAATTAACAGTATCACCCCAAAGTAAAATATTTAAGTATAAGTCCAACAAAATATGTGCATGAACTGCATGTAAAAACTCCAAAGCACTGATGAAAAAAATAATGACCTACATAAATGGAATAATATCCATTGACTAGAAAACCAATTACTGTTAAGACTTCAAATCTACCCAAATTGATCTACAAATCTCTGAAGTATATTTTCCAGGTATTCACAAGCTTATTCTAATATTTATATGGACAAGCAAAGAAACTAGAAGGGCTAAAATAATTTTGAAAAGAAAAACAAAGTTGGAAGCCTTACTATCTGATCTCAAGATTTATTATAAACTACAGAAGTTAAGACAGCATGGGAATCGGTAAAAGGACAGATCGATGAAAAAGAATAGAGACTCTAGGAATAAACCCACACTCATCCAGCCAGTTTTGATATGGGCATACAGGTAATTCAATGGAGGAAAAATTGTCTTTTCAATACATGATGGTGGAATAATTGGACATCCAAATATGAACCATGAAACTTTCCTTATACTGCAAACCTTACACACACACAAAGTTCAAAATGGATCCTAGACCTAAATGTAAAACCCAAAGCTACAAAACTTTTAGGAGAAAATATAAGAAAAAATCTTTATGGTTTTCGTTGAATTAGTTAAAGATTTCTTATGTTTGTGCGAGCTCAGTCACTCAGTCGTGTCTGGCGCTTTGCGACACTGTGGTTTGTAGCCCACCAGGCTCCTCTCTCCATGGGATTCTCCAGGCAAGAATACCGGAGTAGGCAGCCATGTCCTCCTCCAGGGGATCTTCCCCACCCGGGGATGGAACCCACATCTCCTGCATTAGCAGGGGAGCCACTGGGAAGCCAAAAATTTCTTATAAATGATACCAAAAGCACAATTCATAAAAGAATAAAATTAACAGATTGGACTGCTTCAAAGGTGATAATTCTAGTGTTTCAAATGTTGTCATTAATACTAAAATACAAGCCACAGATAGGAGAAAATATTTGATAAACACATAGCTGATAAATGACTTTTACCCCAAATGTATAGACTCTCAAATGCCACAATGGTGGAGAGGGTATGAAGCAATTGGAGCCTTCATTTTTGCTGATTGAGATGCAAAATGTCATGACAACTTTGCAAAACAGTTTGGCAGTTTCCTACAACTTTAAACACATGCTCACTGCACAGCCTGGAAACCCAACCTCCAGGTATTTATCCAAGGGAAGTGAAAACAAATGTCATACAAACCCTGTACTTGAGAGTTTGTGATGACTTTATTTACAGTCACCAAAAATTGAAAACAACACAAATACCATTTGACCAGTGAATGCATAATCAAAGTGAGATATAGCCACAAGGTGGACTGCTACACAAAATAGAAACAAATGATGGATAAATGGATCAATACGATGAGATTCAAAAGGCCTATGCTAAGTATGTCTGGACAAAACTGTAATTCAAAGAGATACACACACTTCTGTATTTCTGTTGGCACTGTTTACAATAGCCAAGACATGGAAACAACCTAAAAAATGTCCATCAACAGATGAGTGGATAAAGAATACACACACACACACACACACACACACACACGGAACATTAGAAAGAAAGTTAAGTTGCTCAGTTGTGTCCGACTCTTTGTGACCCCGTGGACTGTAGCCTGCCAGGTTCCCCTGTCCATGGGATTTTCCAGGCAAGAATACTAGAGTGGGTTGCCATTTCCTTCTCCAGGGGATCTTCCCGACCCAGAGATCAAACCCGGATCTTTCACCCTGCAGGCAGACTCTTTACCATCTGAGCCACCAGGGAAGCCCACATGGAATACTACTCAGCCATAAAAAATGAAATAATTCCATTTGCAGGAACCTGGGTGCAACTAGAGATTATTATACCAAGTCAAGTAAGTCAGATAAAAACAACTATCATATGATGTCACTTATACGTGAGATCTAAAAAGTGACCCAGATGAAATTATTTATGAAACAGAAACAAACTTACAGACATAGAGACCAGACTTATGGTCCCCAAGGGGCAGGTGGGGTGAGGGAGGGTTAGATTCAGAGTTTGGGACTGGGCTAACAGAAGCAAACTACTCTTTACATAATGGATAAACAAGGTCCGGTCATATAACACAGGGGACTAGACTCAACATCCTGAGGAAAGGAAATGACATAATAGGAAAGAAAATTGAAAAGAATACAGACACACACACACAGTATATGGGCTTCCCAGATGGCGCTGATGGTAAAGAACCCGCCTGCCAATGTAGGAGACATAAGAGACCCAGTTTGGGAAGATCCCCTGGAGAAGGGAATGGCTACCCACTCCAGTATTCTTGCCCAGAGAATTCCACCAACAGAGGAGCCTGGCAGGTTACAGGTCGTGGGGTTGAGAAGAGTTGAATATGGCTTAGTGACGAACATCAACAGCCTGCATACATGTGTATAGCTGAATCACTTTGCTGTACAAAAGAAATCAGCATAACATTTAAAATCAAATATACTTCAATAAAGCATCTTTATAAAAAAAGAAAAGACCTGTGCAAAGACTGGCAGAGCAAGAAACTCAGTGAATCCAGGTTCCCTCAAAAGCAACAAGAAGTCTTGCAAATGGTAAAATTCCACCATGTTGGAATGATAGAAATTACAGGCAGAGAACAAAGTGAAGGGTTTCAAGAGAAACTACGGAACTCGGGAAGAGCAGGGGGTCTGTGGCATTTCAGATCTGGGGCTCTTCTGGTCTGTGCTCTTTTTGCAGCTCAGGGGTGCATTCTGTTGAAAGACTCAGACCCAGAGCCCAGTCAGTAGTTTGACCGGGAACTAGATTGTGCAGGAAAATCTCTATTCCCAGGGTGTTGTTACTCTTTGATTTGACTGTGAGCTCGGCTCTGTGAACAAAGCCCTAAGCCCAGGGCGTTACTGAAAAAGAAAAAAAAGAAAGGTAACATCACAGTTGTCAGAGGCTGTGATTTCAGTTGGTGCAAAGGAGAGAGACTGGTCAAAATTTAAAAGGAAGACCTGGAGAGCTGGAAAACTAAAGGGAACTTTGAGGAGTTCCAACATATTCTGAGGTTCTAAAAGGTTGTGTGAATGCACGGGACTAGGAGGGCTTCCCAGGCGGCATGAATGGAAAAGAACCCGCCTGCCAGTGCAGGAGGCATAAGAGGCGCAGGTTCGATCGCTGGGTCGGGAAGACCCCCTGGAGGAGGGCATGGCAGCCCACTCCAGTGTTCTGGCCTGGAGAATCCCATGGACGGAGGAGCCTGGCAGGCTACAGTCCATGGGGTTGCAAAAAGTCAGACATGACTAAAGCGACTTTGCACGCACACAAGCATACGTGTACCCAGGAAAGATCTGGAAAAGGCCGAGAGTCTGTCACTCACCGCGGACTGACGTAGAGGCCCTCTGAGAGCAAGAAGAAAAAACTAGGGAGAGTGTGGAAACCACCTGAAGTCTGAAGGTTACCTTCGCTCACAGATGAACTTGACAAAGGACGGAAAACTGACGGTCAAGGCAATCAAGGAAATCTGATCCATTGCTGGCTGAGCACTACACTGTATAGACACAGGGCGAACCCCAGGGAGCCAGGCTTTAAAATATAAGCAAGAACTTAAAAAACAAGAAAAAGGAAGCAGAGAACTCAGTGGCTGCACACCGCAGGGAATACAGTTATCCCAGGAAAGCCACTAAACCAACAGGCAGCAAACACAGAAACAAAAGCCAACATACGCCAAAACCCCAGCAAGGACACCAGCCCCTGGAGGGAGAGGAGCTGATGACAGAACTGTTACAAATTGTTATTTAAAATTTCCAGTTTTCAACAAAAAAATTCTGACCCAGGCCATGAGGCAAGAAAATATAGAGCATATGCAGAGGAATAAAGCAACGAGCAGAAAACACCCCTGGGGTAACCCAGATGTTGGATTTAGGAGACAAACAATTTACATCAGTTAGTGTAAATACGTCCAAAGAACTTTAAAAACTATGTTTAAAGAATTAAATTGAATAGAAAAAGAATAAAAGAACCAAGTGTAAATTCTGGAGTTTAAAAGTACAAAATCTGAAATGAAAAATTCACTAGAGAAACTCAACAACACATCTGAACGCACGTAAGAAAGAATCTTTCTGTTCTTAGTTGCTCAGTGGTGTCTGACTCTTCACAACCCCATGGACCGTACCCTGCCAAGATCTTCTTGTCCGTGGAATTTTTCAGCCAAGAATACTGGAGTGGGTTGCCATCTTCCTCCTCCAGGGGATCTTCCCGAAACAGGAATCAAACCCACGTCTCTCACATCTCCTGCACTGGGAGGCAGATTCTTTACCACTAGCATCACCTGGGAAGAGATTAAAAACAGGTGGCAAGAATACACAAAAGAACTATACAAAAAAGTCTTAATGACCTGGATAACCATGATGGTGTGCTCACTCACCTAGAGCCAGACATCCTTGAGTGTGGAGTCAAGTGGGCCTTAAGAAGCATTTTTACAAACAAAGCTAGTAGAGGTGATGGAATTCCAGCTGAGCTATTTCAAATCCTAAAAGATGATGCTATTAAAGTGCTGCACTCACTATGCCAGCAAATTTGGAAAACTCAGCAGTTGCCACAGAACTGGAAAAGGTCAGTTTTCATTCCAATCTCAAAGAAGGGCAATGCCAAAGAATGTTCAAACTACGGTACAATTGCACTCATTTCACAAGCTAGCAATGTTATACTCAAGATCTTTCAAGCTAGACTTCAACAGTACGTGAACAAAGAACTTCCAGAAGTACAAGCTGGGTTTAGAAAAGGCAGAGGAACCAAAGATCAAATTGCTAACCTTCCCTGGATCATGGAGAAAGCAAGGGAATTCCAGAAAAACATCTACTTCTGCTTCACTGACTATGCTAAAGCTTTTGACAGGTGTGGATCACTACAAACTGTGGAAAATTCTTCAAGAAATGGGAATACCAGACCAGCATTCAGGTTTCTGCTGAGAAACCTGAATGCAGGATCAGAAGCAACAGTTAGGTCTGGACATGAAACAACAGACTCAGACTGATTCGAAATTGGGAAAGGAGTATGTCAAGGCTGTATATTGTCACCCTACTTCTTTAACTTATATGCAGAGTACATCATGCAAAATGCCAAGCTAGATGATTCACAGCTGGACTCAAGATTGCCAGGAGAAATATCAACAATTTCATATATGCAGATGACACCACCCTTATGGCAGAAATCGAAGAGGAACTAAAGAGTCTCTTGATGAAAGCAAAAGAGGTGAGTGAAAAAGCTGTCTTAAAACTCAACATTCAAAAAACTAAGATCATGGCATCTGGTCCCATCACTTCAAGGCAAATAGAAGGGGGGAAAGTGGAAATAGTGACAGATTTTATTTTCCTGGGCTCCAAAATCACTGCAGACAGTGAATGCAGCCACGGAATTAAAAAACACTTACTCCTTGGAAGGAAAGCAATGACAAAGCTAGTTGTTGCTGATCAGTCAATAAGTCACTTTGTCTGACTCTTCGTGACCCCAAGGACTGCAGTATGCCAGCTCCTCTGTCCCCCACTATCTTCCAGAGTTCGCTCAAATTTATGTCCATTGAGTCTGTGATGGTATCTAACCATCTCGCCCTTCTCCTTTTGCCTTTAATCTTTCCCAGCATCAAGGTCTTTTCCAATGAGATGGCTCTTCACATCGGGTGGCCAAAGTATTGGAGCTTCAGCTTTAGCATCAGTCCTTCCAATGAGTATTCAGGGTTGATTTCTCTCAGGATTTAGGTTTGTCATGGTTTTTCTTCCAAGGAGCAAGTGTTTTTTAATTTCGTGAGAAACCTAGACAGTGTATTAAAATACAGACACATCACTTTGCCCACAAAAGTCCATGTAGGCAAAGATATGGTTTCTCCAGAAGCCATGTACGGATGTGAGTTGGAGCATAACAAAGGCTGAGCACTGAAGAATTGATGCTTTTGAATTGTGGATCTGGAGAAGACTCTTGAGAGTCCCTTGGACTTCAAGGAGATCGAACTAGTTTATCCAAAAGAAATCAACCCTGAATATTCATTGGAAGGACTAACGCTGAAGCTGATGCTCTAATACTTTGTCCACCTGATGGGAAGAGCTGACTCATTGGAAAAGACCCTGATGCCGGGAAAGATTGAAGGCAAAAGGAGAAGAGGACGACAGAAGGTGAGATGCTTGGATGGCTTCACCAGCTCAATGCACAGGAATTTGAGCAAACTCTGGAAGATAGTGAAGGACAGGGAAGCCTGGCATGCTGCAGTCTGTGGGGTCACAAAGAGTCAGACATGACTTATCGACTGAACAGCAATGAGACGAAAGAATCAGGAACAAAACAATTTTCAAAGGATGAATATCAATTCTTCACAGACTCTTTCAAAAAATAGAAGAGGAGGAAATACTTCCCAAATCATTGTATGAAGCCATTATCGTGAGGCCAAAACCAGAAAAAGACATTGCAAAGAAAGAAAACTATAGATCAATAAGTCTTATCAGTATATATGAAAAAATACACCACAAAATATTTCAAATCAAATCCAGGAACACAGAAAGAAGATATACAGCATGACTAAAGGGATTTATTCTTGGAATGAAAAGTTGATTTAACATTCAAAAATCAATTAATTAATATAATACACATCAATAGAATAACAAATAAAAACGCAAACCACACAATCATCTTAATATATGCAAGAAATAAAATGCATGACAAATTCCAGCACCTGTCCTCATGCAAACACTTAACAAAAAAGCAATAGATTGAGACTTTTTCATACTGACAAAGGTCATCTGTGAAAAACCCACAGCTAACGTTATGCTTAATAGTGAAGTCCTGGATGCCTTTTCAAAACAGCACCAATACAAGAAAGTCTATTATCATTTTTTATTCAACATTGTACTAGAGAGTCTAGCATTGGCAATTAACAAAGAAATAAATTAAATACGATCTCTATTTGCAGCAGTTATGATCTTGCATTTTAAAATGCATGTAAAAATTATTAGAACCTATGGGGCTTCCCTGGTGGCTGAGTAGGAAAGAATCTGCTTGCCAATGCAGGAGATACGGGTTCAGTCCCTGGGTCAGGAAGATCCCCGGGAGAAGGAAATGGCAACCCACTCCAGTATTCTTGCCTGGGAAACCCCCAGGACAGAGGAGCCTGGCGGGCTACAGGTTATGGGGTCGCAAAAGGTCAGACATGACATGCACACATACACATAAACTAGAACAGCAAGGTTATAGCACACGAGATCAATATGTTAAAAAAAAACCAGTTGCATTTCTCTGTACTTGCAATAAACAATTCAAAATGAAATTAAGAACACAAATCCATTTACAGTAGCATCAAAAAGAATGAAATACTTGGGAATAAATTTACCAAGAAAAGGGCAAAACTTACAATCTGAAAACTACAAAGCATTGTTGACAGAAATGAAGGCAGCTCTAAAGAAGTTTTTTAAAATTACATGGCCAAGGATTGGAAGACTTAATGTTGTACAAGGTGGCTGTCCTCCTCACATTGGTCTATGAGTGCAACACTGTGTGTGTGTGCTAAGTCTATTCAGTCATGTCTGACTCTTTGGAACTACACGGACCATAGCCTTCCAGGCTCCTCTGTCCATGGGATTCTCCAGGCAAGAATATTGGAGTGGGTTGCTATGCCCCACTCCTGGGATCTTCCTGACCCAGGGAATGAACCTGCATCTCTTTTGTCTCCTGCATTGGTAGGCAGGCTCTTTACCACCAGGGCCACCTGGGAAGCCCATCCACACTCAATTCCCAGCTGACTTATTTGTAAAGACTGACAAGCTGGATCTAAAATTCACATGCAAGTCAAGGGACTCAGAGTACAAAATAGCCAAAACAATCTTTAAAAAGAAGAATAGGAACTTCCCTGGTGGTCCAGTGGTTAAAACTCTGTGCTCCCCATGCAGGGGACCTGAGTTCGATCCCTGGTTGGGGAACTAGGTCCCACACCCCCCATGCCATAACTAAGAGTTCGGAAGTGAAGTGAAAGTGAAAGCCACTCAGTCGTGTCTGATTCTTTGTGACCCCATGGACTACACATTCCATGGAATTCTCCAGGCCAGAATACTGGAGTGGGTGGCTGTCCCCTTCTTCAGCAGATCTTGCTGACCCAGGAGTCAACCTGGGGTCTCCTGCATTGCAGGCGGATTCTTTAACAACTGAGCTATCAGGGAAGCCCAAGAGTTTGAAGATGCGACTAAAGATCTTGCATGCCGCAACTAAGACCCAGCGCAGCCATAAAAATAAAATAATAAAATAGAGTAGCCTCCAGGAAATTTTAAAATATATATATAACAAACAAAGTAGGAAGGCTCGCACTTTCTGATTTCCAAACTTACTACAAAGCAACAGTAATGACTGCATCGTGGTTATGGAATTAGGAGAGGTATATAGATTAATGGAATTCAACAGAAAGTCCAAAGATAAACCAATGTGTTTCTGGATAAACTGATTTTTGACAAGAGTGCCAAGGTCATCCAACAGAGAAAGAATAGTCTTTTCAACAAATGGTGCTAATACAACTGGATGGCCATGTGCAAAAGAGTGAAACTGGACTCTCACGTCATACTCAGAAGTTAACTCAAAATGGGTCAAACACCTGCATGTAAGAGCTAAAACTATAGTATAGAAGAAAACATAGGGCTAAATCTTCATGACCTTCACCTTGGTAAATGAATTATTAGATATGACACCAAAAGAGCCATAAATGAAAAAATAGACATACCAGATTTCATTAAAATTTAAATCTTTTATGCTTCAAAGGACCCTATCAAAATAGTTCATGCAATGGGGAAAATATTTGCAAATTGTATACCTGATAATCACTTGAAAAAGCCAGAAGGTGGAAATAATCCAAATGGCTATCAGTGAATAAATGAATAAACAAAATATGGTGTAGCAGTACAATGGAGTACTGTCTGACAACACAGAGAAAAGAAGTACTGATACATACTGTATCACAGACGAACCTTGAAAACTTTATGCAGTGAAAAACATCAGTCACAAAAGACCACACATGACAGAAGTCCATACATGCAAAATGTCCTCAATAGGAAAAATCCATAGAGACAGAAACTGAATTAGTGATTTGCTCAGGCCTGAGGGTGGGGAGGAAGGAGTGATGAAGTGGAGGAAGATCACAGCTGAGAAACAAGGGTTGCTTTTTGAGATGACAAAAGCTGACCATGGTGCTGCTTGCACCTATCCACCAATACACTAAAGGTCACTAAATATTTTAAATGGATGAGTTTTATGGTATATAAATCACATCCCAATAAAGTCATTTTTAAAAAGAAGGGAGTGATTAAATTATGTGGAATGATGCTGAGATGAAAATTAAAATAATAATGTTGGTCTTTGGATGTGACAAAATGGAGGTCCCTGGTGGAATAAAGAGGAACAGAGGGGGGGGGAACCATCACATGTACCAATATATGCACAACGGGAGTTCCAAAATGGGATGAAGAGAGAAAGACACATAAAGAAACATTTGAAAGCGTAAGAGCCAAAAGCCTCCCAAATTGGAAGAAAAGTATTTACATACACAGCCAAGAACTCATAAAAACCCAAGCAGATTAAACTCAAAGAGATCCATACCTACACACATTAGAATCAAATTGATAAAAGTCAAAAACAGAAAGAACATATTGGAAGTAGCAAGAAAAAAAATCTATTTAAAATGTACAAGGGGACTTCAATAAGATTAACAACTGACTTCACTGCAGAAACCATAGCAAACAGAAGAATGACATCTCTAAAATGTTGAAAGTGAAGACTATCAATAATAGTTTCATATTTAGCAACGTTATCTTTCAAACTTAAAAAAATTAAGATATTCCCAGAGAAACAAGGACTGAGAGGATATATGGGCATCATATTCACCATATAAGAAAGGCTAATGAGAGTTCCTCAGATTGAGAAAAAGGAACGCTAACCACATGGGTGTCTATGAACAACAATAGAAAGGTATGTTTGTTTGTAATGCTTCCCCCCATCTACTTTAAAACAAGCGCATAAAGCAGTCATTACAAATCTGTGTTGCTAGACATAAAATGTTCAGTTCAGTTGAGTCACTCCGTCATGTCTGACGCTGTGATCATATGGGCTGCAGCACGCCAGGCCTCCCTGTCCATCACCAACTCCCGGAGTTTACTCAAACTCATGTCCATTGAGTTGGGGATGCCATTCAACCATCTCATCCTCTGTTGTCCTCTTCTCCCCCCACCTTCAGTCTTTATAAGACAATGACAGCACAGAAGATTGAAGAGGAAATGAAGCTATAAAGGAGCAAATATTTTGTACAGTATTGAAACTGTATTAATCTGAGATGAACTGTTATAAGTAAAGATGATAATTTCAATCCACAAGCAACTACTAAGAAAATAGCTCAAAAACACAGGGTAAAAAAATGACAAGGGTTTTAAATAATCACACTAGAAAATATCTAGTGACTGCAGCCATGAAATTAAAAGACTTCGGCTCCTCGGAAGAAAAGCTATGACAAACCTAGACAGTGTATTAAAAAGTAGAGACATCACTTTGCTGACAAAGATCTGTATAGTCAAAGCTATGGTTTTTCCAGTAGTCATGTACGGATGTGACAGTTGGACCATAATGAAGGCTGAATATGCCAAAGAATTAATGCTTTCCAAGTGTGTTGCTGAAGAACTCTTGAAAGTTCCTTGGACTGCAGGGAGATTAAACCAGTCAATTCTAAAGGAAATCAATTCTGAACACTCATTGGAAGGACTGATACTGAAGTTGAAGCCCCAATACTTTGGCCCTCTGATGCGAAGAGCTGACTCATTTCCCTGATGCTGGGAAAGACTGAAGGCAAAAGTAGAAGGTGGTGATAGAGGATGAGATGTTCAGATAGCATCACTGACTCAATGGAGCAAACTCCGGGAGATAATGGAGGACAGGGAAGCCTGGTGTGCTGTAGTCCATGGGGTCACAAAGAGTCAGAGATGATTTAGTGATTGAACAACAGAAAATATCTGTTTAGCACAAAATAAAGCAGTAATGGTGGAACAGGTGTTAGTCACTCGGTTGCATCCGACTCTCTATGGCCCCATGGACTGTAGCCCACCAGGCTCCACTGTCCATGGGATTTTCCAGGCAAGAATACTGGAGCGGGTTGCCATTCCATTCTCCAGGGGAATCTTGCCAACTCATGGATTTAACCCAGATCTCTGTCATTGCAGACAGGTTCTTTACCTACTAAGCTACAATAGTCTGAGCAGAAGAATGAAAAATGAAGATATTGAAGCTGGGGATGGGGATAGGGGGAAGTTACTAACAATGATGTTTTAACAACCCAATTAAAAATGGGCCAAAGACCTTTACAGACATTTCTCCAAAGAAGGCATACAGATGGCTAACAAACACATGAAAAGATGCTCAACATCACTCATTACCAGAGAAATGCAAATCATTTATGTACCTCATGAGATGAGGTACAATCTCATGCTGGTCAGAATGGCTGCTATCAAAAAGTCTACAAACAATAAATGCTGGAGAGGGTGTGGAGGAAAGGGAACCTCTTACACTGTTGGTGGAAATGCAAACTAGTAGAGCCACTATGGAGAGCAGTGTGGAGATTCCTTAAAAAACTGGAAATAAAACTGCCATACAACCCAGCAGTCCTACTGCTGGGCATATACACCAAGGAAACCAGAACTGAAAGAGACACGTGTACCCCAATGTTCATCGCAGCACTGTTTACAATAGCCAGGACATGGAAGAAACCTAGATGCCCATCAGCAGACGAATGGATAAGAGAGTCGTGGTACATAAACACAATGGAATATTACTCAGCTATTCTAAAAGGAATGCATTTGAGTCAGTTCTAATGAGGTGGATGAAACTGGAGCCTATTATACAGAACGAAGTAAGTCAGAAAGAAAAACACCAATACAGTATATTAACGCATATATATGAAATTTAGAAAGATGGTAACAACGACCCTATATGCAAGACAGCAAAAGGGACACAGATGTAAAGAACAGACTTTTGGACTCTGTGGGAGAAGGCGAGGGTGGGATGATTTGAGAGAATAGCACTGAAACACGCATATTAAAAGTCAAAAGTGAAAGTGAAGCCGCTCAGTCGTGTCCGACTCTTTGTGACCCCATGAACTGTAGCCTGCTAGGCTTCTCTGTCCACGGAATTCTCTAGGCAAGAATACTGGAGTGGGTTGCCATTTCCTTCTCCAGGGGATCTTCCCGACACAGGGATCGAACTTAGGTCTCCCACACTGCAGGCAGACACTTTACCAACTGAGCCACCTGGGGCTCTTTATATATAACGTGTGTATCGCCATATGTGAAATAGATGACCAGTCCAAGTTCGATGCATGAAACAGGGCACTCAAAGCCAGCGCCCTGGGACAACCCAGAGGGATGGGATGGGGAGGGAGGTGGGAGGAGGGTTGGGACAGGAGGATACATGTACACCCATGGTTGACTCATGTCAATCTATGGAAAAAGCCACCACAATATTGTAAAGTAATGAGCCTCCAATCAAAACAACTAAATTAATTTTTTTTAATGATGTTTTAAAAAGCCTACTGGTGGGAGCTTTTCAAAATAGCCCAGGACACCAAAAAGACAATTTCCGTATGGAAACTTTGCAGGAAGTTGCAGTTTTGCATCCTTAAGGTACCTGTGGCTCCCGTTGTAGGACAATAAAAGCTTGCCACAATCTAGAGGTAGTTTTCATTGGAAGAAAGATGATTGTATTACTAGACCATGTCTTGTAACACCACACACATAGTTCCTGGACTAAATGTAGCCCAATGAGTCTGTTGCAATTTCTAAAAAAAGTGAACAAAGGCATAGCCAAAGTGTAGGAACAAAACCAACGTGAAACCGGTGAGTCCAGCACATACAGCCAGCATTCAACCCTGGATGCCCCAGATCTTAAGTGAATGGAGAAGAAATACTTTTGAGTATGTGATATTTGCGAACACAGTGCTGGAGAAGAGAAGTCAAAAAAGGACAGGGAGAGAAATGGAAAGATAAACTACATTTGCATTTTTATAATCTTACAGCTATCCATTTGAAAAGGCAAAAAGACATACAACATAGAACACAAACATCAACAGCAAATGGCATACATAAATCTTACTTGTTTATATTAAAATATCAGTATGTTAAAGACTCCAATTAAAATGCAGGAATTAGAAACAGGGACAAAAAATAAGACTCCACTATATTTGATCTACATGCATTTTAGATACTAAGACTCAAATAGCTTAAAAGTAAATGGATGAAAAAAGATATGTGTTACAAATAGTAACAGAGAACTGAAGTGGTTACTTTAATATCAGACAAAATGCACTTCAAGATAAATGTTACTAGAGAGATGACATTTTATAACGATAAAAGAGTCAATTCATCAAGAAGTGACTATCATAAACATCTGTGCTCCTAACAACTAAGTCCCAAAATACCTGAAGAAAAAACTCAGAGTTGAAGATAGGAATAGACAATTCAACAAGAGTAGTTGCAGATTTCAAAACCCCACTTTCAGTAATGGGTGAAACAGCTAGAGGGGACAAGGAACTGGAAGACTTGAACAATACTGTCAACCAGCTAAACCCAACAGGAATTTACAGAGCATGTCATTCAACACCACCAGAATACTTGTTCTTCTCAAGGGCTGCTGCTGCTGCTGCTAAGTCACTTCAGTCGTGTCCGACTCTGAGCGACCCCATAGATGGCAGCCCACCAGGCTCCCCCATCCCTGGGGTTCTCCAAGCAAGAATACTGGAGTGGGTTGCCATTTCCTTCTCCAGTGCATGAAAGTGAAAAGTTAAAGTGAAGTTGCTCAGTCGTGTCCCACTCGTAGCGACCCCATGGACTGCAGCCCACCAGGCTCCTCCATCCATGGGATTCTCCAGGCAAGAGTACTGGAGTGGGGCGCCATTGCCTTTCGCTTCTCAAGTGCACACACAGCTCTTTCCAGGGAAGCCCATGTATTAAACCATAAAACAAGCGTCAGTAAGTTTAAAAATATTTTAAAAGGACAGAGATCATACAAAACATGTTCCCTGATGATAATGGAGTGAAATGAGAAGTCAATGCCATGGGCTTCCCTGGTTGCTCGGTGGTAAAAATCCCCTGCCAATGCAGGAGTCGGGGTTCAATCCCTGGTTTGGGAAGACCCCACAGGCCGAGGAGCAACTAAGCCCGTGCGCCATGACTACTGAGCCTGCGCACTAAGTCGGGGAACCGCAACTACGGAAGCCCGGGCACCCTGGAGCACTCAGCAGCAAGGGATGCCTCAGCAATGCACATTGCAACTGCCCGCACACTGCAGCTGCCCGCATACTGCAGCTGGAGAAGACCCAGGACAGCCAATAAATAAATAAACTCATTTAAAAAAAGACAGAGGAAACTTGGGACATTTACACATAATGTGAAATTTTAAAAATATGTTCCTAAATGACAATGAGTCAAAGAAAAAATCACAAGGGTAAGTAGAGCTCATGTGGAGACTCATGAAAACAAAATCACAACATACTGAAGCTTGTGGGATGCAGAGAAAGCAGTGCTCAGAGGAGAATGCATTGTTGTAAATGGCTATATTAAAACTTAAGAAAGATATCAGAACCATAATGCAACTTTCTACTCTAAGAAATAGAAAGAAGAGCAAACTTAATTTAAACGAAGTACAAGAAAGGAAATCAACACTGAATTTTCATTGGAAGGACTGCTGCTAAAGTTGAAACTGAAGCTCCAATACTTTGGCCACTTGATGCGAACAGCCAACTCACTGGAAAAGATCCTGAGGCTGGGAAAGACTGAAGGCAGGAGGAGAAGTGGGTGGCAGAGGATGAGATGGTTGGATGGCATCACTGAATCAATGGCCACGAGTTTGAGCAAACTCTGGAAGTTAGTGAAGACAGGGAAGCCTGGCGTGCTGCAGTCCATGGGGCTGCAAAGAGTCAGACATGACTGAGTGACTGAACAACAAGAAGAAAGTAAATAATACAGACTAGAGTAAAAAATTAATGGAAGAGAGAATAGAAAACAGTAGAATAGATAAATAAAACCACAAGTTGGTCCTTAAAATAGATTAGCAAAATTGACAAGCCTTTAGCTAGCCAGACCAAGACAAAAACAGAACACAAATTAGTAAAATCAGGAATGAAAGAGGTGACATTACTTTCAACTTCCTAGAAGTAAAGAGTATTATAAGGGCATACTATGAACAATTGCATGCCACCAAATTAGATGACTTGATGAAATTATTCCTGAGAAAGCATAAAATATACAAGAAAATGGAAAAAAAGAATTTGAATACATCTGTAAAAGTAAGAAATCGAGTTAGTAATCACAATTTTCTTCACAGAGAAAAGCCAGGTCCTAGCTGGCCTTACTGGTGAATTCTAACATGTTTAAAGGAGAATTAACAACAGTCCAAATCAAACCAAAATCAAAAAAGTTGAAGAGGTAGGAATACTTTCCAACTCTTGATACCAAGACCAGACTAAAACATCATGTGAAACAAAAACTAATAGCTCTTGTGAATATAGATGCAAAAACTCCCATAAAATACTAGGAAACTGAATACAGCAACATAAAAATAAAAAAGCTTACACAGAAAGACGAAGCGGGATTTATCCCAGGAAATAAGACTGGTTAAACAACAAAAAAATTCAATTAATGTAACACCCTATATTAATAGAAGAAAATATAAAAAACATATGATTATTTCAATAGATATTGAAAAAAGCATTTGACAAAGTCCACCACAGATTTGTGGTAAAAATTATAAATAAAACTGGAAGTGAAGGGAACCTTTTCAACCTGATAAAGAGTACCTAGGGGAAACCTACAGTAAACATCAAACTTAATGGTGAAAGGTTGGACGCTTTCCTGCCAAGATCAAGAGCAAGACAGACATGTCTGCTCTCATCCCTTTTCTCAACATTGCACAGAAGTTCTAGCCAGGGAAATTAATCAAGAGAAAGAAATACACCACATCCAGATCAGAACAGAAGAAGCCCCTGAATCGTTGTTTTCATCAGGTAACACGATCTTACATGTAACTAACCCTAAAACACCCTTGTCAAGTAAACTATCAGAGCTGATAAATGAATTCAGCAAGGTTACCAGATTAACGTACAAAAGTCAGTTCTGTTTCAGTAAACCAGCAATGAACAATCAGAAATAAAAATTTAAGGCTGAAATACCTTTCACAACAGAATCAAAAACATAAAATGCTTTGGAATAGATTTAGCAAAAGAGGTGAAAGAGGTACTAAAACTGATAAAATGTGGCTGGTGGAAATTAAAGATCTATTTGGATGGGGATACATTCCATGTTCATGGACTTAGTATTGTGATAATGGCAATTCTCCCTAAATTGACCGCTAGACTCAGCATGAACCCTATCACAATTCCAGCAGAATTTTTCTTTTCAGAAACTGGGAAGTTGATCCAAAAAATTATATGGACATGCAGATGTGGCCCGGAGGGTACAGAGCAATTTTGAAAAAGGAGAACAAAGTTGGAGGATATTGGATTAGTCTGCTAGACCTGCCAGCAAAATACCACAGCTGGGGTGGCTTGGAAACAACAGATTAATTTATTACATAAATTGTTATTACTATTTTGGCTTCACTGTGTGATACACAGGATCTTAGTTCTCTGACCAGGGACAGAACCTGTGTGGGAGTGCAGTCTTAACCTGGACCGCCAGAGAAATCCCTTACATGAGTTACTAATAAATTGCAAATAATCCTTAAACTTATTCTGTCACAGTTTTAGAGGTCAAAAATCTGAAATCAAGGTATCAGCAGGCTCTCAGGGGAGCCTTGTGACTTCCAGTTTTGGGGACTCTTCAGCCTGTGGCCACATCACCCCAGTCTCAGCCTCCAGCTTCACATGGTCAGATCCTCTCCTCTTTGTCTCTTCTAAGGACACTTGTCAGCGGGTCTAAAACCCAGTCAGATAACCCAGGATAATCTCATTTCAAAATCCTCACCTTAGCCACATCGCCAAGACCTGTTCTACAACCAAGGCCAAGTTCACGGGTTCCAGGATTAGGATATGGACCTATCTTCTTGGGAGCCACAGTCCACTACGGAGGACTTTCAATTTTAAAACTTACCTTAAGGCTGCTGCCTTATCAAGGTGAGCTTATCTACGAAACAGAAGCAGATTCGCAGACATGAAGAACAGACTTGTGCTTGCCAAGGGTGGGATGGAGGGCGGCGTGGATCGGGAGTTCAGGGTTAGCAGATATGAACTCATATATATATGGTGGATGAAAAACAAGATCCTCCTGCATAGCACAGGGAACTATATTCCTGTGATAAACTAACATCCTGTGATGAACCATAACGGAAAAGAATATGAAAAAGAATGTGTAGACATGTATAACTGAATCAATTTTCTGTACAGTAAAAACTAACTTAGCATTGTAAACCCACTCTACTTCAACAAAAAGAAACAAAAAACAAAATAGATATTTAAAACAAAAAGAAAAGGACAGTAAGACACTGGCATACAGATAAGACACCTAGATCAGCAGAACAGAATTGAAAGTCCAGATGTGAACCTGTGTATTTGTGGTCACTTGATAATCAACAGAAGTCTCGGTCTCAGGCAGGCTCTGCGTACCAGGGCTCAGGTCGGGGTGGCCGTCCTGACCCTTGTAACTCTGCCTTGGGTCCCTGGTTGGTCTTGTGGGGGAGCTTCCTGTCCTTCTCCGGCAGCGCAGACCTGTGTTTGGTTTCAGCAGCAGATCCTGGACCCCAGGTGGGCTCCTGCCCTGCCCCTAGGTAGAAGGCTTTTCCTTGTGTCTTTTTTTTTTTTTCCCTTCTGTCTTTCTCTTCCGCCACGATGGGTGTCTGCCTGTGTGCCCTCGAGGTGACAGATTTTGTTACTTCTCTACCGGCAGTTTAAAGCTTTTGCTTCTTAGGAGAGAAGGGTCTTCAAAAGCAGGTGAGGATGAGCACTCCTCTCTTAGCAGACCTCCGCCTACATCCCATCCAGAGGCGCCTCTCTCACTCCCATGCCCTTGAGGGGCCTCTCTCCAGCCCCAGTCTTCCCCCCGCACGCCTGCCGTAGCCCCCTGAGCAGGCTCCGAGTGGAGGTGAGCCACTTACCTGGGTGCAGCCCCCCGGCAGTCCCCCTGGAGCCTGCCCCTGGCCTTGCCAGCATTTTAGCTGTGTATTCTTATCTAGCCGCCACTTCCTGCCACGTGAGGCCCACGTGAGCCGGTCCGGAGGGGATCGCCCTTCTTTTTCATTCAGATGACCTGACCGGCGGGTTTGTGACCCGTGGGGCTGAGTCTTTTCCGGGTTTTTCTCATTATTAGGGTGGAAACAACATTCTTTGCAGCTTTCTTCTTCCTCCACAGAAGCAGAAACCCAAATCTGGCCCCTTTTCAGAGGACTGTTGGGTGGAGAACAGGAGCAGAGGTGGGCAAGGTGGTCGGCTGAAGCTGGGACCCCCAGGTTCGGAGGCTGCAGGCTGATCACCTAGGAAAGGGGCTGTGGGAAGGCTCACACCCGCGGCCAGAGGAGGTGTGGGTCGGGTGGAGCAGAGGGAGACACCTGGTGTCCACAGGGGCTGAGGAGAAACGCTAGAGGGCCTGGGCTTCCAAGATGCGAAACTCCCCTGGGACGTGGGTGTGGGTCAACACGCTCAATCCACGTAGGGCTGCGGCTTTAGGCCTGTGAGCTCTCTCAGCAAAGTGTCCCAGCCTTAGGGCTTTCGGATCCCTTAAGACAAGTGTGTCCTTACAGAGTGCCCTAGCTCAGCGCTGCGGTTTCCTAAAGGACGCGGTCATGCGACCGTGGAAATCAGTGAAGCCGAACCAGAGGAGGAGAAGTCAAGATTCCTCTCCGCTCGGAATAATGACAGGCTCTCGGTGGGCACTGGACCCCCTGCCGGGTCCTGTTCCGGGGGCTTTCCAAGGACACACGCAGTAACCATCCCGGCGGTCATGTGGGGCAGGTTCAGTGATCCCCTGCTCACACCCACCAAAGCGGAGGCAGGGGAGTGGCTGAGTTCCCTGCTGTAGGGGCTTGGATGGGCCCCCCCACAAGCTGTGTCCATGTCTGAACCCCTAGAAACCGTGACTGTGGCCTCGTTTGGGAAGAGGGTCTTTGCTGATATAATGCAGGCCAGGATCTGGAGGGGAGATTATCCAGGTGGGCCCCGAATCCTATGTTAGGCATGGGGAGAAAGGAGACCGAGCAGATGGGACAAGCCAAGGCTGCTCTTTCAGAGCCGCTGGGGCCGAGGGCCAGCGCCCCACTGACCCCTGGGGAGCCTCACTGACGGGCGGACAGGGGGCTTCACGGTGGGAAAGGCGGGCTCGTGACCCACGGGGCTGCTGGTCTGGGACGGTGGGGGGCTCACGGGAGAGGGGCTCCTGGGGGGCCTGTTAGGGGCGCCCTTGGCTCTCTCTGCCAGGCCCCACGTTGGAAGCAGGAACCGGAATCGGGGCAGCGGTGAGTTATTGATCAGGTCCCGGCCATGCGGGGCGGATGGTTACAGAGTCACTGCCCACTGCCCCCTGCCCTCTGACCTCCTGCAGGCGGGCTTCCTGGGCGGTTTGCTGGAGGGACAGCTCGGCTCCCTGGGCTGGTGGCCGCAGGCAGTGGGGTCAGAGGTCTGTTTCCACATGTGGTCCGCTCATTGCCCCTTGGTGCATTCGGCCTCCCACTATTGTGTCTTCAGGGCTAAGCTCTGCGTCTGCTGGGACACAGAATTTGGGACTATGATCTCCCAGGGGACAGGGCCATGTTTCAGGGCTCTGGGTTCCCCTGGGACAGGTTTGTGACTTTTGGGCCCCCGGGGTCCCTCAAGACTTGTGGTTTTAACACTGTCATCTCAGGTGATGGCTCTCCTGTGCCCCTCTGAGTTCCCCGGGGACAGGGTCCTGGTTCAGGGCTGTGGGCACCCTCAGGGCAGGGCCAAGACTTTAGGATCGTCAGCTCTCTTTCCAGAGACTATGGTGTGGATCTGTGCACTCCCTGGGGACAGTCACTTCTCTCAGGATGGTGGCCAAGCCTGGGGCCCAGTGAAGTCCCCAGGGGTGCTCCAACTCTGGGATGCCCAGCACCGAGCAGTCTGTGGCCACGTGCTGCCCACAGCCCTCTCGTCCTAAGGCATCCGACAGCCCTGAAGCCAGAGCACTTTCCTGAGCGAGCTCAGAGCCCTAGGACACAAACGTTTGTCTATGCTTTGCCTGATGATTGAGGGTTTACGGCAACCAAGGGGCTCGGTGGGCAGGTGGGGGCTGTGAGGGGGTCCCCCAAAGCCTGGGGAGCTGCCCAAGACCGAGGAGAAGCAGAGGCGAACGTGTGGCCCTCCAGTCTCTCCCCATATCTGAGCAGACAACACGTGGCTCTCATCTCCTGTTTGCGTTTCAGTGCTTTGCACTTGGAGAGGATTTCTGTAAATCCTATATATTCCAAATAAATCTGCCTCCAAGCTGAGGCTGGGAATGGCTTCCCCCCACCTCCCCCGCTCCACACTGACAGCCCGGCACCGAAGGGGCTGGGACCATATATACACAGAAAGCAGGTTTCCCAGGTGTGCTCATCACCGCTGGGGCTTTTTGCTTCCACCCATGCTGGGAGCAGCTGACGTGGCTTGTCATTCCATCATCCACGCACGCCTGGTGTTCTGTCCGGGAATGCATGGAGGGAATGCAGCCAAGAGCAGGCCAGAGCAGGCTCTAAAAGTGCATCCCTGAATCCCCCACTGGCCTTGGAATTTGGCGGTGCTGACCTGCACTCCAGGTGGCTTTGCATTGGCTCTCCAGTGCTTTGCACAGGCCAGTCTTTCTGCCTGGACCTCTCTCCCGTGCTCTTTCCCTAAAGACCCATCTCCAAAAGACAGCCACATGCACGGGCCACCAGGCACTGTCCTTGTCACTTTCCTCCCAGAGGAGCCAGTGGCCCCTCACACAAGCATTCTCCGTGTCATGAGTCAGGGGACCTCTCTGAACCTCTGTTTCTTCCTCTGTAGATCAGGGTCATCACGGCACCTACCAACAGGGCTGAGACGAGGATGAGGCAAGAGAGGCCCTTGCCTGGGGCGCAGCATTTAAAGGGGCGCCAAAAACTCAGTCGTCAAATTCAGTAATACTTTAACACAGTCTAGTAGAATGTCAAAATTGGGACTTCTCTGACAGTCCAGGGGTTAAGACTTTGCCTTCCAGTGCAGGGAATGTGGGTTCAATCCCTGGTTGGGGAGCTGAGATCCCATGTGCTGCGTGGCCAAAAAAAAAAAAAACAATATTGGTTTTGAAACAATATTGTAACAAAGACAATAAAGATTTTTAAAATGGTCCACATTTTAAAAAAAAAATCTTCAAAAAAGTCAAAATTAATGCAAATATATCCATGATGAACAGAATATCAAAATTGTAAATGAAGATAAAACTAGTATATCTGAGGTTTAGTTTTTGGCCTCAAGCCACAGTATACTCAGGTACCACCTGTCCTAACAGGTGGGCGCTCCTGGGTGTCCAGGGCCATGAGGGCCTTGTGTCGCCCACGGAAAACCGGCCCATGGTGGTCTGCTTGCTGTTTGGCCCTTGGCTCCAGCACATATCACAGTTTCTATGACCTTCTCCTGCTCATTTTTTTTGTCCCTGCAGCCCATGGCCAATTTTAATAACTGTGAAATTAAGGACCCCGGAGTTTGGGGACAGAGAGGCTCTTCAAGGTCATCTTAGCAGGCCTGCTTTTTGAACAGTGGGGGAAACAGAGGCTCAGGGGGTGGGGCTTGCCCAAAGTCAGGGGCGGGGCCAGGGTAGAGAGTGTGGGGTCTGCACATAAACTGCCTCCCCCCTACACCCAGATGCTCCCCACCTCAGAACCTTGCAAACCTCAACTCCAGGCCCCACAAAGGTCCTGGCAGTGAAGATGGGGGAAGCTGGTCCTTTCTGTCTCAGGCCTCCGTGTTCTCATCTGTACAATGGGCCACGTCCCCTCCTGCTGTAAGAAGGCAGCCCTATCCTTTCCCCGGTCTGTTCCATCTTCCTCTGACTGTTCAATTCCAACCTAATTCAGTTTATTTCATTCCAGTCTGCTCTGTCCATTTCTCTCCACTTCCCATTCCAGCCTGCTCTATTGGCCTCGGCTAATTATATTTCACCCATTCATTCTATCTTGATGAAATTATATTTCATCCATTCATTCTATCATACACACACATCCCTGTGTGTGTATTCCATTCCTTTCTGCTTTATTTATTTTATCCATTCCGTCCTATTTGGTCCCCTCATGCCACTGTGTTTCCCCGTCCTGCACGAAACCCTCTTTCCAGAGCCCCCGGTTTTCTTTGTTGGTTTCAGTGAAAACATCCATTCTGCAAGCCATGTCCCCTGGGCCCTGCTTGCCGCCTTTCCAGCAAATGCCCACATGAGCTCATGTTTTGTGGTAGGTTTTTTTTTTTTAAGTCAGAAACCGTGAAGGCAAAGCGAGGCCTGTCTTTCATTTGATATCTCCCAGATCCTTTTATGATCAGCCTCCATCCTTGGAGGTGTCTGTAAGACGTCAGCCGCGAGCGTTCCACCACCCGCTGCCTTGGGACCGCTGCTTCATGACTGCAGAGCGATTGGGAGCTGTGGTGGGGGCAGGTGAGATCTGGGGGCTTCAGCAACCTCTCAACTCTTTCACCAAGAGAATGTTCTTGGGACATTCAACCTGATCTTTTTTTTTTTTTTAAAGAATATTTCATGTGACTTTCATTTATTTACTTATTTTTGGCCTTGCATCTGGGATCTGAGTTCCCCGACCAGGAATTGAACCCACATCCCCCTGCAGTAGGAGTTCAGTCCTAATCCACTGGACCACAAAGGAAGTCCCCTGATCTTTCTTACTTCCCATCCTGTGCCTTCTCCACTCCCACAATTGTCATAAGATAACAAGGATAGCTATACTTTTTCCAGTAGTCATGTATGGATGTGAGAGTTGGACCATAAAGAAAGCTGAACGCTAAAGAATTGATGCTTTTGAACTGCGGTGTTGGAGAGGACTCTTCACAGTCCCTTGGACTGCATGGAGATCAAACCAGTCAATTCTAAAGGAAATCAGTCCTGAATATTCATTGGAAGGACTGATGCTGAAGCTAAAACTCCAGTACTTTGGCCACCTGATGCAAAGAGCTGACTCATTTATAAAGAGCCTGATGCTTGGAAAGATTGAAAGCAGGAAGAGAAGGGGACGACAGAGGATGAGATGGTTGGATGGCATCACCAACTCAATGGACACGAGTTTGAGTAAATTCCAGGAGTTGGTGATGGACAGGGAGCCCTGACGTGCTGCAGTCCATGGGGTCGCAAAGAGTCGGATACGACTGAGCGACTGAACTGAACTGAACAAGGATGGCACACAGGTCTGCACATCACACTCAGGGACATACCCACATTTCATCTCTGGTGCCCATGCTCTGCACCAGGCTCCACTGCAGAGGTGACAGGACCCAAATGCCATTTAAGGAAAGTCCATTGCTTAAATGCTGCTTCCTTTATTGTTGTGAAAATATGTCTCTGGGTGACCAATGATATTGGTTTGTGGTCTAGACCTTTTTCCTTTTGAGTAAAAATGTCTAGGTAGTTATTCCATCAAAGATATCATTCAGTCTTGTCCTTTAAGGACTTTTTTCACTTGTGGACAGATTTTCATGGCATTATGTATAGATCTACCATATTTTTATTGACAGCATCACATTTTATCAATTGTATAGAAGTATTGTATAGAAGTATTATTGTATAGAAGTATTATTTTGTTGAACGATTTTTCTGTTGAAGGACTTTTTATTTTTGCTTTTACGAATAACAGTCTGGCAAATCTTCCTGTAAATACCTTCCTGCATGCACATTTCTGCAACTATTTTTTGCTTTTGAGTGGATTTTTAGAAGTGCTATTGATTGGTTAAGGAGGATGCATATTTTAAAATGTATTCAATAAGACCAAATTCTCTTTCAACCTGGCCTTTGAATCAAGTCTCCATACTCTAGCTGGAGTGACCTTTGTGAAATGAATTGATCTTGTGATTCCTTAACATTTAGAACAAAGAAACAACCAAAAAAAAAAAAAAAAAAACAACTTTGGAAATGGGATGACTTTGTGTCCTGGAGGAAGTGGACTGTTTTGTGAGGCCAAAGATTTATAAATTTCAAGAAAGTGTGGAGAGGGAGGTGGGAGGGGGTTTCAGGATGGGGGGACACATATGTACCCATGGCTGATTTGTGTGGATATATGGCAAGAGCCATGCTTATTGTAAAGTAATTATCCTCCAATTAAAATAAATAACTTAAAAAAAAGAATATGCAAGACAGAGTGAATCCAAGTGTCCGAAAGACCATCAGGAATAAAATGTCACCCCCTCCACCCCAGCCTCACCTCCCAGACCCCACCCTGGAGCCAACTGCCTAGGTACAGGTTCCAGAGACTTTGAGGGGCGGGGGGGCGTCTACCTGGGGCCATGGCCAAGGCCAACCCAACCCGAGCAGATGGGCTCACAAGTCGCCAGTAAGCTTGAAACTTGAGAAATCCCTCTCTTTGCTCCTCAGAATTTTATTCTCCTTTCCTATAAAATGGAGACAATATATCCATCCACTCCAGATGGTTTTTACTAAATGAAAAAGAAATATCAACTTGTTTTGTGAACGCCAAAGGGTCCTCCAGCTGTGAGGCCTTCAATCACCTGAAATGGGATCATTTCTGTGCCACAAAATAACTGTTTGATCTCTGCACTGCATCCTGCTTTGGCGTCCCCATCCTTTGTCTTCCATTTTATCTGTTTATGGTATCCATTCCCCCTGACTTGGTCCTGTCGCTCTGATCCCACTCTCCTCCCTTTGGTGGGTCTGAGAACAGGAGGCGTGTGCTGGAGTTGGTGGATGGCCGGGTGGGTGGATGGGTGGGTGGATGGGTGGGGGGGGGGGGGGTCCTGGCAGGAGGCACAGGCCAAGCCCGTCCGTGGTGGGAGGGGCGGTGAGGATGAAGGTGCCGGGAGCCCTGGACCAGCCCCCGTGCCTGCCACGTGTCCTGGACCTGCTGTTTGGGGAGCGAGGGAGACCCTGCCCAGGATGCCTTCAGCGGAGAGTGGTCTCCTGGTGAGCTCTTGTCAACAGCGCTGCGGTGTGGAGACCTTGTCACCTGGAAGCCGCCTTCCATCCTTCAGATGGGAAGACTGAGGTTCCAGGAACCCCAACTCCATCTCCAGTGGTCCCACTGGGCCTCAAATACCTGTTCTTGGGGTCAATAGGAGAAGCCAGACGGGATGTAAGACCAGACCAGAACCTGCATGCCATCCTGGGAGGCAGAAACTTGGTCACACAGACACACAACAACTTGTTTACTTCCCCAGTGCCCAGCCTGGTTCAAGGGATGGGTAAAAAGTGCCACACCTGGTGTTGACCTGCTCCTGGCTGTCTGGCTAAGCTGACCTTGGGCATCCTGGGATGTCCTGATCCTGTAGCAACAGTCCAGCCCCGGGATGGGGGTCTCCTTCCTGCAGCCCACTCCCCCAAAGGGCTCTGGTGCCCAGGGGCTACAAGGAGGATGGCATCTGAACATTATTAGCCAAGTGCAGCCCCTGCAGGGGCTTAAAATTGGTTGAGCCGCCCAGTGGGAAGATCCAATTTTCACCTGGGAAAACGTGGAAGGAGGGAGGCGGGTGCTGGCTCTTGAAATGCCAAGCGCCACCCCCCGGTTGTGTCTGAAAGGCCAGAGGCTGCCCATCTCCTGGCCCCGCAGAGCAGAGGGGGAGCCAGCTGCTCACCCTCTAAGAGCCCCCAGACGCTCTGAGTCTCTTGGTTTTCGCGCCTGTAAAGTGGAGGGGCTGCGTGAACCTCCAAGCCCTGTAGTCTTGCTCTGGGACCATCCCTCCACTTCAGGCTGCTCTGGGCTTATAACATTCAGTAAACCCCGGGGGCACCTGCTCTGTACCAGGCATGATGCCGGGCACTAGGTCTCAGATACCAGGCTGACCTTGACTGGGGCTGACCAAGCTAAGTGATATGGATGGGAGGAGGGCAGGGGAGTGCAGGTTGCAGGGGGAGCTCTGAAAAAGACCCAAGCAAGAGGCTGCCGCTTAGTCATTCAACAAACACTTACTGAGTAATTTAACAGGTAAAAAGCCCAGCAGCAAACAAGGTCCCTGGACTCCTGGAGCTGGCATCCTAGAAGGTGAGTGGCAATCTGTTGTTCAGCGGCTAAGTCCTGTCTGACTCTTTGCGACCCCACAGACTGCAGCACGCCAGGCTCCCCGTCCTTCACCGTCTCCAGGAGCTCGCTCAAACTCATGTCCATTGATTCGGTGATGCCATCCAACCATCTCACCCACTGTTGCCCCCTTCTCTTCCTGCCTTCACTCCTTCCCAGCATCAGGGTCTTTTCCAACGAGTCGGCTCTTCTAGATGGCAATAAAGAAGTTCGAAAATGGTATGTCAGACCATAATCATGTTATGAAGAAAGAAAACTCAGTGATTCTTGTAGTATGGCCACAACTGGTGGGAGAGGAAGCTCTTCTAGATGGGGTGGTCAAGGAGGGCCTCATGGAGGAGGTGACAGGTGGGCAAAGTGCCAGATGGCTGCCCGGGCCATGATTGTGCTTGAACACATGGGCTGGACACCATGGTTTGCATCTAAAGTTGGGCAGTCTGCCTCCCCCACTGAGCCCAGGAAGGTGGGCTGGAGGGGAAGGACCTCCTCCACAGGACCTGTCCTTCACAGGGCCTCGGTCTCCCCATCTGAAAGATGTCACTGTGGACCCATTGTTCTGTCCCCATACATTTTCGTTAGTTTTACTTTGAGGTTCAGTCGGCAAATGTGATCCCCATCTTCTTCCTGTTTTTCTTCCTTCTTTCCCTGGTAAATGTAGTTTTCAAATTTCTCCCTTCCATCAGACTTTTATATATATATTTTTTAAGATACAGTCTTTCAAAGCAGTCTATTTTTACTTTTCCTTTGGCAAGATAATTTCCAGTCCTTTTCTCACCACCTATGTGAATTTCCCTTGTTAATTTCCAAGCCTCTGCTTTCAGCAGGGGCCTCACCTCTCAGTACTTAATTGATTTCTTCTATCGCATAATACCATGGTTTCATCAATAAGCAATTTTAGAGCTGCTGTCAATTTCTATTTTTTATACCATTTGATCTGCCCGGAGGTGAGTACTCAGATTAGACACAAGATGAGCTTTCATTACCTCGCTGATGTCAATTTTCCCTCTGGCCCCTTTCATTGAGGCAAGAATATCTTCGGGACATTCTGTACACCCTTGTAATTACTCTGCATTTTATTCACTCCCCTGCTACAATCCGGTGGGTTAAAAGAGTAAATTAGCACATGTTTCCCATTTCAAATGTTATTTTACCATTCAGAGATTCTATACACAAGCCCACGCTCTCCCTAGGTAGTCTCCCTGTAAGGTTGGACCATGTCACCAGGATGATTTTATTAAGTGGGATTTTTTTTTTTTCTCTATGCCTGTCTCCGATGATGCCCTTTGCCTGTTTAACACTGTTCTTTTTTCTCTGCTTCCCGCAATACATGGTCAAATCCAGAAGGTGGACTTGGTGAAGGAGGCATTGGAAAGTGGGAAACAACAGGGTCCCCAGGGGACTGACCTTGGTGGGCATAGAAGGGCCTTGGGAAATATCACTTGGCTCGGTGCTCACCAGCGCCTTGGTGTCTGTGCTGAGCAGACAGGATTTAGACACGGCCAAGACATTGCAGACCCCTGTTAGACTTTTCCCTATCTTGAAGAGAAATCTGTCAAAAACATTCCAGGCTGCTTTTAGTTTGTATCGACCGTCCCCCGCCTCTGTGTCTCAGGAGAGGGATTAGTTACTGACGAAGCTGGCTGACCTATAGAGCAGGGCTGACGCATGCACAACCTGCCCCGTGATCCCACCTGCCCCCAGAGCCCCCGGGGTTCGTGGGAACGACAGAGCCCCTGGTACACGGGGACCATCATTCTAAGGATAATTATCGCTACTGTAGATGGGGTGGGGTGTATGTCCAGCTCGCCCAGTCTGCTCCTGAGCCGTAGCCTGCCTCTAAGAAGCTACAGTCCAGCTCTTGTCAGATGCCAGGGTGGGCAGGCACCCCCAGCCTCCGGCCACCTCCCTCCAACGCTCTCACAATCCCCCCGGAGTCTCTGCTTGGCCTTAACTGTTCAGTGGGATGAGCCATTAGTCTGTGCTGAAATCACCTGCGCCCAGAGCATCTCTGTGCTCCCCGTGAAGAGGTGGGTTCACCCCTGGGTTGGGGGGTGGCGGGGTGGAGAGTCCCTTCAGAAAGACTCTAAGGAATGCCTCCAACTGATCTCAATACCACAAACAGTCCTGGGCCCCCTGACCCATTGATTTGGCCTGTCTCACTGTCACTTCAGTCACATTCTCTGATTGTTTCCCTCTTCCCCTTGGCTGCCAGGATACTCAGCAAACAGGTCTTCAAGGTAGGCATTCACTGAGCCCAGTCTCAGATCTGGGTCCATTTGCAGCCCCTGCCCAGGTCTTCCCCCTGGCCTCTCTTTCCCCAACTTCTTCTCACTTTGCTCATTCATTCATTCAGTCCCTTGCTGAGCACAGCCTCATGGCAGTCACTGTGCAAGGGGCTGGGATCATAACAATGACCAAGTGAGACTGCTCCGGGAGGTTATCATGTAGTGACGTTCGAGAGTCAGCAGGTAAATAATCAAGAGCCTTTCAAACCAGTGATGAGCGCTGGGACAAGGATAAAACAAGAACATGGATGATGGGATAGGAACTGACCGTCAGGCAGGAGCTGCTTTACAGGGGTGGGCAGGTGTGGATAAGGGAGAGAGCTCTTTGAATCGGTGACACTTTAGCCGAGAGCTCATTAATGAGAAAGAGCCAGCTGTGGCAAAGCCTCATGCCCAGAAAAGACCTGAAATATTCTGGAAAGAGCTCATGTGGCTAGAGCCAAGAAGATAAGAGGACAGAGGACAGAAACCTTGCAGGCTTTGCCTCTACCCATGTATTTTAGGTAACCTTGTGCTCACCCTTCCTGAAAACCTTCCCAGGAATAAATGAATGAATTGGCAGATTCATATACAAATTGACTCATATACAAAGATTGAAGGTGGCAGAAGACGAGATGGTTAGATGGCATCACCGACTCAATGGAGATGAACGTGAGCAAACTCCAGGAGAGAGTGGAGGACAGGCAGGTCTGGAGTGCTGCCGTCCATGGGGCTGCAAAGAGTTGGACACAACTGAGCAACTAAACAACAACAACAGCAAAATACAAATAACATTTGGCACCTCTGTGCCTCCCGAGGTCCCATCAGCAGTCTGTCTCACTCCACTGTACAGTGTGTGTGTGTGTGTAGAAAATGACTTACTCTCCATGTCTCAGCGCTCGCCTTAGCAGAACAGAGTCCCAGCAACACCTTCCTCATGGTGCTGTAGATTATGAGATAACACCGGCAGCGGGCTGAGAACAGGACCTGCTCTGTGGAAGGGTTCCGTCCACGTCAGCTGTCTTTACCAGCGTGGGTACATTTGACATATGGGGCTGGTTAGAGAGGACCTGAGCCTGGACACGGCTACTGAGACGATTAGCTACGTGAGATCTGACCACGAATGTTTCTGTGGACATCTGGCAGGACATGTATAATCTAATAACAATCTGTAACCTTTTTAAAGCTTATCAAGTGTTTCCCCCACTCTTATCTCATTTGATGGGAGAATGACTCAGCTGACCAGGACCCTCCTGACTGCAAACAGTCACGTCTCAGATGGGTTTTCTTCCTGCTGCGGGTCCACATTCAGCACCTGTAGGAAGGGGCCGGGGAGGTGTGTGGTGGTCCAGAGGCTGGGCCCAGAGAGGGGAGGGGGTGCTGAGTTGGGCCACAGAGACTACTGTCTCTGAGGTCTCTTTCAGGGAAGGAGGGTGGAGGATGGAAAAGTATTTTGCTCAGTGGAGCTGAGGAAGAAGAGGGGTCCCCAGGAAAGGGACCTCAGCTTGAGTAACAGGGTGTTCAGCCCCTGGGAGTTGTTCTCCGAGAACTGAAGAGGCAGCCTTGCCAGGTGGTGAGCCCCCCATCTTGGAGTCTATGAAAGGGTCTTGATGCCTGGGAGCTCCGGCCTTGGATGAGGGTCTCAGGAGCTTGTGTTTCGGGCCAGCTGGGGGCTCCGAGTCTGTGGGCCCTGCAGACCAGAGAGTCTATTCTGGCTTGACTCTGGCTCTCTGTGTATTGTCCAAGAAGCTCCCTCTCCAGCTAGGCCTCGGTTTCCCGGCCTGAAAAATTATGAGGAGGGGGCAAGGCGGTCCCTGAGGCCCTCCTTTCAGCAGCTTCTGTTCTTGAATTCCACAAAACAGTGGGGCTGTCTCACGCCCTCCAAGTCCAAGGAAGAGTTGGGGACTTTGCACACCCCCTACTGTCAGCCCCCCTAACTGAGAGCCCAGGGTCCGGGGACCGCGTGGCCTGGGTCATGCCTTTCGAATCCCCTCCCACGCACGTGCAGGACTCCGGGGCGCAGAGTAGCTTCCAGAGCAAACATCTCGGGGTGCAGGGCCAAGCTGCAAATGGAGGAGGTCCCATCCCTTCCCGTGCTCCTGGCTGCAGGGGCAGCTAATTGACCACGGGACAGTATCTATGGCGCGTATACAATAAACATGACTTCAGCCGCCTGGAACTGTCTTCCTGCCGAGCTGTCCATCACTGCCGCGGTCGCCGGCCAAGTACTGGGAGAAAGTTCTCACTGTGGGGCCGCACAAGGCTCTCTGCTAGCAGAACACAGGCTTCAAGTTCACCAGCAGGGCCGTCGCATCTGCTCAGAACTGCTTCTTCCCTGCAGGTCACTCTGCAAAGGTTGATGCAGAGCCAGAGAGAACATGGATCATTTCTTCCTTGGGATGTGAGGAGATGGAGGAGGGAGATTTCTGCCAAGGAGGCAGAGACCAGAGAGGCCTAGTGACTTCTCAAAGGTCACACAAGAGCTGTTCTCAGACCCTGGGTCTAAACCAAGATCTGCCTGTCTCCTGTGTTGTCCTGTGACTTCCAGAAGAAATGACCACAGTCTAAGGAGCTTACAACAACAGAAAAGTATCTTTTCACGGTTCTGGAGGTCCGAAAGCTGCTATCAGGGTGCCAGCAGGGCCACACTCCCTCCTAAGTCTCCAGGGGCGGAGACTTCCTGGTCTCTTCCAGCCTCTGGCAGCCACCAGCGTTCCTTGGGTTGTGGTGGCATCACTCTGACCTCTGCCTCTGTCTCCATGGGGCCTCCTCCTCCTCTGCATCCCGTCTTCTGTCCCCTTTAAGGACACCTGTCCTTGGACTTAGGTGTCCAAGTGAAGACCAGGACGACCTCATCTCAAGATCCCTGCTCCAAATCTGCAGAGACCCTATTTCCAAGTAAGATCACATTCACTCACTGGTTTGGAGACTTAAGGCATGGACTTTTCTCGTGGAGGCCACTGTTTAACACATGTTTAATCCAAGCCCATGTCCCTGTTAGAATCCACTTCAGCTGGGAAGAAGGAGCTATAGGTTTGAGAGGAAGGCTCCAGGGTGCTGGCTAAGGACAAGGTTGGGGGAAGACTCGTAACCTGCCGTAAGCCCCCCACCCGGACCCTGCCGCCCTAAGGATCCTTCCTCCCTGCAGGGGTCCTGGCAGTGTCTAGGACCTGGCTTGGTGGGCTATTTGAGGTGGGTGTACAAAGGGGCTGAGGCCCAGGGAGGGGATGTGGTTTAGGGTCCAATGGAGGGACGGAGCAGAGCCTGGCGGTACCTCGGCTTCACAGCTGCCTGCCTGTGAGCCCTGCAGGCTCTCTCCACCTCCACGTGGGGCGAGGATGCTTCCTGTGCTGCTCGGACCAGGTCATTGCTGTCCCCAAGGATCCAACCTTCCCTCTACCTGTCATCCAGGCTGTGTGACTGGGGCTAGACCTGGAGATCTGCAGGTGCCCACAAAATCCTGTTGGGTGTGGGGTTAAGTAGACTCTGCTGGGGGCGGTGGGGAACTTTGGGTAGGGCCTTGACGTTAGGGTAGGGGCCCTGGGCTCTGGGGCCAGCCAGGCCTGCTGTGGTGACAAGTTAACTGTTTTTTCTGAGCCTCTGATACCCCCACACCCCCAGGAGAGAATAAAAGGCCATGTCCCCTCCCCAGGACCAGCCTGGGGTCGTCAGCTCCCAAGGCCAGCCAGTCTGGGGTCATCAGCTCCCAAGGGACCCCAAGAGCAGAGGGAGCTAGCTGGTTGTAGGGTGTCAGGAGACATAGTCCAGAGCTGAAGGTCTGGCAGTCTTCATCTGGGAGCTTCATCTGGGGTCTGGGGGACTTGGGACTGACACACCTCAAGTCCATGGTCACAGGCAACAAGCAGGGTCCGTCGACCTGCTTTTGCAACAAGGCCAAGTCTGAGCCTTGCTTGGAAACTACCTGGCCCGGCAGTGTCTTGGGGGCTTGGGACCCCAGCCCGGGAGGCTGCAGAGGAAAACATGAGGTAATGGCAAGGGCGTGGGGTCCAGATGTACGAGATGGTTCTTGTCAACGGCAGGGGCCTCTGGCTGGGGATAGACAGCGCTGTGAGGGCCCCACCAGACCCGTGGGGCCCTGCCGGGGAAGGCTCCAGGTGTCTTTCCACCCTCCTTCCCTCGGTTACCCTCCGCCCCCGGCGCCAGTCGACATCAGCAGCTGTCCTGTGTGACATTCTATAGAGCACTCTTCAAGGAAAGCTCAGGATCTTTCCTTTAAAGCCCCCTGGGTTAGAAGCAGGCTCCATCACCAGCTGGAGAGATGCCTTAAAAATCTTCTCTTTGATGGGGGCACTGTTAACTTCTAGAGGATCCAGAGGCCCAGGGGTGGTGGATGATCCAGGCAAGTCATCAGGAGGCTCAGGCTGTCTTATTTTTTGTTTCTTTTGTGGGGTTGTTTAGGATTAAATTTTTGAAGACATATAAATATTGACACATAATATATACAGAAAAGTGCATAAATCTTAAGAGTGCAGTGTACTGAATTTTATATCCAGAGACACTCAAGAAGCCACCCTCTACCGATAGAACGTTTCCCTTGTCCCAGGAACCCCTGCCTCCCAGTCAATACCCCCCACAGAGATAACAGCAAAGCTATCACCAAAGCGTGGTGCTGCCTGGCTTTGGACAAGTCTAAATAGCCTCGAGCAAAGTGTTTGTCTTGGTGTCAGCGTTTTTTTATGTCAACAGCAGATCCTGGAGACCCAGCTCTATTGCTGCCTGTACTTTATCCCTTTTCCTTGCTGTGTAGTATTCCTTTGGTGGCTTAGACGTCGTGTCTGACTCTTTGTGACCCCATGTTCTATACAGCCCATGGAATTCTCCAGGCCAGAATACTGGAGTATTCTTTCCCGTCTTTCCACAATACTGAGGTAGCATTTCCCTTCTCCAGGGGGATCTTCCCAACCCGGGGATTAAACCCATGTCTGCCACATTACAGGCAGATTCTTTACCAGCTGAGCTACCTGGGAAGCCCTTGATGGCTCTAACATGATGTCTTTGCCCACACTGCCTTCAGCCAGCTAAGACTGTCTGTGGCTAAGACTGTCTCCAGCAATCCAGCCCTTCTGGTTGTAACCCAGGGGTGCCTTCTCCCCTCCTCTTGATGCTGAAACCTCAGCCTTTCTGTGTGCTGGTGCCAAACCAAATCTCAGAGACAGAGTTTCGTGTGAAGCAGAAAAGAACAGCTTGGGTGGGAGGGAGGTCAAAGAAGGAGGGAATATATGTATGTACACATAGAGAGAGTGGAGGACAGAGGAGCCTGGCATGATGCAGTCCATGGGGTTGCAAAGAGTTGGACACAACTTAGCAACTGAACAACACGAATAAATATATCGCTGACTCACTTTGTTGTACCGCAGAAACTAACACAATATTGTATAGCAACTATAACCCAATAAAAAAAATAACCTTTAATAAAAAGGAAAGAAAAGAATAGCTTTATTGCTTTGTTAGCAAATGGGGATGCAGAGGGCTCCCATGCTGAAAACTATGAGTCTCCACCTGGGAGTATTTGGTGAGGAGTTTTGGAGCAATGGTTCAAGGGTGGGTTTACTGATAAGATGAGAGTGTGTGTAGGGCCTGCCCTAAGTCTGGTCTCAGGGAATCTCAATGAGCTTCTCTGGTTCCTTCTGACTTCGGTGGTCTTTGGTATGGAGAACGGTGACATCTTCCATTTGTTGGGTTTTAATTCTATAAAAGGGCTTAAACTGTTCATGTTTCTTAAAGAAACTTTAAATTCTATTGTTGTTGTTCGGCCGATAAGTCGTGTCTGACTCTTTGTGACCCCATGAACTGCAGCAGGTCAGGCTTCCCTGTCCTTCACTATCTCCCGGACTTTGCTCAAACTTATGTCCATTGAGTTGGTAAAACTATCCAACCATCTCATCCTCCGCCACCTCCTTCTTTTGCCTTCAATCTTTCCCGGCATCAGGGTCTTTTCCAGTGAGTCAGCTCTTCACGTCAGGTGGCCAAAGTATTGGAGCTTCAGCTTTAGCATCAGTCCTTCCAATGAGTTCTAAAGGTGGATTTCCTCTAGAACTGACTAAAGGGGCTTAAAGAATGTGTGTCCTTTGAGGGGACACCAAGACCCTGCCCCAACTCTGCCCATTGTTTCTTGGCTTCTCCTTCCCTCCCTTCCTGGATTAGCAACAGTTCAAATGTGCCCTTTCGAACTCAGAGAAAGTCATTGAGGCTGAACAGAAAGGCTTCCTGTGCCCAGGAGCCCCTACATGGTCCTGCATGGTTTCACTTCTGCGGCTTTGCACACCTGCCTGAGCCTTCCCGGGAAGGCTCACAAAGACCGAGGTCAGGGCTGGAGGGAAATCAAATCCACTGGGTGACTCCTCACCCAGGCCGAAGGGCCTTCACCCCGCAGGCAGTTCGGGGCTTGAGAGCTGTACAGAGGGGCCAGGTGCCAACGGAGGGACTGTCCCTGGAGCCGCCCCCTCTATCCCAGCCCCAGGACAGCCTCCCAAGAGGTCTCCGAGAGGCAGGCCTTATCCCATTCCTTTCCAGGTTTCTGGGCCACATCTGTTGCTGGAGAAGGTGGGAAAGCTGTGTGTTCAGGACCCAGTTCTGTTAGCTGGAACTCAAGGTCACAGCATTTCACCTAGGAGCTGGGAGCCAAGGGCAAGTGCTTGACTTCCTGAATCTCAGTTTCTCAATCTGGAAAATGGGTGTCATTACCATGACAATTAAACTACAAGCTATTTTAAAGTGCTCAACCCGGGCCTGACACACAGTGTAAGCTTCCTGTGTGGTCCTTTCTGCATTTCACTCAAAGAATCATATTTTTTTCCTTCCAAGAAACTTCCCCCAAATATTTTGCTCCTTACTTCTTCTCCCTTCACTTTTCAGAAAGTTTAAATTATTGGCCCAGTCATCCCACAGCAAATAAAAATGACTTTGACTTCAAATTCAACTTTTTCTACAACTCTCCCCTCAGGGAACTAAGGCGTGGGCTTCTTCTCCTATGTGACCCACCAGAGGAGGGGACTCTGGAGGGGCTAGGCTTGCTCCAACTCTCTGGGGGTCCTGGGAAGCAGAAAAATTAGGGGTCACCTCCATCCCGGCCCTTGGAGCTCCCACCCTTCCACGATCACCCACAACAAAGCCTCCCACCACCCTTCCCAAGGTTGTGACCTTGGACCATAGTACTGATTAATCACTTACTGGTAGATGTCCCCTCCATGGGGTGGTGGGCGGGACTAGGGGTGTATGTACATGTGCGTGGGTAAATACATGTGCGTGGGTAAATGTGTGTCGACAGAAGGAACACTCATGAACTCTGGGGGAACAGTGGTTTTGGAAAACGGATCTGTATTTCTGAGGGGAAAGACACTAACAAGATCTCGGTGGCCAGCCAAGTCCTCTCACTGGCCTCTCCAGCAAGGGTCTGAACAAGGAGGCCCCTATGATCAAGGCCATCTGGGGCTCTCAAGAAACCTGAATACCCCTGGGCCAAGTGTCTGGTTTCTGCTGATAAGCACTTTATTTTTTATTATGTTTTTGATAAGCACTTTAATAAGGGCATTCGGGAGGGCCAGATGGCCCTGGAGTGAATGATTGATTCCCCGAAAATAGCCTCAACTGGCACTTGGGCAGGAGAGGTTTAAAAACAAACAATCTTCAAAGAAGGATGCCTGGCACTCTCATGGCAGGGCCCGGGGACCCGTTCCCCAGGGAAACTCACCCCTGTTCCCTGTAGGGGGCCACAGAGGAGCTCCCACACCCCACCTGGCAGAGGCCAGCACAGCATGGGCTTCTGGGTGGATGAAGGAGCCTGGGGGGCAGCGCCTTTCCCACCTATCCCGCGCCCCCACACCCCACCGTGGACACTCTCCTTCAGTTAGTGCAAGTTCACACGCGCAGTGCAGAGTGAGGCCAAACACACAGAACATAAGTTCGGAGTAGGGGAAGGTTTATTATAGGGCCATGCAAGGAGATCAGCAGCTCCTGCCTGAAAAACCCACAAAGCGTGTGTGCACATGCGTGCTCTGTTGTGTGACTTTTCTTGACCCCATGGACTGAAGCCAGCCAGCGTCTTCTGTCCATGGAATGTTTTCAGGCAAGGTTACTGCAGTGGGTTGCCATTTTCTACTCCAGGGGATCTTCTCGACTCAGGGATCCAACCTGGGTCTCCTGCACTTTTTAGAAGCCAGGCGAGGGAGGAGGGGGTTGTGAGAGATGTGATGAGCCCCTTCCCAGTTCTCGGATGGACTGATGGTGAGGGAACATCAGTGGTGTCATAGGGGTTACCATTATCAGTCCTTAGGCTCCAGGAGGTCTGTGGCTTCTTGCTCTTGGTCATCAAGTAGTTAACAACTTCCTTCTGGTGTGGGGAGGGTGGAGGGGCAGTGTTCACATCTGTAAAACAACTCAGGAAATGTGCTTCAGGTAGGGTTATCTGGGTGCTCCAGAGAGGAGCTAAAGAGGTCAGAGGGGAAGGGCTTGCCCCAGAAAGGCCCCATCGGGGCCTGCTCAGTTACATTTCCAGCCTGGATGGTGGGCGGTCTCGAATTCAGCCAGAATGCCTCCGTAGCAGTTTCTGCCCCAGACCTGGGGTCAACAAACATGGTGTCAGCTATCAGACCCTTCCCTGCAGGAGCCCCCCACCAATTCCGGCTGCCTTAGCTGGCCATGACCTTCTGGGTCCCTGAACCGCTATCCACATGGGAGAAGCCCTCCTCCGGGGCCTCTCACCCCGAGCAGGCAGCACTGATTCTGGAAGAGATCGTCTTGGACTCTTGATGCTGTTGGAGAGAAAATTTTGCACAGGACCAGTTAAAAACAAGGACAGGCTTTTAGTCAAGACAGCTGTAACAGGAGTGAGGGATAGACTGAGTGTAGCAAAAGACAGCTGGCCGTATGTAGCCAGTGGGTGGAGTGAGAGGGTCAGTGGACTGAAAACTCCCAGGAGGAAGCTGGTCAGGTATGAAGGCGGGCAGGGGGTGGCTGGGATCCTCACCAAACGGAGGTAACAGACTCTTTGCCAAAACTGGGCTCGGTGGGCCCAGGGCAGGCTGCAGACCAAGGTGGAGACTTAGATGGGAAGAGGGTTCAGGGTGTTGTAGCCACGTGTTCCAGGACACAAACTCACTCAGAAGGACAGTGCAGAGAGTGGAGTGCAGTTCATTACACCGGCGGGCCAAGGCAGAGTCTCCTCTTAGCCAAGGACTCTGACAAGTTTTTTTGTGAAAACCTTATATACCCTAAGTGTACCTGCCCAAAGCCACCTCCCCAAATTCCCTGAAACTAGTCTGAACAAAGGAAAAGAAAGATACAGTCAAAGTTAACCTGTGATTCATATGCCTTAAGCCTAGGTAGTTGACAGTGGACAATTACCAATAGGCCTGTGGTCATACCCCAATAAGCATAATAGAATGTATGATTCTATTCGGTTACACAGATAATTAGGGTATTCTTTTAGGCGGGAGAGCCCTGGGGCTCTTCCTTCTGGGGGCCCGCTTTTCCAGTTGGTCTGTCGTTTCCATAGATACTGGGCATAGAGCTCAAAGTCCACAGTCCGGCCCACGACGGAGTCCTGCTTTCAAGATGAAGCCTGTTCCGTTTCCTCCTTCCAGGGGAGCCTGGCTAGTCAAGGAGGGGTCCTGGTCAGTGGCAGAAGGGGGTCCCTCCCTCTGGTCCTGTCGCCCCCGCCCTGCACAGGGCTGCCAGATTCACTGCATCCCGGACCCATCCCTTTATAACGAGGCAGACTCCTGGGTCTTTGTGGTCCTCTAGGCCAGTCGTCTTGCTTTGACCCCTCTGGCTAGTTTGTCTCAGGACCCTCCCCTGGTTGAAAACACAGTCCTCAGTCAAGATGGATTTCTTCACAGAGGTTATAAGGGAGGGTGACTGTGAGGAATGGAGTATTTCCTTCCCGATCAGTAAACAAGTCTGTCACAGGGGCCCGAGGGGTAAAAACAAAAACTAAACAAAACAAAAACCTGCCTGCCAACTGTAGGAGACAAAAAGAGATGCAGGTTCGACCTCTAGGTCAGGAAGATCCATCTGGAGGAGGAAATGGCAACCCACACCAGTATTGTTGCCCCGGGAATCCCATGGACGGAGGAGCCTGGCGGGCTACGGTCCGGGGGGTCCTAAAGAGTCAGAGATGAGTGAAGCGCTTAGCACACAGGGTCACCGGCAACCGCAGCCACCCCGGATGGTGAGCTGGTGAGCCCTGGGGGAACTCAGGAAGGAAAGAATACCTGCCGTCTAGCAGCCGTCAGACTGCAGCCACCCCCTGCAGTGGGGAGCCAGGAGGCGACTCAGAAGGTGAAAAACACAGCAAACTGACCCCAAGAAGGCTGAGGTGCGTATCAAAGGAATGATTCCCAGTGAGCCCAGACTCTTGCCTCTTCCTTCACAAAGAAAAGCACCAAAGTTCTTAACTTTGCGTTATCTGGTTTTCTTTTAATGAGCAATAATCTTTTGAAGTTCAGACTACTTGCCCCTCGTTGAAAAACTTCTGTACAACCTGACTCCTCCCCGGCGCCTCCTTGGAACAGCTCTTTCGGGCTCACTTGAGCGCTGTCTCACGGGCTTGAAGTCCTAAAAATTCCCACCAGATAAAATATAACTCTCAACCTTTAGACTGTGAATTATTTTTAAGCACACAATAGCGAGACTTATTATGGCCTGGCATCCCCTGCCTCTTTGACCCCCATGGAGGCTTCTGCGCATGTACCGTGTTTAGCTCGCCCCCAAGGATGGGAAATGTTTGACCTCTTGATCCCCGAGCAAGGTTTTACCCTTCTCTGTTCCTGCCATAAAGTATCCGATGTCTAGTTATCCACCCCATTCCTGTTGTTGTTGCTTATATCGAAGGGCAGATCTCGAAATGTAGACAGCAGTCTGGTCATAAATATATAGCCGGAACCCATCTGTCTCTTGCCTCAGGAAATGTAAATAGGGGGCTGGTAGCGTCCAGCCTGGAGCCCACCTCACAGCGACCTCGTTCCAGCGCTGCTGACACAGTCTGGAAACTTCCACGGGCTAGTTTAACCCAGGGGAGGGGGAAGGGGACGCAGACACAGGGAGCAGTCACGCATCCCCGCGGACTCTCTTTCTGGGGCCCCACGCCCTTTCCACCCCACGCCTCCATCCTGCCTCTGGCTCCGTTCTCCTGGTGGACCCTCCAACTCTGTCCTCATTTCCCACCTGTCCCCCATTTCCAGGCACCCCCGGGCTTCTCCATGGAGGCAGGCTTGTTCTCCAAAATGTTCTGAGTTGGGAGGGATGTGGTGACTTCCAGGCTGGGGTTTCTGAGACGGGGTGGTACCATCTCCACCGTCGTGTTCCCCATCTGCCAGCTGCACCCAGAGGCCCCCCGATGCTCCCAGGGGAGGGCAGGGGCATAGGAGCGAAGGGACCTGGGTCCCCGAGTCACCATGGAGGAAGGCTGTCCGTGGAGCAGGAGGAGCACTGGCGTTGAATTAGCAGAAGCCCAGACAGATCAGCGCGGGAGTCGGGTCACAGTGAAATCTGGAGGAATTGTGTGCGCTCATCTATTATAATTTCATCAAGGGGGCACTGAGTGCTCAAACCCTCTCTAGCTGTCTCTGAATACAGTGTATTTTCCAAATCCCAAGCTGGAGTTTATTCCCACCTCTTCTGATTCTCCCCGGCAGGTAGCAGATCGCCTAGGGGGACAGGTGACTGTCTAGACCCCCGGGTCTCCCTGCCTGCACTGGAGGGCCCCGCAGACTGGAGGCGGCGTCCTAGGGCACAGGCTGCTCCAAGTGGCTGTTTATAAAAGAGGAGGCTCACAGCAGCGTATCCATCACTGTCTTTGCACTGCTTCTCCTGTCCACCCCGGAGCTGGCAGACTCCCCTTCCCCTCGTCTCCTTCTTCATGAGTCTTTGATGGGGAGAAATCTCCCTGACAGCTGTTTGCACAGATTTTTCCGAGACAAGCAGCCTCATTAGCTCCTCTCCTCTAATCATCTGGAAATGCTGTGTCTCTTGGCATCTCTGCCTCCCCTGTCTTCCATCCACCAGCTGTCCAACTCACAGTGCTCTGCAGAGATTTGGCTCTGGAGGAGGATGCAACCCCCTTCAGAAGGTTCTGGAAGTTAGAAGCCGGCCCCCTCCTTGGGGGGGGGGGGAATGCAGGGGCCAGCGGGAGAAATGGGGCTCAGAGTTTACGACATCCTGGGTACCCCGAAGCTGCCGGCAGGGCAAGACGCCATCGGAGTCAGGCTCTTAGGTCACAGCCCCGCTGAACCACAGATTTCCAAACTGGGGGAGACCTTGGAAGCAGGAAGTATGCGTGTTTGGTGCTTGCACCCCTTTGTGCTGGGGAGGGGATCACTTTGCTCTTATCACAGAGGCCAGGGGAGGTCAAGTCATTGGGAAACTAAACTCAGAGGGCGAAGTGAGCTAGCTCAGGACACACCGGGTGGGACAAGTGGATTCATGCAGACCCATCTCCTCTATTCCCCTGCCTCTTCCCCTGACCTCGTGTTCCAGGTGGTCAAGGGGCCAGAACCCCAACGTCCATCTTTAAGAAGGGGAGACTCAGCCCCCAGCAGGCCCCGGCCACACCCAACTTTCTGGGCTCCAAGGAGTCTCCCTCCTGCCGAGGCTGGTCTAACTTGGTCTCTGTTTCAAGCACTCAGACTCGCCCACCTGAGACCCTGACTTTCTCCCTCCAGGGCTGCTGCTGTACCTGCCGGGAGACAGGTTTCTTTGCCCTTCGTGGCAGCTACACGTGCAGAAAGGATCGGCTCGTTCAGGGCCAAGATCAGATTCGTTTGGAGCATTTGGAGCAAAGCCAAGGTCAGAAGACCTTTGCACCACTGAAGTTTCCATCCACCTTGTGTTTCACAGGATACACAAAAACAGCAACAGTTATGTGGAAAGGCAAAAAAAGAATGGGAAGAGCTGACTTCTCAAAGCGTCTTAGGAAGACAGCGTGACGCCAACATGTCTTCAGTGGAGCCGCGATGCACAGACAAATATCACTGTGAGTCCGTGGGGACTCTCCACCACATTCTCAGGGAGACACTCCACTTGGTTCCAAAGAACAAAGTTTAACTAGTTTGTAGGCGAGCACTTGATGAGAATTTGACATTTGATAAGAAACTAATTTTGGTGCGCCTTTTTTAATACTTTAAAATGCTAAAGTAATAAACAACATCTATAAATGTCAAGCGTTTCTATTTTGATTATGTTGCTTTGATTTTTATCAACTTTTTTTTATTAAAAAATTCACTGTAAATGAAATAAAGAAGGGGAGAAACGGCACGAGGAGATAAATTTTTCAGTTTATCGAGATGTAAGAGACAGCCTCTCATTTTTTTTTTTTCCCAGCACTGGGGATTGTTATTATTTTGCTTCTCACGGTGGTTATCATGATGTTTTTATCTTTCTCTTCAATTCTAGGAAACTTGTGATGCTAGGGGAATTGGGATTAAGTTGCAGTGTTCAGGTAGCCCTCGGCTGGCTAGAGGGGCAGGAAGATGCCAGGGTGGGCCAGAAAGGAGGCTGTGTTTGGGTTCTCTGGCCCTTCCAACAGCTGCAGGAAAAACATGATGCTCCCTCCTTCAGGCAGGCTCCCAGAGGACCATGCCCCTCCCTCGGCTGGTTCTGAAGCTCCCCTCTGGGCCCTTATATAATCCTCCCCAACCCTGGGTTCCTCTATTCCACTCTCCACTCTGGATTTCCATGTTGGACTCTCCCATGGCAGTCTAGGTGTTCTCCAGATGCGTGGATCTGATTCAGTCTGGGTTTCTTGGGCCCCATATGGAGGAAGTGCTTGCGGATGCCTTGAAGAAGAGGTGGATGGTGGATGGAAAAATGGATAAATGGATGGACAGATAGATGGTTGGATGAGTGAGAGGTGGATGGATGGATGAATGGAAAGATAAATGGAAGGTGATGTGAATGAATGGAGAAATGGATGGATGGGTAGTTGAAGGGAGGGATGATTAGATGGAGTGATGGAGGGAGGGAGAGGTAGATAGACAGAGAGATGGATGGATGGTGAATGGAAAAAAATGAATAAATGGATAAACAGAGTTGGCTGAGTGAGGATAGAGATGGATGGATGGGGGAGGAGGAGGAAAGAGAAGAGGGGGAGGGAAAGTCAGAGTTTCAGCCTTGCCTACTAGTTGGCAGCTTTAGAACCACAGCCTTGTAAGGTTTTAGACCAGTTCTGATTTTTTTTTCAGCCCTCCTATATCATGATCAAAATGAAAGTGATGGGAAAGAAAGAACTTCAGATCATCTCCATGTGCTACGGGGAATAAGCCTCCTATAGAAGGACAACCATAATAATCATTTTCATGTTTCTTCCCAATATGCAGAAAACACGTTCACAGCCCCATTTAACCCTTAGAACCACGGAGAGATGAGCAACATCCCCACTTTACAGACACTGAGACTCAGAGAGGAAGGGACTTGCCCAAGGTCAAGTGACAGACAGCCAGAATTTGACCCTACAGGGTCCAGCCTTCAGGTCCTTTTCTCCCAGTAAGTCTGGTCCCTGCCCAATGGAGCAGCAGCTTGCTGGGTGCCCGGGGTGAGAGAGGGCTTGTTAGCTCCGCTTCAGCTTCTGCCGTTTCCTGGGGAAGAAGGTGAAGCCAGAGGAGGCCGAGCAGTAGCGGGTGTCTTGCCTGGGAGTGTGAGCCCCAGAGTGTGGTGGGATCATGCATTCACCCCCGAGTCTGGGAAGGTGG